>NC_053432.1:19402399-19747424 GCF_007990345.1 Gossypium hirsutum
AAACTCAAACACAAACATTTATCATTCTTGCAAATTCGGCTCAATAGCCACACAAAGAGCATGATTTTAATTTGCTTAAAACATGATCTAATCACATCATATTTAAGCTCTCTTACTCAAGAACTTACCTCGGGTGTTGTCGAACGATTCCGCTAAACTATTCGACCACTTTTTCCTTCCCTTTATCGGATCTATTTCCCCTTTGCTCTGAGCTTAATTAAACAAATAATTGATTTCATCATTAGGCATCGAAAAGATGAACACAAGGCACTTAGCCCATATTTATACATTGACATTAAAGTCACATAATGTGAAATCATGCATCAACACAACATATTAGCTAATTTTTTTCCTCCTTGGCCGAATATGCATGTCTATTTTTGGGGCCGATTCAACACTTAATACACACATATACACACTAGTAAAGCATCCTCTCCCTTCCCATCGATTTAACACATGCATTGCTCATTAACATGTAAAGTATGCTCAAGTCTATCACATGCATCATTAACAAGCATCATACATATTAGCCATATAGCATATGCATTAACACAACTCTACCTAGGTCAAATCTAACTCATCCTCATGTCTCATCACCACCACATCAAACATCAACCAAGAATGATGCATCCATGGTAAGTGTCATTCCACACATAGCAAGATTTAGACCATGGCTAGGTAGAACTCAAGCTAACAACTAAAACATGCATGCATCTCATGGAACATCATCAAACATACCTTAGCCTAGCTACATGCATGGCCGAACCTCTTCACCTTTCCTCTTCCTTCCTCCTTAAAATTATTGGCCAAGGATGAACCAAAGGATGAGAAATTTTTTTCTTTGTTTTTCTTTCTAGTTTCGGCAAGTATGAAGATGAGAAAAGGATGAACAAAAATTCTCTCCTTTCTTTCTTTAGCTCACGGCAATGGGGGGAACAAACAACTACACACACATTTTTTTTTTTTGTATTCACCATACTCCTTTTCATTATTTTATGCCCATGCCCCTTATTTTATTTGTTTTATCCCAACATTTTATGACACAAATTAACATATTTTATTTGTGCCATACTTATGCCATAATTTCCAAAAAAAAAATTGCACAATTGCTCATCATGCCCATCATGGCCGGCCACCTTGTTTTAAGGTGGGAAATTTGACATGCAAATCCACCTATTTCATACTATAAGTTATTTGGCCACTACAAATTAGCCTATAGCATTTGCAAAATTTTCACATGAGTCACATTTCAAAATTTCACTCACAATTGGCAAAATCAAAGCATGAAATTTTCACACATGCACTTTCACATGAAATAAACATAGGATATAACATCTAATTATTATTGTGACTCGGTTTAGCGGTCCCGAAACCACTTCCCGACTAGGTCAATTTGGGCTGTCACAACTCTCCCCACTTAAGAATTTTCGTCCCCGAAAATCTCACCGGTGAATAGGTTTGGGTATCGCTCTTTCATCGAGCTCTCGGTCTCCCAAGTAGCTTCCTCGATCCTGTGTTTGAGCCATAACACCTTTACTAGCGGAACTCTTTTGTTTCGCAACTCCTTCACTTCACGACCTAGGATACGCATCGGTTCTTCTTCATAGCTCATATCGTCTTGAATTTCAACCTCTGATGGGCTAATTATGTGTGATGGATCAGATCGATAGCGTCGAAGCATCGAAACATGAAAGACGTCGTGAATCTTTTCAAGCTCAGGGGGCAAAATCAATCTATACGCAACCGGACCAACTCGTTCAGAGATTTCGTACGGCCCAATGAATCTTGGGTTCAACTTGCCCTTACGGCCAAACCTGAGTATCTTTTTCCAAGGTGAAACCTTAAGGAACACTTTGTCTCCCACCTGATACTCGATGTCTTTTCGTTTCAAATCCGCGTACGACTTCTGACGATCTGTGGCTACCTTCAGACTTTCACGGATTACCTTTACTTTCTGTTCAGCATCTTTAATCAAATCAACTCCGAAAATTTTACTTTCACCAAGCTCGGTCCAAAACAATGGTGTACGGCATTTACGACCGTACAAGGCCTCGTAAGGTGCCATCTTAATACTTGATTGAAAACTATTTTTGTAAGTGAATTCAATCAAAGGTAAATACTGTTCCATGAACTACTGAACTCGAGGATGCAACATCTCAACATATCCTCAAGTATCTGAATTATCCGCTCGGATTGACCATCGGTTTGTGGATGAAAAGCGGTGCTAAAATGCAGCTTGGTACCCAAAGCTTCTTGCAATTTCTTCCAAAATCGCGAGGTGAATCTCGAATCTCTATCCGACACAATAGAAATCGGTACCCCGTGTAATCTCACAATCTGAGAAACATACAATTCAGCTAGTTTATCCAATGAAAAATCCGTACGCACGGGGATAAAGTGAGCCGACTTAGTTAGTCTATCGACAACAACCCAAATCGCATCTTTCTTACTTGCTGACAATGGCAGTCCGGACACAAGGTCCATTGTGACTCGATCCCATTTCCACTCGGTTATCATGATCGGCTGGAGTAATCCTGAAGGCACTTGATGTTCCGCTTTCACTTGTTGACATATCAAACATCTCGAAACAAAGTCGGAGATGTCCCGTTTCATACCATGCCACCAAAATTGACGTTTCAAATCGTTGTACATTTTCGTACTCCCCGGGTGAATTGACATTCGGCTACAATGGGCTTCGTTCAGAATCATGAAATGAGTTCCGAATTCCTTGGAACACACAAACGATTTCTGCACCTCAAACAATCATCATCATCAATTTGAAACTCCGATTCCTCGTTCGGAACACACTTAGCCCATTTTGCAACCAATTCATCATCGACTTTCTGAGCTTCACGAATTTGATGAGTCAATAATGGTTTAGCTTTTAATTCAGCTACTAACACATTGTCTGGTAGAACAGACAAATGCACGTTCATCGCTCGTAAAGCAAACAATGACTTCTGGCTTAAGGCGTCCGCAACCACGTTAGCCTTTCCCGGGTGGTAATCAATGACAAGCTCGTAATCTTTCAACAACTCAAGCCAACGTCTTTGTCGCAGATTCAAGTCTCGTTGAGTCATCAAATATTTGAGACTTTTGTGATCCGAAAATACATGGCACTTCTCACCAAACAGATAATGTCGCCATATTTTTAAAGCAAACACGATGGCAGCTAGTTCGAGATCATGGGTCGGATAATTCCTCTCGTGTGGCTTCAATTGTCTCGACGCATAGGCCACGACTCGACCTTCTTGCATCAATACGCAACCCAACCCAAGTAGGGATGCGTCACTATAAATGACAAACTCTTTACCTGATTCGGGTTGCACCAAAATTGAAGCTTCAGTCAAATGAGTTTTCAGTTGGTCGAAACTTTTCTGACATTTCTCCGTCCACTCGAACTTAACATCCTTTTGAAGTAGCTTCGTCATTGGTGTGGCTATCATCGAGAAACCTTTCACAAATCGTCGGTAATAACCGGCGAGCCCCAAGAAGCTCCAAACTTCAATAGTATTTCTCGGAGGTTTCCAGTCAAGTATGGCTGAAATTTTGTTCGGGTCAACTCGAATACCCGACGCGGATACCACATGACCCAAGAAGCTAACCTCTCTTAACCAGAACTCACACTTACTGAACTTAGCATATAACTGCTTATCCCGCAAAATTTGCAGCACTAGCCTCAGATGCTCAACATGTTCGGTCTCATCTCTTGAATAGACCAAAATGTCATCAATGAACACAACTACGAACCGATCTAAATATGGTCTGAAGATCCGATTCATCAAATCCATAAATACCGCAGGGGCATTAGTGAGCCCAAACGGCATCACTAAGAATTCGTAGTGACCATATCTCGTTCTGAAGGCAGTTTTGGGTATATCTGAATCTCGAATTCGCAATTGATAATAGCCCGATCTCAAATCTATTTTTGAGAACACTGAGGCTCTCTTCAGTTGGTCGAACAAATCATCGATGCGCGGCAACGGATATTTGTTCTTTATCGTCACTTTATTCAGCTGACGATAGTCAATGCACAACCTCATGGTTCTGTCCTTCTTTTTCACGAACAATACTGGTGCACCCAAGGTGAGAAACTTGGTCGAGCGAAACCTCTATCTGTCAATTCTTGCAACTGAGCTTTCAACTCCTTTAACTCGGTTGGTGCCATACGATACGGAGTTATCGAAATCGGCGTAGTCCCAGGTACAAGCTCAATACCAAACTCTACCTCCCGAACAGGTGGTAAACCCGGTAATTCTTCCGGAAAAACATCCGGGTATTCACAAGCCACCGGCACAGATTCGGGTTTCTTTTCTAATTCTTTGTCATCAAGTACATACGCAAGGTATGCTTCACACCCTTTTCTTACATATTTCTGTGCCAACATTGCTGATATTACAGCTGGCATCCCCTCTAAGTCCGCAGACTCAATTCGGATTACTTCGTTATTTGCGCACCTCAAATCAATAGTCTTGCTCTTGCAATTCGCAACCGCATCATGCACAGTCAACCAATCCAAACCAAGGATAACATCAAATTCATCAAACGGCAAAAGCATCAAGTCCGCCGGAAAACAGGAACCTCGAATTTCCAGGGGACATTTCTTACACACTTTGTCGACAAGCACGTAACGACCCAAGGGATTTGACACCCGAATTACGAACTCAGTAGACTCAATAGGTAAAGTCTTACTGGATGCTAAGGTTTCACATATGTAAGAATGAGTAGAACCGGGGTCAATCAAAGCAATTACATTAGTATCAAAGAGAGTGAATGTACCGGTAATAACATCAGGCGAAGAAGCATCCTCGCGGGCATGTATAGCATAAGCTCTAGCAGGCGCACGAGCTTCAGATCTGGTTATATCATCTCTAGATCCTCTCTAACCACCACCATCATTGCCTGCATTTCCAGATGGTCTACCCCGAGCAGTGGTAGCACCCGGTCTCCCACTCTGATTTACATTCTGTCCCGACAACCTCGGGCAATCTTTAATGAAGTGGTCAACTGATCCGCATTTGTAACAGGAGCGGTCAGGGAATCTACAACTCCCGAATGCCATTTACCGCAATATCGGCACTTCGTTCTGTCTCGACGTTCATTCCCAACACTGGCGACTGAAGTGCCTCGTGTACCCACAAGGGGTCGATCACGATCTCGTCTAAAAAAGCCCGAAGTGCCTCTAAACTGGCCCGCATCATCCCGAAATCTCTTCGATGTCTGTTGAAGAGACCTTCCCGAGGATCTTTTACGAAACTCTCCAGTTCCCTCATCAACTCTTTGCTTTTCTTTTCTAAGCTCTTCGGCTTTACAAGCTCGTTCAACAAGTACTACGAACTCTCATATTTCAAGAATGCCAACGAACATTTTTATATCTTCATTCAGCCCATCCTCGAAGCATTTACACATAATAGCTTCGGACGAAACACATTCCTGAGCGTATTTGCTAAGTCTAACAAATTTTCGCTCGTAATCAGTAACCGACATGGAGCCTTGCTTAAGCTCAAGAAATTCCTTCCGTTTTTGATCAACAAATCTCTGACTGATATACTTTTTCCGAAACTCAGTTTGGAAAAACTCCCAAGTTACTTGCTCTCGGGGCACAACAGAAGTCAGAGTACTCCACCAATAGTAGGCAGAATCACGTAGCAAGGAGATAGCACACTTTAGGCATTCATCGGGTGTACAAGATAGCTCATCGAGTACCCGGATAGTGTTGTCCAGCCAAAATTCAGCTTGCTCGGCATCATCGCTATCCATAGCCTTAAATTCAGTAGCCCCATGTTTTCGGATTCTGTCAACTGGGGGCTTATTTGACCTTATTTGGTCCGTTACCAGTGGTATTGTAGGTGCGGGGGTAGTATTTGTCGGGAATGGAGGTTGTGGAACAGCCATATTAGTTCGAATGTATTGGTTGAACCAATCATTCATCACACTATAGAATGCTTGTCTAGCTTCATCATTCGGATTACTAGCATTAGGTTGAGAGTCTGCCGGCACTGTCCCTTGTGCGGGAGCAGGCGCTACACTCTCAAGATCATCAGCTACCTCTCGGTCACGATCGGGATCCATTACTATAAATAAACACATTTACAATTGTCAGAAATCACCACACTATCAAGTAATCACATAAAATGGCATGTATAGCTAGACCCAACACATTACGGTAGTCCTAGAATCGACTAAACCGTAGCTCTGATACCAATAAAATGTAACACCCCGAACCCGAGTCCGACACCGGAGTCGAACACGAGGTGTTAACAAACTTTGAAAAATTTCCAGACACTGCCCAATCTGTGTACTAGTCGCTTTAAAAATCATATCGTGAGCTTCACAACTCGAAAATCAGTTTTGTGATTTTTCCCTGAAACTAGACTCATATGCCCATCTACATACTTTTTTCTAGAATTTTTGATCGGGCCAATTAGTACAGTTTATTAGTTAAACTATCTCATGTTACAGGAATCGACTACCCTGACCTTTGCGCATTACGACTTGGATATCTCCTTGTACAGGGCTTCAATACTGATGCCGTTTATTTCTATAGAAACTAGACTCAAAGAGGAATCTATACATATATGGTATGACTCCTAATTATCTCTGGTTAATTTATAATCAATTTCCAAAGTCGGAACAAGGAATCCAGAACCCGTTCTGGCCCTGTCTCACGAGAACCTGAATATCTCTTAACATACTGTCCATATGATTGTTTCGTTACTTTCCTATGAAAGTAGATTCTTCAAGGTTTGTTTACATAATTTATTCACTATTTAATTCCATTCCTACTATTTTTAGTGATTTTCCAAATCTACATCACTGCTGCTGTCAGCATCTGCCTTTAAGGTGGGCTTTACCTATTTCATGGTTTCCATGATTCAACTAGCCCTTTTTGCATAAATGGCACAATTTATGAAAGTGATTAACCATCCCCGTGGCCAATCCTTGTCAAGCATATCCACACCAAATGATTATAACATTATACTCAAACACATATAAGCCATTTTCGCATGGCTATCCAAAACTTATACATCACATAAAGTACTCGAAAAACAACAATGGGTCGTCCTATACATGCCATATCAAAGTTCAACCAAAAGAGTACCCAAAAGAGCCTTTGATAGTGTGGGCGACTTCGACTTCAAGATCCCGAGTCCGATAGCTGGAGAACCAAAAATCTTCGGAATTTAACCGGATATAGCTCCTCGTTCAAATGCCTTCGGGACATAGCCCGGTTATAGTAATTCGCACAAATGCCTTCGGGACTTAACCCGGATTTAGTAACTCGCACAAATGCCTTCGGGCTTAGCCCGGAATTAGTATCTCGCACAAATGCCTTCGGGCTTAGCCCGGAATTAGTATCTCGCACAAATGCCTTCGGATCTTAGTCCAGATATTGTCACTTAGCACAAGCCTTCGGGACTTAGCCCGGACATCATTCAAATAACCATGCACATTTAACAATAAATCATGGCCCATTCGTATTTCATTTTCGTTAGCAAAACTCAAACACAAGACATTTATCATTCTTGCAAATTCGGCTCAATAGCCACACAAAGAGCATGATTTTAATTTGCTTAAAACATGATCTAATCACATCATAATTTAAGCTCTCTTACTCAAGAACTTACCTCGGGTGTTGTCGAACGATTCCGCTAACTATTCGACCACTTTTTCCTTCCCTTTATCGGATCTATTTCCCCTTTGCTCTTGAGCTTAATTAAACAAATAAATTGATTTCATCATTTAGGCATCGAAAAGATGAACACAAGGCACTTAGCCCATATTTATACATTAGACATTAAAGTCACATACATGTGAAATCATGCATCAACACAACATATTAGCTAATTTTTTTCCTCCTTGGCCGAATATGCATGTCTATTTTTGGGGCCGATTTCAACACTTAATAAACACATATACACACTAGTAAAGCATCCTCTCCCTTCCCATCGATTTAACACATGCATTGCTCATTAACATGTAAAAGTTACATTCGGCCTTAGCACACAACTTGCTAGCCGATTCTTCTTCATTTAGCAACCAATGCACATATGTGTTCACTCAAAAATGCTAAAAAGGAGGTTCAAGAATCATCAAGTCATCATCACATGCATCATTAACAAGCTTCATATTTAGCATGCAATGGCATTAACACAACCTCTACCTAGGTCGAATCTTAACTCATCCTCATGTCTCATCACCACCACATCAAACATCAACCAAGAATGATGCATCCATGGTCAAGTGTCATTTCCATCACATAGCAAGATTTAGACCATGGGCTAGGTAGAACTCAAGCTAACAACTAAAACATGCATGCATCTCATGGAACATCATCAAACATACCTTAGCCTAGCTACATGCATGGCCGAACCTCTTCACCTTTCCTCTTCCTTCCTCCTTAAAATTATTGGCCAAGGATGAACCAAAGGATGAGAAATTTTTTTCTTTGTTTTTCTTTCTAGTTTCGGCAAGTATGAAGATGAGAAAAGGATGAACAAAAATTCTCTCCTTTCTTTTCTTTAGCTCACGGCAATGGGGGGAACAAACAACTACACACACATTTTTTTTTTGTATTCACCATACTCCTTTTCATTATTTTATGCCAATGCCCCTTATTTTATTTGTTTTATCCCAACATTTTATGACACAAATTAACATATTTTATTTGTGCCATACTTATGCCATAATTTCCAAAAAAAAATTGCACAATTGCTCATCATGCCCATCATGGCCGGCCACCTTGTTTTAAGGTGGGAAATTTGACATGCAAATCCACCTATTTCATACTATAAGTTATTTGGCCACTACAAATTAGCCTATAGCATTTGCAAAAATTTTCACATGAGTCACATTTCAAAATTTCACTCACAATTGGCAAAATCAAAGCATGAAATTTTCACACATGCACTTTCACATGAAATAAACATAGGATATAACATCTAATTATTATTGTGACTCGGTTTAGCGGTCCCGAAACCACTTCCCGACTAGGGTCAATTTTGGGCTGTCACAGTTTGGATCGCCGGAATATCTTTAATTATTTTATTTTTCCGCTGCGCCTTGGAGGCATCGACGTTCCGACATGATGTGCGAGTAAGACCATGGCATCAATATGTGATTACATGTAAGACCACTTACAGGATGTTGGCATTGTATGGTATATGTGATTATCCGAGTGTCCTATCCAATTCTGAATGGTTCAACTGGCAGTAACAAGTTAAGATCGAATGAAAAATCGAGTTAACAGGTTTAGGTATTCATACTAAGTTATCAAATTATGGTAAGTTAGATGCTTGAATCAATGATATGTAAATGTTACTTGTTATTCTGAACTACATATATGCATATGTAAAAGTATACATTCGGTTTAATGATGTATTCGTGATGCAAATAAAAGTATATGTATATATGAAAATTATAATTGGTTAAATGTTTAGTATATGTGACCTTGTAATTGTGATTTATGTATATTCATATATGAATGAGTATAATCGGCCAAGGGTTTATATGTGATCTTAGAAGTGAGAAATAATTATGATATTAACTACATGTGTATTCAGTCTATTTAGATTTGATGCATAGTTATATGTTTGATAAATTCATTATTTTGCAAGTTTGAAAATGTATACGAATATAATATAATGATTCTATTTTGTTTTAATGGAATATAAATGTCATTGAGTTATTTAATTGCTTATGACTTACTAAGCTATGATAGCTTATTGTGTGTGTTTATGTTTGTCTTTGTTTTATAGATTTTGGAGTCTAATTACGAGCTAAGGGATCGTTAGCAAAGTCCATCACACTATTAACTATTTTTGGTATTTTATAAGTTTAAACTTGGATCTATGGCATGTATAAGCTAGATTATATTTAGTTAAGTTTGAATTTGAGTATATATTAAGCCATGTGAAAATGGCTTGTTTATTAGGTTCGATTTTAAGGTTTAATCAAATTTTGGTTATATTTGATATGGTTGGAGTTTATTTTGGTATGCATATTTAATGAGATGTATGATTTATGTTTTGGTGATATGTTTGTAATGCTAATTGTATGATTGAAAATGAGATGTGTTAATGATGAATCATATTCGGCCATGATTTGTGAGGTGATTGATTATAAAATTTGGCTTAAGTGAGGTTAATATGGTTGATAGATATGGTTAGGTATGACGCTTAAGCATAAGCAAGTTTCGGTTTTGATATATATATGTGTGAAGTGGTTGGCACATTTGCTGATGGTTGTCCAAATACGGTTATGGTTTAAGTCTATTTTGAAAACATCGAGCATGCTATATGTGTATGATATATTTGACATATTGATGATGATATAGTCATATGATTTAATATGATTAAATAGGTGAAATGTTTATGTTAAATATGTATGGTATGATTTAATATGTTTGTTCGAGTATGATTCAAATTGATATAATTATTTGAACATAGATTTGTGATGAGTAAAAAGGAATATTTGATTTTACTATATTGCTTGTTATGTGATATAAATATGAATGTATTATTTAACATGCCGTGTGGATGCTATAAAATAAATAATATATATATATGTGAAACATGATTGATACATATAGTAACAGTGATGAGGTTATGCCAAAGAATTTGTAAATGGTATATTTGGTTTGAATGAAATTGTGGATGTATATTTTTTGAAGAGTGGATGTTCGGTTGTGGAATGGAATAGATATAAATATAAGTTTATTTCCTTTAATCATTGTTTATAAATGAGATGTTAAGCATAATGAATAGCTTGTGAAATGACTATGGTTAGATTTGGAAAACAAGGTGAATTAACTTTTGGTGGTTGTATAATAATTGAGGTATCATGTATTTGATGAAAAAGTTGGATTGTTTTGGCTACATGGATTTATATATAAACTTAGCGGAACATATGGCTATAAATTAGTTTGAGTATGACGTTTGTTAATTTAATTGATATGTGCTATATAAGCTGGATGAATAATTATTATATTATATATATTTATAATTGATGTGTTGGCATGAAGGATAAAATAAAATGTTTGATTATTTGGTCAGGTAATTTGGCAAATGTTTCATATGTATAAAGTGATTGAGCATAATAGAAGTAGATAACAAACAAGACATATGTGTTTGCACGTTATATATATGTTTGGTTAAAGATTTAACAAATGACCATATGAGTAGTAACTTTGGTTTTTAATAAATTGCATGTATGTTTGATCTAAGTAATTAATAATGAGATGTTTATTTCCATGTGCTTATATCTGACCATTTGATAATGATTATGGTTGTATATTATCTAATTTATGTGTAACCTATAATATTTGGTTTGATTTAATATATGTTCGGTTGTGATAATTTAAGATGATTAATTTCTATGTGTATTTATAATTATCCAAAAGTTGTGTTTAGTTAGTAATACCTCGTAACCCTTTTCAGCGACGGTTACGAGTTAAGGGTGTAATATTTTATTGGTATCAGAGTTACGGTTTAGTCAGTTCTAGGACTAACGTAGCACGTGTGAGTCTTACATGCCATAATTATAAACTGCGATAGTGTGATAAATTTCAACAGTTAAAAAAATGTATTTTCTTATAGAAATGGATCCCGATCGAGCCGTAACGGATGACGTAGAAGATAATGCACCCGTTCCTACTCAGTGGGTAGTGCCGGCTGATTCAAGGCTGATTTCAAGTAATATAGAAGGAGAGGCTAAGCAAGCCTTCTTCCAGTTAATGAATGAATGGTTTATGGAGTTCGTTCGAATGAATCTGGCTGCTCAACAACCTTCACCCCCTCAAGTTCCTGTAACTTCCCAAGTTATATGAAAAGAAAAGAAAAGAAAACCTGATTTTGAAGCCAGAGATTTTCATGAAAGATCATCGAGTAAATCATTTCAGTCTGCAACAATGAAATTTTGAGATGATTTTAGCTGCTCAAAGGCTAATGTGGGACACTTGAGTAGAGATTGTTCTAGATCACATTCAAGATCTAAAGCTTCCACTACTTCAATCGCTAGTGTTGAAAATATCAGATTAGATAGACTTGAGTGCAAAGGTTGTCGTAAAAGACATCAGGGTATTTGTAGATTGAATAATCAAGTTTGCTTCAGATATGGATCCTTAGATCACTTTATCTGAGACTGTCCCAAGTCAGTTGAACAAGAGATTGTGAAAAATCTGAGATCAAGTAACGCTTCAGCCAAGAGTAGATCTCCTAGAAATGCAGGAAATGTAAGTAGCAGGCAGAGAGGAACTAAAGACACAGCAGTTTAATTTGAGGCTCATGCACCTGTCAGAGATTATGCTATTCATGCTTGTGAGGAGGTTTCAACCTCAGATGTTATTACTGGTATATTCACTCTTTATGATACTAGTGTAATTGCATTGATTGATTTTGGTTTGACTCATTCTTATGTATGTGTAATGCCCCGAATTTGGGCCTAGAAGTATTAGGTCTTGAACGTGGGAGCAGTTGGAAAACTGCTCATAAATATTTGGTTGTGCAAGTAAGTGACACAATTGAGTGTTTGGCTTAGTGGTTGTGTGCTCTGGAAGTGTCTGGAAAGTTATGGGTTCAAGCCTTGGCTTCCACAAAAATTTTGGTTTTTAAGGATAAAACCCATATCTCTGTTCAATAGGGCTCTTAAACAAAATTTGGTAAAGTATGACATAAAGAGCCTACTAGTCTAGTGGTAAGTGGCGTGTGGAGTATGCTATTGGTCTGAGGTTCGAATCCCTACTTGTGCAAATGGAGATCATTTTTACTGATGGCCATAGGAGGTAGTAGAGTTTGACCAAAACACTACAGAGTCGAGTAGAGTTTGAATTGGTCATGGAGGGATTGTAAGAGGGAGTTGAAGAGTGATATGAGGAGGGATTTTAGGAAACAATCAAGAGAAGTGGGATGAGAGGGAGTAGTGGGACATTTGGGAACACTGGGCATTTGGAAATTTGGCTTTTGTGAGTTAGAGGACTCCATTTCGATTTTGGTAAGCATTTTGGGGCATTCTTTGTCTTGGTAGTCGATTGTTTGGTTTCCCGGAGGGTTTAGTGCGGTTTTGCTTACTTTGTTCTTGGGGTGAAGGTTTTTGCTATGGCTTCTATTTTCCTTCTTGCGGAACACTCATTTCTCCCTTTTACTCAACTGTACTTCTTGAAACCGAGTGCTTTTCACCTTTCTCCTTCTCTTCATCCTAACTATTGTAGCCAAACACCCTGTTTCCTTTCTATTCTTTCGGTTGCTAGTTATTGGGTTAGGCCATTTCTCTTCTCCTTTTTGTCTCCCAACCGATTATTGATCTTTGGCTGAATATCTTGTTTTTTTTTTACCTATAACTTTTCTTCTTTGCAACTAAGGGACAAGCCGAATACTACATCTTCTTCTTCTCCTTTTCCCCTTGCAGTTTTAGCCTATTGTTTTCAATTAGTGTGGGTAAGTGGTGGCTCTTTTTCTCTTTCGGTACACTACTATCTTCATCTAGCATCTTACGGTATTTCTATTTCCTGATTAAGGTACAATCATCCCGTTTGCCACTGCTATCTTCTGTAATCAATTCTTCTGTGCGTAGGCTGATTACTTCTAACAATCATTCCCAGAGTTACGTGGTGGTAAGTTTTGATATTTTGGTTGCAGTATATTTATTTTGCTTATGGTGGAAGTTGATAAAACTAGGATGTAATGCAGATTCTTGTCAAGGTTTTGGAAGTCAATTGTGATCACTGCCTTAAAGGGGGAGTAAACCATACTTGCTCAAACAAGGTTCGTGTTCGTGAGGATTGTCTATTCACATAAACAGGTGTGTAATCATACTTCCTTTATCGTAATTCGGCAAAAGCTGAAAAGTATGACTATTGATGCTACACGAGCGTGCGCTCGTTCGTGTGGAAATCTGAGCGCATAAAACGTAGGCATTAGATCGTAAAGGCTACCATGAGCGAGTTCATGGACTTAGTCCGTTTTGGGCCACGCTGGGCCAAAATGGGTCGTGTGGGCCCACGAGCTTATAGGCCCCACACAGATAAACCACACGAACGTGTAGAGATTATTGGGCCAGGCTATGTACACCATATGGCTAAGGCCATTTCTAGGCTATGTGGGTCATATGAGAGTGTAGGCCACATGGGCCCACATAATAGGCTCTGGGCCCATTTTCACTATTTGACTGCTAAAGGTTTCACAGGTCACCCGAGATGACTGTGACCTTCTGTGGGGTTAATAAGCGTACCTAGACCTTTAATCAGGTAAAATGATTGAAATACCCCCATAGGGTAAAATGATCGAAATACCCCCCATAGGGTAAAATGATCGAAACATCCCTATAAGGTATAATGATTGTAATTCCCCTGTATGGTAAAATGACCATTTTGCCCTTGTGAGGCAAAATGACTATTTTGCCTTTGTGAGGTAAAATGATTGTTTTGCCCTTATATGGTAAGGTAACTATTTTGCCCCTATGTGATATATGTTTATATTTTAGCATGCTATTTGTAACTGTATTGAGTACATGTATGATATTGTGATATGACATGACATGTTGCATGATGCATTGCATGGGGATGTGTTATATATGATTGGAGGAAGTGTACTGTACTAGCAGCTCTGTTGCAAATCACTGATGGCTCTAAGCCGATTATACTGGCAGCTCTACTGCAAATACTGTTAGTGCCGCAACCGGTTCTGTTTTGGAGTATAGGGATGGGTGGGTTCATTATATCTCCACATGGAGTGTAGGGTTGGTACAGAGATGGAGTGTAGAGCTGGATTGGGTAGGACTTGGATACTGTTTACTGTTACTGCACTGTTTACTGTTATTGTAATGGGCTAAGGCTGAATATATATATGACTACTTCTATATTGAGGTGGGCTTAGGCCCTGACTGTTTACTGATACTAAAATAGGCTAAGGCCTAGACTGTTACTGTTACTAATATGGGCTTAGGCCCAGAATGTATTCGCTCTCTGAATGTTCGACTGTTTGTTATTATGGGATTACTCACTGAGTTTTTGTAAACTCACCCATCTATTTAACTGTACAGGTAATCCCCAATCTTAGGCGGATCGGTGCTGCGTAGGACTCGAAGGTGGCCACACAATTGCATGGACTTCCTTCTTAGATTTTAAATTATAAGCAATTAATTTGGGTATTTTGCTCTAATGTGGCCTCTCTAAATTTTATTTCTTAAATTGGACTTTTATTGTTTTCAATTTATAACTGGTAGTATTAGGTAAACATGAGTTTTCAAAAGAAACAATGTTTTTACAAAGTAAACGCTAGACCGTAGCTATTTGAAAAAGGCTTTTGCTATTAACGAGATTTTGAAATTAATAACGTTTTAAAGTAAATACTTTTGATGATGATGCAAGTTTTAAAATAACCCTTTTAGATTACACAAAGAGGCTAAATAAAGATTGGGCTTTCCAAACAAGATCACACTTTACGAAATACACTTCAATGTGACATCGATGGATTCGGCCATAACGTCCAGGCCGAGTTTGGGGTGTTACAATATGTGAGACTTTAGTATCCAGTAAGACTTTACCTGTAGAGTCTACTGAGTTTATGATTAGAATATCGAACCCTTTCGGCTGGTGTATTTTGGTTGATAAAATGTGTAAAAATTGTCTTGTAACACCCCAAACCTGGCCTAGAAGTTAGGCTCAAATCTAGCGTGTCACATTGAAGTGTTTTTCGTAAACCCTATTTTCATTGAAAACCCTTCTTAATATTAAAAAAAACTTTTGGTTATTAAAACTTGTACAAAGAAAAAAAAAACCCCAGTTTACGTTAGTTTAATTTCAAAGCGTGGTTCATTGAAAAATACATAATTTTATTCCCAAAATCTCTTTTAGTTGTAGAAGCTAGTTTTAAAATACTTACTAGAACTTAATGTTAAAAAGTTAAGTTGCGAAAGAATTTTGAAAATGTTGCGAAAACGTAGTGTTGTTTTAAAAACAATTAACATTTTGGGAAAACCGTGATTTAATTCAAACAAATATAAATCAAAGTAAATGAAATCCAAAGTTAAAATCCAAAATACTCTAAAAGGCCTTCTTACAAAAATTAAAACCCAAAACGGAATCTAAACTATAAATAAAGCTCAAAGCATAATAAGACTGCAGTCGTGTGACCATCTCCAGGTCCCTCGTAGCACCGATCCTCCTAATGCTGGGGATTACCTTTACAATTAATTGACATGGTGAGTTTATGAAACTCAGTGTGTAATCCCCTTACTAGAGTAATAGTCAGTATATAGAAACAGAAACAGTCTAGGCTAGAGCTCTTTAATAGTAATAGTACAGTCCAGTTTAGAGCAAAGTGGGCCAAAGCCCAATACAGTAACATTATGGGCCTAAGCCCATTACATTGACAATATCAGTAACATAAATGCAACAGTGCAATAATGCAATCCATTCCAATACAGCAGCCAACACACCACCAGTACCAACCAACACACCATGTGGGGATAAAATCAACCCACCCAGCCAGCACACCAATATCGCAGCATAGTTTCCAGAAATAATAACATAGCAAAGCTACCAGAAATATACATGGCTTGCAGCCATCAGTAGCTATAATATGATCGGCACAAAGCCATCTGTACTGTAATATGATCGTCACAAAGCCATCAATACTGTAATATGATCTGCACTAAGGCACTGATAAATATGATTTGCACAAAGCCATATCTAGGTTGGCACAGAGCCATAATCAGATTAAGTGGCACTAAGCTATCCATCGGTCCACAGTTGTCTCGTGCGACCCGTGCTATCCTATCAAAACTTCCTCCGTATCAATGTCCCAACC
This sequence comes from Gossypium hirsutum, assembly GCF_007990345.1. Lineage (NCBI taxonomy): Eukaryota > Viridiplantae > Streptophyta > Magnoliopsida > Malvales > Malvaceae > Gossypium > Gossypium hirsutum. The sequence goes on from NC_053432.1 coordinate 19,419,205, forward strand.
CCATGCAATATGTCGTGTATGTCATGCTCAATCATCACACGTGTAAGCAAAATGGTCATGCTCAGTAACAATCATTTAAACATATATTAAAAGCATATCAGTCGTACAATCACCGTCAAGTCGGTTAAAACACAGTCATACGATCACAATCAAATCGATCAAATTCATAGTCTAAGTCGGTCATTTACCCACAAGGGCAAAATAGTCATTTTACCATACAGGGGCATTTCGGTAATTTTACACTACAAGGGTATTCAGTAATTTTACAAATCGAGGGTATTTCGGTAATTTTACAAACCGGGGGTATTTTGGTAATCTTACAAACCGGGGTCTTAACGACCCAACAGATGGTTCACCGTCACCTCGAGCGACTTAAATAACCTAAACAAACATAATGGTGTAAGTGGGCCTAAGGTCCTTTACTCGGCCCAAGTGGGCCCACACACTCGTGTGGCCCCTTTAGCCCAGAAACAACTACAGCTATGCGAACACCACAGCCCAAACAACACTTGCCACATCACATACATTTATCTGTGTGGGGCCCATGAGCCTATTGGGCCTACACGACCCATTTTAGCCTAATGGGGCCCAAAATAGCCCAACACCACGAGAGCGCTCGTGGTGGCCTCTACAGTCTAACGCCCATGTCCGTGGGCTCGGATCACCACACGTGCGATTGCATGCCCATGTGGCATCGTACGCCATTTTTCCAGCTTTTCGGCATTTCGCCGATCTATAGTCATAGCAGTGTAAACAACACATACTTTAAGCTTTCAAATGATTATCGAATACCACATACAAATACACACACTTTTGGCTTTTTAGCCAATCATCAAACATAGCATACGGTTACACACCTGATCACGTAGAGTACTAACAATTCTCGAGCGCCAGAACCTATTCAAATATAACAACAGTTAATCACTTATCAACAGAGTTAAAAGAACATTAACCAAACCCCTAGCGGAAGGATCGACTACCACTTGCCTTGACTCGAATGGTCAACTGTGATTTGCCTACTTAATCCAAAGTTTGGTGTAGTCACCCTTCTACAACCTGGTGGAAAGTCCCGAACCGCTGACACCTTATGTAGCTTAAACTTGGGGGCAGAGGCTACGCGTCCACTCCCAGCCAGTACCACTGCCATCACTTTATTGCTGAACCCCTTTTGCTCATCGAGAGTTCTAGAAACAAACCAAGTAAACAACATCTGAATGATAAGAGAGGGAGAATTTAGCATGTAAGGGAGAGGAATTATTTGGTTACAATCTGTACAAGAAGAAAACGAATAGATATCCTTAAGAGAAACAAAAAGAAACAAACGTACACCGATCTGATGGATAAATATTGCTACACTGAAGCCTGAGTAAGAGAGGGGAAAAAGTTAAAAGCGATTGGTCCATGATCTTAGACTACCAAACAAACAATGGAGTAGAGCCAAGAAGGGAATACATACATTCTGTTTACAGGGGAAGAAGAAAGATATGAAGAGTTGGCTAGTAATGATAACCTAAAAAAAATAAAGGCGAGGGAAACACTTCAATCTGCCAAGGGTGAGAGAGGAGGAGAAAGAGAAGGGAGTCCGGCTACTAAAAGAGAAAAAAAGAAGAGTAAGAGTATTCGACCAAGTCTTGGAAAATAGAGGGAGTTAGGAGCAAAGAGTGATTCAGCAAGAAAAAAATAATTTGGGTTCAGCAAATAAAGAAATTGAAAAGAAAGGAAAAGAAATAATATTGAACATACTCAAAATCGAGAGAGAACCAAAAATGCAACACGCATGAAAGAGAGGAAAAACAAAGAAAACCCCAAATGATCAATGCTCTTTCAACTTTAGAACCCAAGATCACCGAAACCCGAATGCTCTAAACTACCTAAGCAAATTCAGCACTGATCACCCTACTTTCGGCAACAACCCTCCCCATTTCAAATTCCCTGATTTTTTCCTTGAATTAAGCCACCAACCGAGTTTGAATTATAATCAAACTCCTTTATCCAAATCCTCTTCCCTTGAAACACTCATGACCAAGTCAAATTTCCCATCAACAGTATTTTACTCAAACATCACCACCTCGCAACACAATTGGCAAAAAAAATAACACTTCATTGAGCAATCCAAGATTCAAACCCCAACCTCCTTACCACACTTGTAACGCCACTTCCACTAGACCACATGCTTTCTTGTGTCACATTTCCACCACAACCAGTTATAAAGCCTACCTGCTAGAGCTAAAGATCACTTAAGAGCAAAATAAAAATTTTGCAAAAGCTAGGGCTTGAACTCAGGACTTCTCAAGCACTCTCAAACACTCCCAATTCACTTAACCAACACACCAACCACACAATTGTGATATTTCTTGCACACATAAACTTTTATGTGCAGCCTCCTAGCGGCTCCCATGCACAAGGCCCATTCCTACTAGGCCAAAATTCAGGGCGTTACATGCTGTTGATGATTCGAGATTCATTTTTTCGATTGATTTGATGTTGTTATCATTCGATGGGTTCGATATAATTCTGAGTATGGATTGGTCGATTTTACACAATGTTGTTGTAAACTGCAAATGAAAGACTATTGATTTGAGATGCCAAAATGATGAGATTAATCGAATTGAGTCTAATGATCTGAATGGTTTACCGACAGTGATATCTTTGATGTTAACTCAGAAATATGTGAGAAAGACTTGTGAAGCTTACTTTATTTATGTGCTTGATTCTGAAGTAACTAAAAAGAAAATTGAATCAGTACCAGTTGTGTGTGAGATCCGGATCTGTCACCTGAAGAATTAACGGGTTTGTCACTGATCTGAGAAGTAAAGTTTGGTATTCAGTTAGTGCCTAGGATGACTCAGATATCGATAGCTCCGTACAGAATGGCATTTACTGAATTAAAAGAATTGAAAGTTTAGTTGCAAAAATTGACCGAAAGGCAAGCTAAGCCCTAGATTCATTGAGCCTTACCGCATATTGAAGTGTGTGGGACCAGTTGCCTATCAACTCGAGTTACCACTAGAGTTGGATCAGATTCATGATGTGTTCCACGTCTCTATGCTGAGGCGATATCGCTCTGATCCTACACATATCGTCTCGATTGAGGAGATTGAGGTTAGGCCAGATCTGACCTTTGAGGAGGAGCCAGTTCAGATTCTAGATCATAACGTTAAGATTCTAAGGAGGAAGTCTATTCCACTGGTCAAGGTACTTTGACGTAATCACAGCTCAGAGGAAGCCACGTGGGAACCCGAGGAGGTGATGTGACAATAATACCCTCTAACGTTCTTGTCCATCGATTGCCTCTGCTCCTCTTCTCTCTCGTAATCAAGCCTCTTTGGCTGAATACCTCTGGCTTGGTGGTGATCTGACTCCTTTCTTCCTCTCCCTTACTCTAACGTTTCCCTCTTGGCCTATGCCTTTCCCTTTTTATTTTGGTACCTTGGTTGTACCCCCATCTCACCTTGTTATTTTGCTTTCGATTAGCAGGTGTGTTGTGATCATTTGGGTTGGGTGTAGGGTTCTCTTCTCTCACTCTAGCGCTTTTGTGTTGGCCGAATAGTGATAGATAAGTGTAACGCCCTCACGCCCAGACCGTCGCCATAGTCGAGCTTGAGGTGTTACTAAACTTAATTTATCACTTAAAGAATTTTAAATCATTTATTCCAACTTTTGCAATAAATTGTCAATCTGCGACACAGTAGCTTAAAAATTCATATCTCGAGTTCCAAAACTTGAAATTAAGATCTGTAAATTTTCCCTAAAACTAGACTCATATATCTAACTACTAATATTTTTCTAGAATTTTTGGTTGGGCCACTTAGTACAGTTTATTAGTTAAAGTTTTCCGTGTTTCAGCATTTGACTGCTTTGACCACTGTTTAGTACGAACCACTTTTATCTTTGTACAGAACTCAAAATACCATGTCGTTTGTTTCTCGTAAAACTAGACTCAATAAGGAATATGTACATATAAAGCATGACTTCTAATTATTTTTGTACAATTTTGGGTGAATTTCCAAAATCAGAATAGGGGATTCAGAAATCGCTCTGGCCCTGTTTCACAAAAAGTTAAGTATCTTATAAAGTATAAATCATTTACCTATTTCGTTTCATCCATATGAAAATATACTCATCAAGATTCGATTCCATAACTTATTAATCATTTAATTTTGTTTCTACTATTTTTAGTGATTTTTCAAATTCACGTCATTGCTACAGAAATATTCTATTTTATAGCAAGTTTTACTTTACTATAGATTTTCATGGACTAAATAGCATTTTAAACATACATGACATCAAATATGATTTAGATTGGCCATTCCAATGGCTAATCATTTACAAACCCTTTACTTACCAAACCATAACCATATCATAAGATCATTTACACAAAGTGAGTATAGTGCTATACATGCCACACTCAAAATATACAAGCCATTTTACCAATTTAGGTCCTCGGATAGTGTGAACGAGCCTTCGACCTATCCCGATTCTCAAGCCGGCTTGTCAAAACTACAATGAATGAAAAGGAAGGAGTAAGCATTAATGCTTAGTAAGTTCACATGCAAATAACAAGTAACATAATCATGCAATCCAACATAAACATCATTACGACACTCACATCATAAGAATACTTACTATCTTACCAAAATATTTGTCTTACCAAATTCTCAACCAATGATTAAATTCATACCTGTCTGTTTTCACTTCTTCAACACATTCATTGTCGAATCACCTTCGTTTTAAGTACTCTCCCTATTCTCTTAGGATTCTCCCGTTGAACGCATCGAAATATAATTTCGGATACCTGGATAGTGTGCACATAAGTGCTATACTCAAAGCTAAACAAGCTCAATAGCTTTTGAAATCTATGTAGTCAAGCTACCAAGTAACCCACCCATAAACAAACTTGGACTCAACTCAACGAGCTCGGGCATTCGCATCCATAATGAACTCGGACTCAACTCAACAAGCTCAGAAATCAGCCATCCTAGTGACATGTCACTTGTACCCTAATCTATTCCCAAGGTTCAAACGGGATTCTTCTCAATTACACATTTTGATCGCCTTCTTCGAAATATAGAAACCGATACTTGCTAGCATCTCATACTTATCAAGTTGTTCACATAATTTGCACATTACCAAACAATAATTCACAAAGCATAATATTTCATAATAATAAGTATCATATCATATAAATAACATTAAATCACTTAAAATAAAAATTATGTTACTTTATTTACACATGAACTTACCTCGATACAAAATTTTAGCAATCGAGCCTATTCCTCGTAATCTTTATTTTTCCCTCGATCATGACTTGAATCTTGCTTCTCTTGATCTATAATACCAAATTAATTTATTTAATACATACATTCATCAAAACAGCATCTAGTACGAACTTTGGCAAAATTACCATTTTTCCCCTAAACTTTCACATATTTACACTTTTTCCCTAAGGCTCGTAAATTAAACCTCATCCTATTTTCTTATGTTTTATGACATGCTGATCATTTTCCCTTCTATAGCAACATCAAATTCACACTCTAACATGTACTTATGAATATTAAGTATTTTTACCGATTAAGCCCTTTTACTCGTTTTCACGTAAAACCGAGTAGCACAAGTTGTCTAGCATAATTTAAAACCTCATGTTCTATCATAAAACACCAAAATACACAAATTTCACCTATGGGTATTTTTCCAAATATGAACCCTAGGTTGAATTATTGCTAGCATAAGCTAAATCGAGCTATCGGGATTCCAAAAACATAAAAATCCTTAAAAACGGGGCTTGAAATCACTTACTATGAAGCTTGGAAGTTGAAGAAACCCTAGCTATGGAGAGAGGTAAGGTTCAGCCAAGGTAAGAAGAAGATGAACACATTTTGGCCTTAATTTCCCTTTTTATTAATTTTAATTACCAAATAACCAAAATACCCTTAATACCTTTCTTTGAAAATTTTCATGTACAAACCCATTTTTGTCCAAAATTTTAGAAATTGGTCAAATTGATATTCAAGACCCCCTCATTAATATTCCAAAGCAATTTCATACTAAAAACTTTTCGAATGCAAGTTTTTCAAATTATTCGATTTAGTCCCTAATTTTAACTTAAGCACTTTATGCATAGAATTTCGTCACTAAATTTTCACACAATCATGCAATCATATCTTAAACCTCAAAATAATTATAAAATAACTATTTCTACCTCGTATTTGTGGTCACGAAACCACTATTTCAATTTAGGCCCTAATTCAGGATATTACAACTCTCTCCCTTTTAAGGATTATCGTCCTCGAAAATCTTACCAGTAAACAGGTGTGGATATTGATTTCTCATGGTTTCCTCAGGTTCCCATGTAGTCTCTTCTACCCCGTGCTTTTGCCACAATACTTTCACGAGAGCAACACTTGTATTTCTTAGTTGCTTGACCTCTCGAGCTAAAATTTTAATCAGTTCTTCTTCGTAAGTCATATCCGGTCGTAGCTCAATTTCCGTCGGTGAAATTATATGTGAAGGATTTGAACGATACTGACGTAGCATAGATACGTGGAACACATCATGCATCTTCTGTAATTCAGATGGCAATGCTAACCGATAAGCTACTGGTCCAACTTTTTCAATTATTTCATACGGTCCAATAAAACGTGGACTCAACTTGCCCTTCCGTCCAAATCTAAGAACTTTCTTCCATGGAGACACTTCTAAAAATACCTTATCACCAACTTGAAACTCGATTTCCTTTCATTTCAAATCCACATAAGATTTCTGTCTATCCGAAGTAGCCTTCAAACAATCTCGAATCACTTTCACTTTTTCTTCAGTTTCTTTTATTAGATCAACTCTATAAATCTGATTTTCCTTGAGTTTAGTCCAATACAATTGTGTTCGACATTTACGACTATACAATGCTTCATAAGGTGCCATATTCAAACTCATCTGATAACTATTATTATAAGCAAATTCCACCAACGGTAAGTACCTTTCCCAACTTCGTTGGAACTCCAACACACAACATCTGAGCATGTCCTCAAGAATCTGGATTACTCTCTCTGATTGTCCATCAATTTGTGGATGAAAGGCAGTGCTGAAATTTAACTTCATACCTAATGCCTCTTGCAACTTTTACCAAAATCGCGAAGTAAATCTCGGATCTCTATCCGAAATGATTGACAAAGTTATTCCGTGAAGCCTAACAATCTCACTGATATACAATTCAGCCAACTTATTAAGAGAATAATCCGTACGTACCATAATAAAATGAGTTGATTTAGTTAGTCTGTCAACTATTACCCAGATGACATCTTTCTTCCCCGGAGTTAACGGCAACCCTGATACAAAATCCATAGTAATCCGATCTCATTTCCATTCAGGTACCATGATAGGCTGGAGTAGTCCCAAAGTTACTTGGTGTTCAACTTTCACTTGTTGACAAATTAAGCACTTTGATACAAACTCGGAGATATCTCTTTTCATTCCACTCCACCAATACATTTTCTTCAAGTCATTATACATTTTCGTACTGCCTGGGTGAACTGCTAAATAGCCATTATGTGCTTCATGCAAAATCTTTTGAATCAACTCATCATTTTTTAGTACACAAATCTGATTTTTAAACATCAGGCAACCATCAGAACCGATTCTGAAATCTGACCTTGTATCAACCTCACATTGTTTTCTTTTGGCTTGCAAATCTTTATCACCTTTCTGAGCTTCACAAATCTCTTGTAAAAACATCGATCTTGCTCTTAACTCTGCTAGAATTGAACCATCATCTGATACCTTTAACTGAGTGTTCATAGCTCTTAAAGCAAATAGCAACTTTCTACTCAAAGCATTGGCAACCACATTCGCTTTTCCCGGATGATAGTCAATAACAAGCTCGTAATCTTTCAATAACTCCAACCATCTTCGCTGTCTCAAATTCAAGTCTTTTTGTGACATTAAGTACTTAATACTTTTGTGGTCGGTATATACTCGGCACTTTTCACGATACAGATATGTCGCCAAATCTTCAAAGCAAACACTATAGCAGCCAATTCCAAATCATGAGTCGGATAATTCCTTTCGTGAGATTTTAACTGCCTCGAAGCATAAGCCACCACTTTCCCTTCTTGCATAAGTACACATCCTAAGCCATTTCGAGAAGCATCACTATACACCACAAATTCTTTACCTGATTCGGGTTGTACCAACACTGGTGCTTTAGTTAATAACTTTTTCAATTAGTCAAAACTCTGTTGACATTCTTCCATCCACTCAAATTTAACATCCTTTCGGAGTAGTCTAGTCATAAGATCAGCAATTATAGAAAATCCATTTACAAATCACCGACAATACCCAGCTAGCCCCAAGAAACTTTTAACCTCGGTTACATTTTTCGGTGGTTTCCAATCAACAATGGCCGAAATTTTATTAGGATCAACCCGTATACCATCACCTGAAACAATATGACCTAAAAATCCAACTTCCCAAAGCCAAAATTCACTTTTACTAAACTTGGCATATAACTGCTTATTTCTCAAAGTTTTCAAAACTATCTTCAAGTGCTTGGCATGCGCTGTCTCATCTTTCGAATAAATTAAGATGTCATCTATAAATACCACAACAAATTTGTCCAAGTATTGTTGAAATATCCGATTCATCAAATCCAGAAACACAGCAAGAGCATTTGTTAATCTGAATGGCATAACTAAAAATTCATAATGACCGTAACTTGTTCTAAAAGCAGTTTTAGGCACATCCAACTCTTTTACTCGCAGCTGGTAGTACCCAGATCTCAATTCAATCTTTGAAAACCATGTTGCTCCTTTCACCTGATCAAACAAATCATCAATTCTTCACAACGGATACTTGTTCTTGATTGTCACCTTGTTTAATTGCCGATAGTCAACACACAATCACATAGAACCATCCTTCTTTTTCACAAATAATACGGGAGCACCCCAAGGTGAAAAACTCGGTCTCACAAAGCCTTTGTCAGTCAACTCTTGCAACTGCGACTTTAATTCTTTCAACTCTACTGGTGCCATTCTATACGGAGCAATCGAGATCGGAGCTGTTCCTGGTATCAATTCAATACCAAATTCTACTTCCCTGACTGGAGGCAAACATGGTAACTCTTCTGGAAATACATCCGCGAACTCACACACAATCGGCACTGATTCAACTTTCTTTTCAATTTCTTTTGTATTAAGTACATACAAAAAATAAACTTCATAACCCTTCCTCAAATATCTCTGAGCTAACATCAAAGAAATCACACTAAATAATGCCTCTGATTTGCCTGGTTTAACCCGCAGAATTTTACCACTTTCACACTTTAATTCTATAACCTTTTCTTTGCAATTTACTATAGCATCATGCAATGTCAACCAATCCATACCCAAAATAACATCAAATTCATTAAACGGCAACAACATCAAGTCGGCCGGAAAGTAATGACCCCGAATCATTAAAGGACATTTCTTGCATACTTTATCAACTATCACACATTTTCCTAATGGATTCGACACTCTAATCATAAATTATGTGTACTCAACAGGTATATTCATACTAGACACCAATTTCATGCACACATATGAATGAGTAGAACCGGGATCAATCAAAGCAATAACATTAACATCATAAAGAGAAAATATACCAGTAATCACGTCGGGTGATGAAGCATCTTCACGTGCCTTTATGGTATAAGTTCTAGCTAGAGCCCTTGCTTCAGGTTTAGTTGCTGAATCTCTGACTACATTCTTGTTGCTTGCTTCATTTCTAGCTTTTCTTGAATATCTTCCTCTCGAGTCTGTACCACTAGCTTTTACACTCTGAAATTTTTCTTTCTCAAATCTCTCTGGGCAGTCTCTAATAAAATGATCTGGAGAACCACACCGAAAACATTCATTCGCTCTGCATGGTCCAAAATGATTTCTACCACACCGCTGGCACTCGGGCTTAACAAATCTCAAATTCCCTACACTAGGCACGGAAGTAGTCTGAGATTTAAGACCCACATTTTGCTTCTTAGAATTTCCATATGATTGTCCGGCCGAAACCTGAGAATGAGGATTCATATTTCTAAATTTTCTAGATTGCTGTGAGAATGAACTACTCGTCGATCTTTTCTTCCAATTTCTATCTCAGCCTCTACTTTTTCTTCTCTTTAAGTAGTTCTTCAGCCTTGCAAGCCCGATCAACAAGTACTACCATTTCTTTTAATTCAAGAATCTCGACAAATACTTGATGTCTTTATTGAGTCCATCTTCAAATTGTCTACACATTTTAGCCTCTGTAGGAACATATTCTCTAGCATACTTACTCAACCTGATGAACTCCCTTTCATATTCAGTAACTGTCATGTTGCCCTGCATCAACTCAAGAAACTCTTTACGCTTCTGATCAAAAAATCTTTCACTGATGTATTTCTTCTGAAATTCTTCTTGAAAGAACTCCCAAGTTACTTTCTCTTTCGGTACCACTGAAATTAGGCTGAATCCCTCAACAATGATATAGCACATTTCAAGCATTCCTCAGGTGTACAAGACAATTCATCAAATACCCGAATAGAATTCTCAAGCCAAAACTTTGCTTTCTCGGCATCATCATCAACATTTGCCTTGAATTCTTTGGCCCCTTGCTTACAGATTCTGTCAACTAGAGTTCTATGAAATTTCATCAGATCCATACCTTGAGGCATCGGGGGTACAGGTTGAGGAATCAGGGGAGGTGGGGGAGGTTGTGCATTCGAGTTCGTACAAACGAACTCAGTGTACCAAGCATTCATCATCTGGAGAAAGGCTTCCTGAGCCCCTTCTCCTCCTCCTTGACCAATAGTAGTAGTGGATTTTCAGTCGGCACTGCCCCTTCAGCCGGACCTGGTGCATTACTCTCTACATCATCAGCCATAACTGGATCGGGATCCATTTCCTATAAAAAAATCATTTAAAAGGTCAGAAGTCGTCACACTATCACAATTTATAAATATATATATGGCATGGCATGTATAGCAAAACCAGTACATACAACACGTTAGTCCAAGAACCGACTAAACTTACTCTGATACCACCAAATGTAATGCCCTCACACCCAAGACCATCGCCATAGTCGAGCTTGAGGTGTTACTAAACTTAATTTATCACTTAAAGAATTTTAAATCATTTATTCTAGCTTTCGCAATAAACTGTCAATCTGTGACACAATAGCTTAAAAATTAATATAAAGAGCTCCAAAACTCGAAATTAATATCCGTAAATTTTCCCTAAAATTGGACTGATATATCTAACTACTAATTTTTTTCTAGAATTTTTGGTTGGGCCAATTAGTATAGTTTATTCTTTAAAGTTTACCCTGTTTCAGCATTCGACTGCTTTGACCCCTATTCACTACGAACCACTTTTCTCTTTGTACAAAACTCAAAAGACTATTCTGTTTGTTTCTATTAAAACTACACTCAATAAGAAATCTGTACATATAAATAATGACATCTAATTATTTTTGTACAATTTTTGGTGAATTTCCAAATTCAAAAAAGGGGATTCAGAAATCGCTCTGGCCCTGTTTCACAAAAAGTTAAATATCTTATAAAATATAACTCATTTACCTATTTCGTTTCAGCCATATGAAAATAGACTCATCAAGATTCGATTCCATAGCTTATTCATCATTATTCATTATTTAATTCCATCTCTACTATTTTTAGTGATTTTTCAAATTAACATCATTGCTGCGGCAATATTCTGTTTTATAGCAAATTTTACTTTACTATAGATTTTCATGGACTAAATAGCAATTTAAACATACATGACATCAAATATGATTTAGATTGGCCATTCCAATAACTAATCATTTACAAACCCTTTGCTTACCAAACCATAACCATATCATAAGATCATTTACACAAAGTGAGTATAGTGCTATACATGCCACACTCAAAATATACAAGCCATTTTACCAATTTAGGTCCTCGGATAGTGTGAACGAGCCTTCAACCTATCCCGATTCTCAAGCCGGCTTGTCAAAACTATAATGAATGAAAAGGAAGGAGTAAGCATTAATGCTTAGTAAGTTCACATGCAAATAACAAGTAACATAATCATGCAATCCAACATAAACATCATTACGACACTCACATCATAAGAATACTTACTATCTTACCAAAATATTTGTCTTACCAAATTCTCAACCAAGGATTAAATTCATACCTGTCTATTTTCACTTCTTCAATACATTCATTGTCGAATCACCTTCGTTTTAAGTACTCTTCCTATTCTCTTAGGATTCTCCCGTTGAACACATCGGAATATAATTTCAGATACCTGGATAGTGTGCACATAAGTGCTATACTCAAAGCTAAACAAGCTCAATAGCTTTTGAAATCTATGTAGTCAAGCTACCATGTAACCCGCCATAAATGAACTCGGACTCAACTCAACGAGCTTAGGCATTCGCACCCATAATGAACTCGGACTCAACTTAATGAGCTCGGATGCCTAGTTACATCTCACGAACTCGGACTCAACTCAACGAGCTCAGAACTCAACCATCCTAGTGACATGTCACTTGTACCCTAATCTATTCCCAAGGTTCAAATGAGATTCTTCTCAATTACACATTTTGATTGCCTTCTTCGAAATATAGAAACCGATACTTGTTAGCATCTCATACTTATCAAGTTGTTCACATAATTTGCATATTACCAAACAATGATTCACAAAGCATAATATTTCATAATAGTAAGTATCATATCATATAAATAACATTAAATCACTTAAAATAAAAATTATGTTACTTTATTTACACATGAACTTATCTTGATACAAAATTTTAGCAATCGAGCCTATTCCTCATAAACTTTGTTTTTCCCTCGATCACGACTTGAATCTTGTTTCTCTTGATCTATAATACCAAATTAATTTATTTAATACATACATTCATCAAAATAGCCCCTAGTACGAACTTTGGCAAAATTACCATTTTTCCCCTAAACTTTCACATATTTACACTTTTTCCCCAAGGCTCGTAAATTAAACCTCATCCTATTTTCTTATGTTTTATGACATGCTGATCATTTTTCCCTTCTATAGCAACATCAAATTCACACTCTAACATGTACTTATGAATATTAGGTATTTTTACCGATTAAGCCCTTTTACTTATTTTCACTTAAAATCGAGTAACACAAGTTGTCTAGCATAATTTAAAACCTCATATTCCATCATAAAACACCAAAATACACAAATTTGACCGATGGGTATTTTTCCAAAAATGAACCCTAGGTTGAATTATTGCTAGCATAAGCTAAATCGAGCTACTAGGATTCCAAAAACATAAAAATCATTAAAAACGGGGCTTGAAATCACTTACTATGAAGCTTGGAAGTTGAATAAACCCTAGATATGGAGAGAGGTAAGGTTCGGCCAAAGTAAGAAGAAGATGAACACATTTTGGCCTTAATTTCCCTTTTAATTAATTTTAATTACCAAATGACCAAAATACCCTTAATACCTTTCTTTGAAAATTTTCATGTACAAGCCCATTTTTGTCCAAAATTTTAGAAATTGGTCAAATTGCTATTTAAGACCTCCTCATTAATATTCCAAAGCAATTTCATACTAAAAACCTTTCGAATGCAAGTTTTGCAAATTATTCGATTTAGTCCTTAATTTCAACTTAAGCACTTTATGCATAGAATTTCGTCACGAAACTTTCACACAATCATGCAATCATATCATAAACCTCAAAATAATTATAAAATAATTATTTCTATCTCAGATTTGTGGTCACGAAACCACTATTCTGATTTAGTCCCTAATTTAGGATATTAGAGTAAGACTCAGCTTCGCTTCTTCCCCTTTCAACTTTTCACCTTGTTGAACCATCTTTTTACTTTGTCTCTTTTTTCTGATTACCCCTCTGTTTATCTTTCATATCAATTCTTATTCTTGGTTCTGTGTGCATTACATCTTTGGTGTATAATCTACACGATCGTTGTTGGTAAGTGTGGTGCGGTTGTGATGGTATTTTACTTCAAGTGTATGTCTAACATAGAAAGGTGGTGTCTTTTGTATAAGCGGTGGTCGAAGTTCATTGACGCATCCCCTAGGAATCAAGGGTGCAATTATTGGAGGCTTTTAGGTAAGTAGATGGTGATTATTTTGGAACTCCGTTAGTTTCCAATTTGGAACATGGGTTAAATAACTGATTAGTTGATATTAATTGTTCTTCAGGTATAAGAGTGTTCGGAGCGCAGACTAACTCCAAATCGCATCAGGTGTGTTACCACACTAGGTCGGCAAAAGCCGAAAAAGTTTGTCTACTGACGCTACACGAGTGTGCACTCGCTCGTGTGGTAATCCGAACACGTAAAACGTGGGTGTTAGATTGTAGAGGCCTCCATGAGCGATTTCATGGGCTTAGGCCGTATTGGGCCACGATGGGTCAAAATGGGTCGTGTGGGCCCCACAGGCTCGTGGGCTCCACACAGATAAACCACACGGATGTGTGGAGATTTTTGGACCAAGCTGTGTTGTTCCCAAGGCCAAGGTCATTTTTTGGCTTTACGGGCCACACAAGCATGTGGGCCCCCATGGGCCGTGTTATGGGCTTTGGGCTCATTTTCACTGTTTGATTGTTAAGGTTGCACGGGTCGCCCAAGAGGACTATGGACCTACTGTTGGGTCGATAAGTACACTTAGACCCCATACTGATGAAATGATCGTTTTACCCCTATGAGGTAAAATGACTGATATACCCCTAGGTTATGTATGACTATATCTGAGCATGACATTCTGCATACACGTATGATAATATGACATGACTTGTTGCATGAGTGTGGGTTGATATATTTGGAGGAAGTGTACTGTATTTGCAGCTCTGCTACAAATATTGTTTAGTGCTGCAACCGGTGCTATATTTTGGAGTGTAGGGATGGGTGGGTCAATTTTATCCCTACATGGAGTGTAGGGCTGGACGGAGTGGAGCGTAGAGGATGGATGGGTAGGACTTCTGATTGCATTTTTGTTATTGTTACTGTATTGGGCTATGGCCCTAATTGATATTAGACAGTCACAGAAACGGGCTTAGGCCTAAACTGTTTTTGCCCACGGTCTGGCTGATTAATGTAAAGGTATTACACACTGAGTTTTTCATAAACTCACCCCTCTGCTTTCCTGTACAGGTGATCCTTAGGCGGGTTGGTGCTACGAGGGACTCGATGGAGGCCACACAACTACTTTTGCTACTATTTTAAACTTTTAATCTTCAAGCTATTTAATTTGGGTATTTGCTATGTAATAAGGCCTCTTTAAATTTTTACTTTAATTTGGGGTTTACTTATTTTTATTTATATCTGCTAGTATTAGGACACGAGTTTTCAAAAAGATAAATATATTTCAAAACACCACGCTATTACAACATATTTCAAAAACTTCCGCAACAAACATTGTTTTTAAAGTGTAATAACAACCCGAAATGATTAACTTTTTCTAAACCTACTTGAGTTTTTAACAACTATCAAGATACCTAAAAGTTTTGAAAAAGGATCACTACAAGGGTTATGATATAATACGGACTTTTTAAATAAAACGATGCTTTTCAAAACACACTTCAATGTGACATCGCAATCCAGCCATAACATCCAGGCCGGGTTTGGGGTGTTACATTAAATGTCCATTGAATTATTGAAATTTCGATGAAGGCTCAAGTAGTACACTTGAGGTGTATGGTTCATTAATCAGTCAATTCTTATCGAGGGCACCCTTTAGGGTACTTAACCAAGGAACACACTCACGAGCCACATGTCGTATAATAGGATTACCAGTCCAGGCTAAATCCTTTATATAGCGTATGCTCACAAGAGCTTAATTAGGGTTACTAGTCCAGGCTATACCCTAATCATAACGTGTGCTCGAGAGGTAGTATATCGGGATTACCTGTCTAGGCTAAATCCTTTCTATGATAAGGTCATTGGGATTACTTGTTCGAGCTAAATCCCATCTGCAACAAATACATGACCTTATTAGTTTCGGGAAAGCATATACATTCATCAGAATTCAATATTCGATAGCGACTTAACCCCTTTTCTCATTATTTCAACCACATATAAATTTTTCCATCATAACATACATATAAGGCTCATTATATAAATCACATTACATGCAATATAACATTCAATTAACCTAATGGAATATCCAATTAAGTTACACAAACTTACCTCGACACTTGTTCGCGTAATAATATACTAATCCAAAATCTTTTCCTTTCCTCGATCTAACCTTGAATTAGTTTTGTCTGGATCCAATTAGGCCTTGAAAGCTTTTTTTCTCTCACCTAGGGTTTCCATGTATTTTTAGGTTTCCATGTATTTTTAGGTTGAAGATGATGAAAATAAGATGATATAATTTCTTTTCATCTTTTAAGTATTTTGGTATTTCCAATTTAGTCCCTTGTCTTTTTCTAGAATACCATGGGTCACCATAAAAATCTACATACTTTTGTTAATGGTTTAATTATCATATAAGGACCTTAAGTTTTGAATTCCATAGCTATTTGATCCTCAGAGCTACTAGAATTCAACTTTTACATTTTATGCAATTTGTCCTCGTAATTAGGCACTAAATCGATAAAATTTTCATCTTAAAATTTTCACACGTCATTTCTATCATATTACAGGCCATATGGAAAAATAAAAATAAAATATATTTTGGATCGAATTTGTAGTCCCGAAACTACTGTTTCGATTTCACTAAAAAATGGGCTGTTACACATACATTTTTTGTCATCAAACATCAAAATACACATGTATTCATCAATGGAAAAACACTAAACCTTCAACAAATTTTCAAATTAGTCCCTGGGCTAGCTAGATTAAGCTGTAACGATCTCAAAAATATTGAAATCATTAAAAACGAGACAAAAATGAACTTACAATTAAACCATGAAGTGGCCAAACCCTAGAAATGCTCCCATGGGTTCTAAAGCTTTGAATTTCGTTGGAATAAGTCATTTAGAAAGGCGATACATTGTTTTTATTATTTTACTTAAGTTTATTATTAATTTACTAATTTAACCTTTAATTAAACCGTTAAAAATCACTTAAACCATGTACATAAATGCCCACTTACATTAAAAACGTCCTAATTACCACATAAGGACCTCCACTTTAATATTTCATAGCTATTAGAACCTTTAGCTAATAGAACTCCACTTTTACATTTTACGCGATTTAGTCCTTTTATCAAATTAAGCATTTAAACGATAAAATTTCTTAACGAAATTTTCACACAATCATATTATCATGCTATAGACCTTAAAATAATAATAAAATAATTACTTCAACCTCAGATTTATGGTCCTAAAACCACTATTCTGATTTGACTAAAAACGGGCTGTTACAATTGTTCAAGCAAGAAGCATGTATATACAAATAAATAAGATGATGGTGTTTATAGAAATGGGTAAGAGTACAAGATGCATAAAGGTGTGAGATGTGTTTTGATGATATGTATGATGTTCTATTAAATAGAATGATATTTGATAAGTATGTAGGTAAGGTTTGATATACGAGATGTATATACAATAGAAAGGTGATCATCTGGATAAGTGAATGTTGAGAAAAAGTTCCTTTGTGATGCCTCTACTATGACATTTATAATGCTAACCAGATTGGTAGATCAGGACATGAAAACAAGTGTAAGACCATGAGATAAAGACCCATTGTAACACCCCTTACTCGTATCCAACGTCAGAACAAGGTTCGAGGCATTACTGAACTTACATCAAAACATTCATACAAAACCAGGCTATAAAATTTCATCCAAATTAAAACTTTTCATACACATGCATAACATCCCTTATACAGGCCAACGAGGCCCAAAATATACATCGGGGGTGGTTCAGGACTAAACTGAGAACTTTGGAAACTTTTGGAAAACTTTTAGGAAACTTAGAAAATTTCATCTTGAAAGAAGGTCACACGCCCGTGTGGCTTGGGACACGCCCGTGTCCTCAGCCCATGTAACTCTCTGTTTATGACGTCATTACAAAAATAAGGGCACACAACCAAGGCACACGCCCGTGCCTCTGGGCCGTGTCCCTCACATAGCTGAGACGCATGGCTGTGTCACAGCCCGTGTGGCCAATTCGAAACTAAAGTACATGATGCAGGGGACACATAGCTAGTGTGGACAATTTTTAGGCTATTTTCCAAGCCAATTGCCACCCTCAATAACAAACTCACATGCTTACTTTTATTGACCATTAACATGGCACATTTGAACATTCAATCATCCACAAACAATACAAGATCACGGTAACCTCATATCATATTTTATATGCTTAAAACATCATGCTTAGTCAAGCTCAAATTTACTAATTCTCATGCATCAAAGTTTATAAGATTACTCCCATATCACACATTTAAGCCTTTGTTATCAACACACCATCTCATCTCAATTAAACCATCAAGCATTCACCACCAGCAATATAACTCATTACATACACACAATCACAAGCCTCATCTGCATGACATAGGCACATGCATAATCATATAATCAACACAAGCCACCATTCATGGCTATACACAAATTGAATTATAACCATTATAGGCCAACACATTTGGCCACATTAGTAATGACATAATTACAAAAGATAAAGCCCCTATACATGCCATAGACTTAAGTATTTGAATACTTATACCCAAAATGGTAGCTTGATAGTATGATTGAATCTCCGGTGATCTCCAACCCGAGCTAGCTAAATAAAACTATAAGAGATGAAAAGGAAGGGGAGTAAGCTATAAAGCTTAGTAAGTTCATATGAAAATGATAAGCAATTTATTAACTTGCTTCTCAAGGTAATACAACCATATTTGCATTTTTACTTATGTTTAGGTCAAGCTGTTTTCTTGAGTCACAGTCACTAATTTATTTATATCTGGAGCTACGGAGCTCCAAATTAAGTTATACTAATTTTTCTTGAAACTAGACTCACATATATTCTTACCATAAGAGTTTCAGAATTTTTGGTTTAGCAAATAAGTACAGTTTATTTTTTAAAATCACCCCTATTTTGCTGCCCAACAGCTTCGACCTATCTTCACTAAAAATTAATTATCTCATAGTATGAGACTCAGATAATGTTTTCGTATATTTTTATTGAAAATAGACTTTTGGCCAAAGCTATTTCGAACCGCACACTAAGTGCCATTTTAGCCGATAAGTCATTAATCATAACAATAATCACATATAGACAATTTATACAATATCAAGCATTAAAAGCATAAATTTAACAATGCTTAATACATATGAACTTACCTCGATTGTCAAAACGTTAAAATGGATCGACTAGTCTGAAACTCTGTTTTTCCCTCGATATAGACTCGTACGAGGCTTAACTTGATCAAATAAATAAAATTCAGCTATTTCAATTCATATTCTATTCATTTTAATTGAATTTCATATTTTTGTAAAATTACTATTTTACCCCCACAGTTTTGACCTTTTTACAAATTAGTCCCTAAGCTCATAAAATCCAAATTTAGTCAATTTCATCATAGTCCAAGCTATCCGAATTTCATACATGCTCATATCAGCCCATATTTTTCATTTATTCACACTTTTACCACACAATTTATTATATTTCACAATTTAGTCCAAAATTGACATTTTTGCTAAAATTCACTTAACAAAACTCAATAATCGACTATCAAAGATTTATTTTCTATCATTAAACATCAAGATACTCAAATATTTAACAATGGCATCATCCAAATACTTTAACAATTTTGAAATCTTAGGTATGGGCTAGCTAGAACACAAAGCAACAATCTCAAAAACGTAAAAATTATTTAAAACCAAGATGAAATAGACTTACATACATGAACAACCATGGCCGAACCTTCAAAGCTTTGAGAACATTATTTTCTTTCTCACATTCGGCTATTGATGAAGATGATAGCATGTAATTTGGCTTTTTTTTATTTTATTTTATTATAATTACCAAATACCATATTTAACCTTAATATACATTAATAATTTCCATTATACCAAGCCATGGAATTCCACTATCAACAATTATGGAATAATTACCACTTAAGGACTCCCACTATTTAATTCCATAGTCATTTAATATCTTTAACTTATAGAACACAACTTTTACGCTTTGCGCGATTTAGTCCTTTTTGCTTAATTAACTATCAAAACGATAAAATTTTTCAACGAAACTTTAATACCATCTTATTTCCACTCCGTAAATATTTATAAAAATATTTATGACTCGGTTTATAGAAACGAGGTTTCGATACCTCATTTTCTAAACCCACTTGACCTTAGGGCCATACCACTTGAACTTAATAAAACGCTTATAAAACAAAAATCACACTATCAAAAACCTTTTTTAAACTCACAATTAACTCGTAAATATTAAATGTAATATTTACAAACCTACTCGTCAGATTTGGTGGCCCTAAAACCACTTTTTCGATAAACCCTAAAAGCAGGCTATTACACCCATGATATTTTAATATGATTTGGAAACACTCATGGTGTAGCCTCTAGTAAGATGAAGACTAGATTAGGAGATTATGACACATGAATGTGTGTGTAAGTCCACGTGGTTGAGAACTATGGTAAGATATGTCTATATGTATGTTCATGGTGTAGCCTTTGATAACGTTTGAATATTACTGGCAGATCACGGTACACCTTCTACGGCTAGAGCTAAAGGCAAGGAAAAGCTAGTTTGAGCTTTCGGCTTTTTAGCAAAAGTGTAATTGGTGAGTGTTTAGAATAATTACTTGTGGACATGATTCAATGTGATATTTGGGAATTTAGTAGTAGCCTAAACCCCTACTCCAAATTTCGAGTGTAAGTTTTCTCATACCTATGTTGTCTTATGAACAATGTGCTTAAGTGTTTGTGAATATGTGAATTAAGATGAGATGTTATAAGATGTGATATGTGGTTATGTTAACTATTGTGAAATTGTAAATGTGTATATATTGTGTATATGTTATGTATATGTTAAATGCTAGTGAAAGTGTTTTGCTAAAGATGCAAATATGCAATGGCAGTGCACAACTAATCAGTAAGTGATATGTATTTGATTTCAGGTATTTTGGCCTTGTGATCTTGAAACCATTGGATATAGTTGGCATGTCATAGGATTGTGAGTACTCATCTATATGTACAGTGATTTTGGGTGTTAAGGCCTTGGGACACATTGGAGGGATAAGGGAATGTGAGCTAAGCTCCATCTAGCGAGACATGTGAGGGGAAATAAGAAGAGTGTTAGCTTTATGCTTCACTTTTGGGACATGTTTGACTCTATGAGTCTATGTTTGGTATGTTGGAGATCTGTGTATCTGGTGAGTAATGATAGAGCTCACTTTTATGTTTCATAGCTCAATTTCCAAATTATCTTAAAATGTATATATGTATGCCTAAATGAGTATGTTACCATTATGAAATTATCTACAAATATTTTTTAGAGTATTGTGGTATATGCTTGAATGTTAGGTGATTTTACGAGTATTTTGACATATGCTTAAACGTCATGAGATTATATGAGTATGGTGATATATGCTTGTATGTTAGGTGACTATATGTGAAACATGATATATGCTTAAAAGTGAATATGTTTACCATGTAGAAGAAGTAGAAAATAATGCACAAGTAAGTATATTATGACACAAAAGTTGGGATTGTTAAAGTTGTGCTATATGGTTGTTTCGTTAATGCTTGATGAATTACTTGCATGGTAGTTGTGACGTGATCTGGCTCGGTCGATTGAGTCGAGTCCACGTATGATTGCCCGATCGTCTTTGAGAAGTCTCGTTCACAAGATTGGCGAATTGTTTGAATTGGCTTAATAGGTTTAATGTTAATAAAACAAGGTTTCAAAACTGGCTAAATCTTAGATAGTAGATTTGGCTAGAAAGAAATAAGGATAAGAAGGATTTGGATAGGCTCGGTTTAGGATAACAAGTGAAGTAAATATAGTTGGTTGGAATGGTGAACGAACTTAAACTTCAAGAAAGATTCAATATTATATCGAGTATCACCCTAAATCTTATATTGTTTAAGGTGGTCGGATAGAAAGTAGAATGATAGGAGAACGCCACACCAAAGTTAGGTGATAAGTTCAGAAAAGGAGTTCAGTTGATGCCACTAGCTCGCTAGAAAAGTCTCTCAAAACTTGTACGAAATTTGAGAGGGAGTAAACCACACAGAAACAAAGTTTCATTAATAATTTGGACAAAAGTCCTTTACAATAGATTTGAACAAACTATTTATAGCCTTGTAAAAGACAGCCCAATGGTCAAATGTCCAAGCCTATGAACTAAGTAAATCGGCTATGAATATGCTGGAATATTCTAGGAAATGTTCATAAATAAAATAGGTCCATGTTCGGCTGATTGGAGCTTCAAAGGGCGGCTTCATGAACCAAGGTAATGGCTTGAAGAAGATGAATGCATGGAAGTTTAATGGGTGATCCAAATTCGGCTATGGCATGTATGTGACATCCAATAGATGCTTCTTGGTTGAATAGTCACCTAGAGAAGCCAAATGAATAGTAAACAATTCATGTAACAAGAACTAGATGCATTCTCCCATTCATTGTAACTTGCTGTCCATGCATCTTCATTTAACTTCATTCATGAATCAAACTTAGGCCATTAATTAGTTAACTACTCCTTGGCCAAATAGGTACTTAAGGAAGCCAACCATCAGCTAAAAATGCATGTAGCAAACCATTCATGAAACCTCATTGGCCTTGAACCTGGTCGTGCATGAATCTTCGCATTCATTGAATAAAACCGTGCATGCACCTAGCCTTAAATGCTCTCCTATATTCGGCTGAACCTACAAGGGAAATGAACACAATTAATTCTTCATAGATTTGCCTGAACTTAGAGAAATAACATCAAAAAAAATTAATTATCACAAATTAACAAAATTAAATATTATCTAGCTCACATAATAATTTCGGCTAGTTCAAAATTATA
The DNA here is from genome assembly GCF_007990345.1 of Gossypium hirsutum. Taxonomy (NCBI): domain Eukaryota; kingdom Viridiplantae; phylum Streptophyta; class Magnoliopsida; order Malvales; family Malvaceae; genus Gossypium; species Gossypium hirsutum. Next base: position 19,442,189 of record NC_053432.1, read on the forward strand.
TGAAAATACTTAATAAGCTGAAATGAGCTAGGGAATTCGGATTTGAGTTGTAGCAAATAATTATAATTAAAGCAAACACTTAATTTATTTAAATGGTAAAGAAAACAAGCTGGAAATAAATTCTATCAAGCTCGAATGAGCTAAATTAAGCTCAAGTGAGCTGATTTGAGCTTCAGTAGAGCTTGGAGAGCTAAAGTTGAGCTAAGATCAGTTTGCAAGGAGCCCTTATCAAGATGGCCCGAACTTCTCCTTTGTCAGGGAGCTCGAATTCACTCCAAAATTGAGTTAACAATGCCGTGATAGCTTCTCGAAGTTGTTTAGCTCATGCCCAAGTCATAGGTCTTTTGGGAGTTTTGTTTAGTTCAATACTCAGGCTTGTGATGTCACGGGCTATGGTCACGTCATTCCCCCTGTCTTCGAAGCAACTTGTCCTTAAGTCGAACGCTTTGGTTACTTTGGGGTTGGAATTAAGCAAGTAATGAATCACTCTTATATTGCTTCTGTTAGGCATGGAAAGTTCTTCCATTTGATCATAAACCCATATAGCCCATTTTGGTCAAGACAAATATAGCTTGAATTAATGAATAGTTCTTCATAAAGATGGGTCAAAGAAAGGTAGCTATATGAGTTTGCACCTGGCTGAATCAAGTTGATTGCTTCTTTTCTTGTAAACTGATCAAATTCACAGTTTGTGTTAGCAATATTTTTGAGATCATCATTCAAAACAAAAGCCTAATTGCTAACCAAATTCGGATACTCAATCATTTCAGAAAATAAGTAATTTTTGAAAACTAAAGTATCAATTGAATGTTCATCATCGTTCGAATAAAGCAACAATGTTTTAAAAGTTTTAGACTTCATACCTTGCTCACCTTTAAGAGTAGGTGAATAAAGATCAATTTTACCTTTTTCGAGCAACACAAACCTTCCCTCCTCCAGGTTATATTGTAATCGAAATCCCGTACTTGAATCAACCTGAGATAATGTAGAAACATGAAGACAATGATTAATTAAAACACCTTTCTTTTTCTCTCTCTCTTTTATTTCATTGTCTTTTTCTTTTCCTTTGCTATTGTTTTTCTCACAACTCATTTTCTTTTCTTTTGAATTTTCTTTTTCTTTCTTTTCTCTCATTTGTTCGATAGATTATTTTAGACATCATTGATCCTCTAAGACTTGTTGTGGAAAAAGGGGTGCAAAGGTAACACTCTGGCCTTGGTGTTTGAAAGTGTATAGATTGGCAAACCCATCATGTTTGACTCGTTGGTCAAATTGCAAGGCTTTCCAAGAAGTAAATGTCTCACGTTCATAGGCACCACATCACATAGTGCCTCGTCTCGATACTTCTCGATGGAAAATGGAACAATGGCTTGTCGGGTCACTTTAAGTTCAACACCTTCATTGAGCCATTGTAGCTTGTATGGGCTCGGGTGTTTAGTAGTTGGTAAATGATGTAAGCATGCCCGGAAGCTCACCAAGTTCAAGCAAGGAGCTCCTCAAGCCATTTGAAGTTCTAATGAGCCGATTGCAATATAAAAGTTTCCTAGGAGCTATTTTCGCTTCTAGTGCAAAACCTTGGTTCGAAACAAGGCCCAATGCTCACAAAATCAACGCGAAGCAACTATCCACAGAACCCATGCATTGTTGGCAAGCTGATCCTAGCTCGTTTTCAGCTCCTTGAGCTCCGTCCAGATTAATTCAACTCATTTGAGCTCGTTACAGCTCATTTGAGCTCAACCGAGCTTACTTTCAGCTCGTTCTTTATTTCAATAAATTAAACTAAGTTTTAGTTCTATATTAATTAGTTTGCTACAGCTCATTAACAAAAATCCTAGCTCAAATAAGTTCATTAAATGTTTTCACTTAGTTTGAGCTAGCCGAACTTAATGCTACTAGCTAGCCTTTAATTAATGTGTTTAGCTTAGCATGATGTTTATGATGCTTAGTTCATGCTCTTAACAAGTTCAGCAGAATATACATTGGGATTTAATGTGTTTATGTTTCTCGTAGGTTCAGCCGAATGTATTGAGTACATTTAATGAGATTCATGCATGGCTAGGTACATGGAATATAAGAGTTCATGCACGAACAAATTTATGCATGGTGGACTGGCTATTGGTGATCCCTAAGCAACCTTTTGGCCAAGAGTTAAGTTCCTCAAGGTGACCGAATGCATGAAGGAGCCATTAATGCAAGTACATGCATGGCTTAATACATCGTATGGAAGGATGCATGCACAACTAATGTTCAATGGATGGCATTTGAAGGAATTCATGTATTGGGGACGTTCATGCCAGTGGAGGCTATTTTATGTACATGTATTTGAATATTCATGCACTATAATTAAGGAAGAACATACATGGGGACGTTTTATGCATGTTCTATGCATATCCAAGATGTCCATTCAAGTATTCAAGGTACATTAAAGCCTCATTCGACCAAGGGAGATGTAGGAGTATTAAAGGGCTGCACATTCATGACATTATGGCTATTCTTCAAGGCTAAGTATGCATGAATGCATCAAGTGAAGCAACATGATGGTTCGACCAATTCATGCACCATTTCCAAGCATGAACCGAATTTTAATGCTTTTGTGTGAACATGTTAAATATAAATGTGAACAGAATTTAAGTTAGTGTGAACATTATAGATGCCGAATATCAATAGGCATCTTAGGCTTATAAATAGTTTGCTCATTCCATGCATGAGGGACTCTTCTTAATATCCATCGGCCTCTTAAGCCGTTACAAACAATCCGATAATTTTGTGAATGACTCTTCTCGTCGACGATCAGACAACTCACGTGAACCTAACTCCATCGCCCGAGCCAAAACATATCATTTGGTATTAGAGCTTGTAAAACGAGAAATGCCAACGTTCGTAGTAAGTTCGAAATAGGTTCGTTGTGAAAAAAATCCAAAAAAATCGAAAAAAATTTGAAAAAAAAGAAGAAAAAAATTATTTAAGTGCTTTTGCAACCATTCCATTATATTTGAAGTTTTAAAAAAAAGGAAGAAGTATACGAAATAAAAAAAAAGTTTGAGTACAAAAAAAAGAGAGAGAGAAGTGAAGTATTGAGAATTTTGTTTTATTCCTTCATTTGAATCCTTATCATATAGTTGTCGTTCTACCATATTTTACACCCCCCCAACGCCAAACTTAAATTGAAATTTCTTTTTTTTTAGCCTACCCTACACCCTTCTTTACATTACAACCCTTGTAAACCCCTTGAAAGAGACCCTCTAAGCAACAAATAAGCCAAAGTGATGAAATACGAAACCACGAGAGGGAATTTGAGTGGTAAAAGGTGCAAGTGAGTGAGAACATTCGAGAGGAGAAAAAGCCTTAAAACAAGTGCAAACACGAGCGCGAGTGAATTCCTTAATCATTTTTCTTTTCGAGTGACTAGTGAGGTTTTTATGGTGAGATATTCTTTTTTTTTGTGTTTTAACATTTATCTTTTCAGCAATAAAGTCATGTTTTGAGAAGAGTTTTTGAAATTTGAATTTCAGTATTTGTTGAAAGAGATGGAGCGCATGCTCAACCAAAAAATCAAGCCTATCTAAGAAAAGCGAGATCATAGAGCAAGAACCCAACGAGAACAAAGTTCACCAAGTAGAGGGACGGATTCAAGACTTTCAAGAAAACAATTGTCCAATGACTATTTGGGAAGAGACCTATACATGGATCTTCTTCGTCAAAGAATTTGAGACGAAATCAAACAAGTTTCGAGTATGAAGCCTATTACGATGATGAACGAGAAGGTCCAAGTAATTCTTTGTATGCGCAAAGTTATTCATCCATGAAGAATCAATCTTGAAGTGATGATTGTCGTCTGTATGAAGACTTTTCCTCTTATTCTCAATGAAACGATTCCCATTTCGATTCTTTCTTGTTATCTTCCTCTTGCAATGAAAAAATGAAAGAAAAAAGAAATGAAAGAAAAGGAGTGTGAAAGAAAGCAAAAAGAGAATGAGAAAAAGAAAAATGAAATTGAAAAAGAAAGTGAAAAAGAAAAAGAGAAGGAAAAAAAAGAGATCGAGACTGAAAAAGATGGTGAGAAGAAAAAGAAAATTGAAAAAGAAATTGAGTTTGAAGAGAGAAAAGATATTGAGCAAGAAACGAGTGTTGTCGATGAAAAAGAAATAAGAAAAAAAGATGCAAGAGAGCAAGAAAAAGTGAGGAGTGTTCCTACTAACCTACATGTGAGATTTCCTTGTGTTGTTCCTTTTCAGGTTTCTAAAGATCCGAGTAAAGAATTTCGACTTCAATACCTTTCCGAGGAGAAAAGGTTTACATTAATTGAAAGAGGCAAAATTTTCAACGAGCCTCATTCGCCTTTGCCAAAAGGTAAGCAAGGTATGAGTTTTAAAGTTTTTAAAACACATCCGCCTCATTCGATTGTTGACGGAAACTTTGTTAATGTTTTGGGTTTTGAAAAGCACTTGTACCATGGCATGGTTGATTATTCTTTCTTGATTAGTAATGATTTGTTTGTTTCAAGTGTTGATAACAAAAACGTTACTCATAAAGAATGTGTTGTTGACGAGTATGTTAGTGAAGTAATCATTAATTGGCAATCGCAAGGTTTGGTTATGCAAGATAATGAGCTATATAAACCATTCTGTTTGCTTGATTGTGGAGAAAATGTGTGGATGAGATTTGAAGCATATGAATTTTTGAAACAATGCATGTCTAATTTGAAAATGATTCGAATGTTTGATAACTTGTTGACGTGTAAAATGCCTAGTTCATTTGATTTTGATGGTGGTTGTTTAATGTTATAGTCTAAGGGGTTCGAACATAATTTGCATACTCATAACTTTAGTTTGCTTCATGTACCTACCATGTTGATAGCCAATAAATACTCAAGTCAACGTGAAATGGTAAGCAAAAAATTCGTTTTTGATCCTGGTGATTATTATTCTTTATTGATGATCAAGGGATTTGATTCAAGGATTTTTTATTTTCGAGATTCTAACTGTCGAAAGCTTTGTTACTCTGGATCATTATTAATTGAAATCAAGCCTTCTGAATTTCGTGTGAATGGATGTGTAAACCATTTGTGCTTATTTGATGTTTTGTCTTTAAATCTAAACACAAAGTTGTGGATTTGTGAAAAGTTGCAAATGTTAAATCCAAGTTTTGATTTTATATCGTTGTTCATAGAATTTGAGTCGTGGACTTTTGTTGTTCAAAAATTTGAGTCACGAATGCTTCATGGATATAGTTTGCTTTCAACAAAGAACAAGGTAAGATCCACTTTTATTTTTGAATCCGGGAAATGGTTTACAAGCTCTAGTGATACGAGCACACCCCGCAAACTTTATCGAGCAAGTCTGTTGAGCCGAGCAATGACATGTTGGCAAGCTGATCCAAGCTCATTTCCAGCTCCACGAGCTCTGTCCAGCTCAAATCCAGCTTATTCGAGCTCAATCCATCTTGCCTGAGCTAAACCGAGCTCACTCCTAGCTCACTTTCAACTCACGAGCTAAACCTTAGCTCAACTTCAGCTTAGGAGTTTAGCCTCAGCTCAACTTTAGCTCACGAGCTAAACCTTAGCTCATTTTAGTTTAAACTCGGTTTTGTCTTTAATGCATTAAATAAAATTTGCACATATTTATTTAAGTATTAAACTTGTCTTATATTAATATTTGTTATTAATATGTCATAGTCATTACATAAATTGATTATGTTCACATAACTGAATTAATGCATGACATTAATGTGTTCACATCATGTCGAATTTATGAGTGTTCATAAGATATCTTAATTTCATGTAGATACATCCCTTTGGACGGTACAATGTATGGATGAAGAAACATCTCTTTTGGGCATTCCACACTCATGAATGAAGAAGTATTAAATGTTGGTGCATGTACGACTAGATGCAAGGTTTCTACAAATTCATGCATGTGTCGAATGCATGTATGGACATTAAAGGCTAGTCCATGAATGGATCAAATGCATGGGATGATAGAAAGCATGAATGGCTTAAGTGCATGTATGGTGGCTGTCTCCTAACTTTCCAAGGCACTTATTCAGCCAAGAAGTAGCTGTTCACACTTTGAATTGACCTATAAGCTACTACACATGCATGGATGGGTTCAAGAACGTCCAACGGAAGGAATTAACTCAATAATTCAACACATTGATTGAATTAAGTGTATGCACAAAGGGGAGAACGAATTTACTAGGTTCATGCTGCCATTTATGAACCTACATGCTATTAAAGAGTTTAATTATGAGGATACATGCTCCATACAAGTGCATGAACGTCCCAAGGAGATGAATGCAACCTTTGGTGCACATACAAGTCACTTGAAGCCTTTCTTTATGATTAAGTATTTATGCACACACTTAGGGGGAAGAAAGTGTCCATTCAACTAGTTCATGAATCTGCCGAATTTATGAACTATTTTAATACATTAGTGTGAACGTTTTTATTATTGTGCGAACACCTAGATGCCGAATTTGAACGGTCATCTATGTGCCTATAAATATTTGTTTTCTTTCAATTGTAACGGACTTTTTGCCAAATTTTTTATTGAATTTAATCTTGTGAGAATTTTCTTCTTTAAACTTTGTTTGAGACTTTGTTAACTTATCTACCTAGTAGTGGCGTCAACCCTATTTCTTTCACTCTTATACCGAGGTTCCTACTTTGCTAAGTAGCGGGTCGAGGTTTATCATTTTTATCCTCCACCTTGAAAGCCTATAAGCAATTGGGTCAATACTCTCTAGTATTGGTTCGTGCTTGCTTTTGAGTTCCTTCTTTCCCTTCTTTCATTTACTTTAAACCGAACCTTAATATTCATATTTTAAACCCTTTATTTGAACCCCTTGAATAGCTTTTGCATAATTTATTTAGAAACATCCTTTTTGAACAAACCGGACGATACTTTCTCGTAGACGATCGGGCAAACTCGCATACGACTTGACTCTCCTCGAGGCAGTTCATATCATTTGGTATCAGAGCTACTAAAACGAAAAGATCGTGCAACGAAATTAATCCCGGGCTAGTCCAAGTGAACGCAAGTAAGTAGGATCTAGAAAAAAAAAGAAAAAAAAAGAAAGAGTATAGAAAAAAAATTTTATACCGAAGTTTTCTCATTTTTATTAGTTAGCTGCTGTTACTATAAAAACAAAAATCTCCGTAACCGAAGAAAAAAATCGTGTACAAAAAGTGTTTTATTGTATTTAGTTTGTCAATATAGTACAAAAAAAAGTTATACAAGTCAAAAAAATTCAATAAAAAAATTTCGAAAAGAAAAAAATCTGAAAAAAATGTTTAATGCAATTCGATTGTTGTTCGAATGTCAAAGCCCTTGGTTTGATATCGTTCCCGATTCATCTTCTATTCTAATCTCATCCACGCCACACTTTTTTTACCCAATTTCAGCCAACCCGTAACCCCTCATATATTATCCTTTGAAAAACCATTTGAAACCGACCCACAATACTAGAGATCAAGTCATATTAAGTCTATTACAAGGTTATAAGAGGAGAAAGGAGCGGAAAAAGGCATGAGCGAGGGAGATCATTCGACTGGAGGTAAAAGCCAAACGAGTGTAAACACGAGCGGGAGTGACACCTTTTTTCTTCTTCTTTCCGAGCAAAATTGTGAGGTTTGTGGTGAGGTACTTAATTATTTTTTATTTTGTTTTGTGATCTAACATTTTCTTTTTAGCAACAAAAATCATGTCACGCGAAGAGTTCACCGAATCAGAATACCAATACTTGGTTCAAGAAATGCGAAGAATGGCGACTAAATGAGACCAAAGTGATCGAGTTTCTTCAAGTCGTAAAACGGAACCAAGAACCCCATGGAGATATACCCCCGACTACTACCTGAAAAAAAGTTCCAATCGTGATTCCTTTTCGTCATCTACTTCGAGACAAAGAGATTCATACTATGACTCATATTCATCAGCGAATTCGAGAAGTGACTTCGATCGAAAGTCCTTTTCATCAAGAAATTCGAGAAGACGAGAAGCTGATTACGATTTTGATTCATTCCAAGATGGCATTCGAAGAGAAAGACATACTCTTACTAGATCTTCAAAGAAATATTACTCGGAGTATTCTTCACGAAGTTTTGATTGTGAATCATACGCAAATAGTTCTTCATCTTTTGAACAAGATTTGTATTCTCATCGTTCTTTTGTACATTCTTGTAAAGAGAAAACAAAGAAAAGAAAAGAAAAAGCAAAAGAAGAAAAAGAAAATGAAATAAAAAGAAAATAGAGGCAAGAGGCAAGTAGGAGAGAAAATGAGCGAATCTTGAGAGAACTTGAAAAAGCCTTTGAAAAGCAAAAAGAAAATGAAAATGAAAATGAAAAAGAAAATGAGATTGAAAAAGAGAACGAAAAGAAATTTGAGAGTGAAAAAGAAGATGAAAAAGAAATTGAAACAAAAGAAACGAGTGATTCAGAAGAAAAAGAATCGAGTGAGAAAACAAGTGAGCAAGTGAGGATTATTTCTACTAACCCACCTGTTCGATCTTCTTGTGAGTTAACTTTTCAGGTTCCTAGAAGTTTGTGTGACCAATTCCATCTACATTACCTTCCAAACGAGAGGTGTTTTAGGTTGTTCGAAAAAGGTAAGTTCGCGAATGACTACCACCCACTTGCGATCGAAGGTCCAGGTAAGGATTCTTTGTTTATCGAATCAAAGTCACTTGATTTGGATAATTTTTGTTCACTTACTGTTGTTAACGAATTTGTTTTAAAAGGTGCCATATACAGCTTTTCTTATGACAATTACTACATTGGAAAATTTGTTGACAACATTGGATTAGTTTGCTCTAAGCGAATTTTGAACATGTTTGATCAAAGTCTGTCACATAAAAATTCCGATGTGTTTGACCCTGCAAACTTTTTGAACTCATGTGTTAAATCTTTATGTTTAAATATGCGTGCTCAATTGATTTGTGATAAATCTGCCTGTTTGAAAAGTTGCATGTTCGTTAAAAATTCTTTGTTTGGCATCCATGTTAAAAGATCTTCACATGATATGTGCAATTGTGTTCTTCATGAACAATCTTTGAGTTTTTGTATGAAATTTCCATGTAGTGATTTGCATTCCCGATTAATACTCTTGAAGTATGAACCTTTGCATATTGGTATGCTCGGTTTTGTCAAATCAACATGTGTGTTTAAACTAGTGAAATATAATTCGTGTGGTGAGTTGATTATATCTTTTTCTAATATGTTGCTTGTTGGAATGCCTAAACAAGTTCGTGTGTTCAAGCCTGGTATTTGCTACATGAATTCATTTTATGGAAACATTAAGCACTTTGCATCATTTGCAATCAAAATATGTTTGCTTGATGTTCAAACTTTTGATAAGAAGGTGAAATTCAATGATTTGGGTTTCAATTTTGATTCATTTATTAATCACCTTGTTTGGCCACATCTGAAATTTTCGTTTCATTTCGAGAAGGTAAGGCTAACCTATGTTTTTGGAATTGAATCAAATTTCCATGGTAACTTTCCTTTTCCATTTAAGTCCATAGCTTTCGATAATACTAACCATTCTTATTTTTGTGAATTCCACCCCTCGAGGAGCAAGACATGTCATGGTGCGTCACCACCTATTCAAATTTATCGGAGTAATAGGTTTGTCTTATGTTATCTATCCAAAGAGAGAAGATTCATTTTGACCGAGAAAGGTAAACCCAATCCTCAATTGTCTTCCTTTCATATTCGTCAAGGTAAGTCATCTGAAAATTTTCAAATAACTTTGCTCAATTCGATTGAAGTTGAAAATTCCCTTGATTTGTTGTTTGGAAATTATTTATACTTTGATGTGATGGATTTTTCCTTTTGGCATTATGATGATGTGATTATTACGTTGGAATTTGGAGACTCCCCTCATGTTGTTCAAAAACGAAAGGAAGAGTTAGCATACCTTTGACCATGGCATACCTTGCATGAGCAAGACAAGGAACCAAACGAGTTACTATATTTGATTAAAGAAATTAAAATGTTTTGGATGAGGAATAATGTGTTTAAGTGCCTACCATCATTTTCAACCAATTATCTCTTGATCCAACTTAGTTTTCATGCTTGTAACGATGGTCTAACGAAACTCTTTGATAAATTTATGAATGCTTGCTTTGTCCAATTGAGATTTTTGGCATATGTTCGATTGAATGAATATTTTAGGAACTATCGAGCACATTTGAATTTGACTCCTTTGAGTTTCTTTTTACCGGCTGTGGCAAGAATTTTTTAGGTTTGTGTGACATCTTCCCTCCCATTTGATCGAGGAAAACCATGCACGAGTCAAAGTTCTCCCATGGATAAACAGCTCGACTTGAGGACAAGTCACCTAAAAGAGGGGGGCGAATGATACGAGCACATCCTATGAATTTTATCGAGCAAGTCTGTCAAGCCGAGCAATGACATGTTGGCAAGCTGATCCAAGCTTGTTTCCAGCTCCACGAGCTCCGTCCAGCTAAAATCCAGCTTATTCGAGCTCAATCCATCTTGCCTGAGCTAAACCGAGCTCACTCCTAGCTCACTTTCAACTCACGAGCTAAACCTTAGCTCAACTTCAGCTTAGGAGTTTAGCCTCAGCTCAACTTTAGCTCACGAGCTAAACCTTATCTCATTTTAGTTTAAACTCGGTTTTGTCTTTAATGCATTAAATAAAATTTGCACATATTTATTTAAGCATTAAACTTGTCTTATATTAATATTTATTATTAATATGTCATAGTCATTACATAAATTGATTATGTTCACATAGCTGAATTAATGCATGAAATTAATGTGTTCACATCATGCCGAATTTATGAGTGTTCATAAGATATCTTAATTTCATGTAGGTACATCCCTTTGGACGGTACAATGTATGGATGAAGAAACATCTCTTTTGGGCATTCCACACTCATGAATGAAGAAGTATTAAATGTTGGTGCATGTACGGCTAGATGCAAGGTTTCTACAAATTCATGCATGTGTTGAATGCATGTATGGACATTAAAGGCTAGTCCATGAATGGATCAAATGCATGGGATGATAGAATGCATGAATGGCTTAAGTGCATGTATGGTGGCTGTCTCCTAACTTTCCAAGGCACTTATTCTGCCAAGAAGTAGCTGTTCACACTTTGAATTGACCTATAAGCTACTACACATGCATGGATGGGTTCAAGAACGTCCAACGGAAGGAATTAACTCAATAATTCAACACATTGATTGAATTAAGTGTATGCACAAAGGGGAGAACGAATTTACTAGGTTCATGCTGCCATTTATGAACCTACATGCTATTAAAGAGTTTAATTATGAGGATACATGCTCCATACAAGTGCATGAACGTCCCAAGGAGATGAATGCAACCTTTGGTGCACATACAAGTCACTTGAAGCCTTTCTTTATGATTAAGTATTCATGCACACACTTAGGGGGAAGAAAGTGTCCATTCAACTAGTTCATGAATCTGCCGAATTTATGAACTATTTTAATACATTAGTGTGAACGTTTTTATTATTGTGTGAACACCTAGATGCCGAATTTGAATGGTCATCTATGTGCCTATAAATATTTGTTTTCTTTCAATTGTAACGGACTTTTTGCCAAATTTTTTATTGAATTTAATCTTGTGAGAATTTTCTTCTCTAAATTTTGTTTGAGACTTTGTTGACTTATCTACCTAGTAGTGGCGTCAACCTTGTTTCTTTCACTCTTATACCGAGGTTCCTACTTTGCTAAGTAGCGGGTCGAGGTTTATCATTTTCATCCTCCACCTTGAAAGCCTATAAGCAATTGGGTCAATACTCTCTAGTATTGGTTCGTGCTTGCTTTTGAGTTCCTTCTTTCCCTTCTTTAATTTACATTAAACCGAACCTTAATATTCATATTTTAAACCCTTTATTTGAACCCCTTGAATAGCTTCCGCATAATTTATTTAGAAACATCTTTTTTGAACCCCGAGGCAGTTCGTATCATCTAGTTTGGACTAAGGATTTGGCGCAAGTCTGTAAGTTCATAATTCGATATGTCCCTAATCCTTTTCTTTATTATGACAATGATACTTTGAAACGGCACATTATTAAAAGGTAGGGCTTTGTGACTAATATCTTGTCTTTTCGAGTCTTGTGTGACTTTCAGGTTATTGTGAGCCATGCTACCCCATTCGACAAACAAGGGCCTTGATGATGAATGATTTTTCGCAAGAAAGTGGCCCGACTTGAGGACAAGTCACTTTGAAGAAAGGGGGAATGATGTAAGCATGCCCCGGAGCTCACCAAGTTCAAGCAAGGAGCTCCTCAAGCCATTTGAAGTTCTAATGAGTTGATTGCAATATAAACGTTTCCTAGGAGCTATTTTCGCTTCTAGTGCAAAACCTTGGTTCAAAACAAGGCCCAATGCTCACAAAATCAGTGTGAAGCAACTATCCAAAGAACCCATGCATTGTTCGCAAACTGATCCTAGCTCGTTTCCAGGTCCTTGAGCTCCGTCCAGCTCAATTTAGCTCATTTGAGCTCGTTTTAGCTCGTTTGAGCTCAACTGAGCTTACTTTCAGCTTGTTCTTTATTTCAATAAATTAAACTAAGTTTTAGTTTATATTAATTAGTTTTCTACAGCTCATTAACGAAAATCCTAGCTTAAATAAGTTCATTAAATGTTTTCACTTAGTTTGAGCTAGCCAAACTTAATGTTACTAGCTAGTCTTTAATTAATGTGTTTAGTTTAGCCTAGAATGATGTTTGTGATGCTTAGTTCATGCTCTTAACAAGTTTAGCCGAATATACATTAGGGTTTAATGTGTTCATGTTTCTTGTAGGTTCAGCCGAATGTATTGAGTACATTTAATGAGATTCATGCACGGCTAGGTACATGGAATATAAGAGTTCATGCATGAACAAATTTATGCATGGTGGGCTGGCTATTGGTGATCCCTAAGCAACCTTTTGGCCAAAGTTTAAGTTCCTCAAGGTGACCGAATGCATGAAGGAGCCATTAATGCAAGTACATGCATGGCTTAATACATCGTATAGAAGGATGCATGTACAACTAATGTTCAATGGATGGCATTTGAAGGAATTCATGTATTGGGGATGTTCATGCAAGTGGGGGCTATTTTATGTACATGTATTTGAAGATTCATGGACCGTAATTAAGGAAGAACATACATGGGGATGTTTTATGCATGTCCTATGCATATCCAAGATGTCCATTCAAGTATTCAAGGTACATTAAAGCCTCATTCGGCCAAGGGAGATGTAGGAGTATTAAAGGGCTGCACATTCATGGCATTATGTCTATTCTTCAAGGCTAAGTATGCATGAATGCATCAAGTGAAGCAACATGATGGTTCAGCCAATTCATGCACCATCTCCAAGCATGAACCGAATTTTAATGCTTTTGTGTGAACATGTTAAATACAAATGTGAACAGAATTTAAGTTAGTGTGAAATCATAGATGTCGAATATCAATAGGCATCTTAGGCTTATAAATAGTTTTCTCATTTCATGTATGAGGGACTTTTTGCCAAATTATTGAATGAACATTATTCTTGTGATGTTAATTTCCTCTCCAATTTCGCACGAGTGTCGAGTGACTTATCTAGCTCGCTAGTGGCGTCAACTCGAACTTGTTTCTGAACTTATCACCAAGCATTGGTGTGGCATTCAACTATCCCTCTACCATCCTTCTTTACCACTTTAAACAATATAGGAACTGGGGTGACACTTTTTAGTTTTGAATTGCTCCTGACATTTAAGTCTGTTTATCCATTTCCATCTTCCTTCTTTGTCTATCCTATAATCTTAAAACCAAACCATCCTCATATCTTCCAACTTTGCTTCTATCTAGCCAAACCTACTATCTTATACCTAGCCCACTTTAAACCTATTTCATTAATATCCAACCTCTTAATCCGTTACAAACAATCCGATAATTTTGTAAACAACTCTTCTTATCGACGATCGGGCAACTCACGTGAACCCGACTTCATCGCTCGAGCCGGATCACATCAGTAAACCAAGCTTCTCCACCTTGAATGTCCTTGCAACATTTTTACAATTCCACCGTCAATGACCAAACTGCATACTTTCCCTTGAATGTGACAACGGGTATGGAACAAGTTCTCACGCTGTGGTTCAATTATAGAATTTTGTGCACTAAGGCTTCGTTTAAAAACAAGCACCTCACCTTCAACCGCGTATTCTAACTCTTCTTCATTATCAAAGGGGTTTTCGACATCGTTTTCATTCTTTTCTTTTTCCTCCTCTGATTCGATGTCGCCATTGGGTCGGATCACTATTACATTCCGATTTGGACATTGGCTCGAAATGTGTCATCTTCAGAGACACTTAAAACATTTAATGTCTCTCGATCAATTTTGAGAACATTCAACAGCTTTACCTTTGCTAGTTTTGACCACAGGCTTAGTTGATTTGGCCGGCACCGTTGGTTCTTTGGCTTGGCTCGCTAAAGCGTTTTTACTTGTGCCATGGCTCTATTTAGGAACATTTGAATTCGAATAACCTTGAACAGAGCCTTTCTTTTTGAGTTGTTTCTCAATTTTGATTACCATATGCACCATATCAACAATTTCCATATAATGTTGCAACTCCACTATGTTGGCTATTTCGCAGTTAAGTCCGGCTAAAAATCTGGCCATGGTCGCCTTGCGATCCTCCTCTACATCCGCACGAATCATGGCGATTTCCATTTTCTTATAATAGTCTTCAACACTTCTCGTACCTTGGGTAAGGTTTTAGAGTTTTTGGCAAAGTTCCCGGTGATAGTAGGATAGAACAAACCTACAGCGCATCACGGACTTCATCTCGGCCCAAGTGCTATTAGGGTGCTCTCCATTTTGCCTCCGGCTTATAATGAGTTGGTCCCACCAAATCATGGCGTAATCGAAAAATTCAATAGCTGACGACTTGACTTTCTTAGCCTCGAAATAATAATGACATTAGAACACAAGTTCCATTTTCTTCTCCCACTCTAAATAGGCCTCCGGGTCTGATCGGCCTTGGAATAGGGGAATCGTTAAGTTGATGCTTTTAAGGTCATCATCGAATCTTTCTCGGTCACGTTGGCCACGTTGACGCTGGCCAGGTTGACGCTAGCCTTTCCTACGATCACTTACGTTGGAGCCTTGTTCACTTTCGGCCTCACTTGGTTCAAAAAGTTCATCGACTTGAACTTACCTTCGGCCGCGATTTCTACGTGGACTTACAGGAGTCCTGGCTCGCCATGCTCTTCCCTCCACTTAATCGAGCTTCTCTTGTATTGGTTCCAACTTTCGATCAAACAACCGTTCAACCTCGCAAAGTAAAGCTTGCAAGTTTAGATTCGGAACATTCCGCACAGGTTGTCACTCCTCCAAATTTCGTTCCATGCTTTTGAAAGAAATTCTAAAGTCCTCACCACAAAACCTCACTAATTACTCATAAAGAAAATTTAATAATTTTCACTCTCACTCGTGTTTACACTCGTTTAATTGGATTTTTTGACACTTTAATGCACTTACACACTCTTAGCCTTTTACCACTCGACATCCGCTCGTGATTTCATATTTTATTTCTTTAGACTTACTTGCGCTTTGGGGTTGGTTTCAAAGTGGTTTCAAGAGATATATTGTAAGCGGTGTAGGGTAGGCTAAAACAAAGAAAGTTTTGGTTTAAGTGTGGCATTGGGGGGTATTGAAAGTAGAATGAACACTTGATGATCGAAATTACAAAAAATAATAAAGAACTTTTAATACATCACTTTTTTTTTTTAATTTCCTATATTTTTTTCACTTCACTAATACTTGCTGATTACAATAGAAGAACTTGAAATTTCTTTTGAATTCTTTTGCGAACCTATTTCGAGATTGCCACGAATGTCGGCACTCCTTGTTTTACAAGCTCTGATACCAAATGACGTGATCCGACTTGGTTGATTGAGTCAAGTCCACTATGATTGCCCAATCATCTTTGAGAAGTGTCGTTCACAAGATTGGAAAATTGTTTGAATTGGCTTAATAGGTTTAATGTTAATAAAATGAGGTCTCAAAACTGGCTAAGTCATAGATAGTAGTTTTGGCTAGAAAGTAATAAGGATAGGAGGATTTGGATAAGCTCAGCTTAGGATAACAAGTGAAGTAAAGATAGTAGGAATGGTGAACGAACTTAAACTTCAAGAAAGATTCGATACTATATCGAGTATCGCCCTAAATCTTATATTGTTTAAGGTGGTCAGATGGAAGGTAGAATGATAGGAGAATGCCACACCAAAGTTAGGTGATAAGTTCAGAAAAGGAGTTCGGTTGATTCCACTAGCTTGCTAGATAAGTCTCTTAAAACTCGTATGAAATTTGAGAGGGAGTAAACCTCACAGAAATAAAGTTTTATTAATAATTTGGCCAAAATTCCTTTACAATAGATTTGAACAAACTATTTATAGCCTTGAAAAGGATAGCCCAATGGTCAAATGTCCAAGCTTAAGAACTAAGTAAATCGGCTATGAATATGCTGGAATATTCTAGAAAATGTTCATAAATAAAATAGGTCCATGTTCGGCTGATTGGAGCTTCAAAGGGCGGCTTCATGAACCAAGGTAATGGCTTGAAGAAGATGAATGCATGGAAGTTTAATGGGTGATCCAAATTCGGCTATGGCATGTATGTGACATCCAATATATGCTTCTTGGTTGAATAGTCACCTAGAGAAGCCAAATGAACAACAAACAATTCATGTAACAAGAACTAGATGCATTCCTCCATTCATTATAACTTGCTGTCCATGCATATTCTTTTAACTTCATTCATGAATTGAACTTAGGCCATTAATTAGTTAACTACTCCTTGGCCAAATAGGTACTTAGGGAAGCCAACCATCAGCTAGAAATGCATGTAGCAAACCATTCATGAACCCTCCTTGGCCTTGAAACTGGTTGTGCATGAATCTTCCCATTCATTGAATAAAACCATGCATGCACCTAGCCTTAAATGCTCTTTTATATTCGGCTGAACCTATAAGGGAAATGAAAACAATTAATTCTTCATAGATTCAACTGAACTTAGAGAAATAACATCAAGACAAATTAATTATCACAAATTAACAAAATTAAATATTATCTAGCTGACATAATAATTTCGGCTAGCTCAAAATTATATGAAAATACTTAATGAGCTGAAATGAGCTAGGAAATTCGGATTTGAGCTGTAGCAAATAATTATAATTAAAGCAAACACTTCATTTATTTAAATGGTAAAGAAAACAAGCTAGAAATAAATTCTATCAAGCTCGAATGAGCTAAATTAAGCTCAAGTGAGCTGATTTGAGCTTTGGCAGAGCTTGAAGAGCTAAAGTTGAGCTAAGATCAGCTTGCACTAAGGTGCAAGGAGCCCTTATCAAGCTGGCCCGGACTTCTCCTTTGTCAAGGAGCTCGAATTCACTTTAAAATTGAGTTAACAATGCCGTGATAGCTTTTCGAAGTCGTTTAGCTCGCGCCCGAGTCATGGGTCTTTTGGGATTTTCGTTTGGTTCAGTACTCAGGCTTGTGATGTCACGGGCCGTGGTCACGTCAAGTTGTTCTAGCCATTCATTGAGCTTGTTAAGCTCACCCACTCCCTTCTTTAACCCTTCCAGATTAGTTATGTGGCGGTGTGAGTGGTGTGGTTCTGAGGGTGATCCAAGCAAGTCTATTTTTTATTTCGTATGTGTTCTATATTTATTTATGTTTTAGGGAATAAGACAATGTGGTAGACTTGTTATAGCCATGTTGATTTATAGACATTTTGCTAGTTTTTGGTTCAGTTTATAAGAACGTTATTGTTATGCTTATGTTCATGAACATGAGGGTGGATTGTCGTTACTTGGTTGAACACAATTTTTCATTATTGAACTATTAATTAGGCTGTTGAATGATTATTTGTCGAAGTAATTGATGTATAATGTTTTCAAACTAAATTGGAATGGACTAACTATTTAAGTATGCTGTATTTTTGAGGTTTGGAGCAGAGGTATTGATAATCGAGTTTTAAAATTGACACCTCTATGTTTTGAAACGTGTAGAGAATTAGAACAGAGAATTAGTATCAATACTTTAGCTGAGTATCTTGGGGTTAAAATATTAATATTTCATGACAGGTAACGATAAATTTTAAGAATTTAGCTTTTAATTGAGAAACATAATGCAAGTTTGATATTGTGTTTCTAAGTGGTATCGAGACCACTTAAATAAAATATCGATACCCTAGTGTTGATACAATCTCGCCTTGTTTTAGTGAGTTGAGTCATTTAGATGCCCAATCGTCCAATGAAGAAGTATCGTTTGCCTTGAGAAGCTTGGGTGGAATTAGGCTTAGTTTGGGGTTTAATAACAAATATGGGTTCAAAATGGCTAAGTTAGGGTCAGCTAACAAGAAATAAAGTATAGATGATAGCTTGTTCGATTAGGTTGGTATTTGTGGATGGATGGAAAAATAGTCTCAAGACGCAAGGGTGAACCAACACTAAATAGGAGTGTTAACCCGACACTTATAATGTCATAAGGTGAATAGAGATGATGAATGAAAGAACCTTGACCCGTTACCTAATTAGGCAAGAACCAAAGGTATAAAATTGGTGAATGCCACACTCGGTTGAAAGTGATAAGTTCGGGATATGAAAGACTATGGTTGATGCCACTGACAACAAATAAGCTAAATAAGTCTTAAAACGAAATTTTGAGAGAAGTAAAATCTCACAAAAATGACAGAATTTCATTCAAGGTACCAAAAAAGTTCTTAAACAAATAAAATGAGCTTATATTTATAATGTCTACAAGGTTAGCCGAATAGGCAAAAACATGAGCTAAATGGTCACTTGATTCATCCTTTAAATGAGCTGAAAATTTCAGAATTTTTCAAAAAACTTCCAGAATGCTTCTCCACCTATTTGGAACGTCATTGGATAGCTTCTAGATGAAGTTGGTTCAGCTTGAATGTATTTGAAGCAATTGGAATCTGATTGGGCTTTGTCCACATTCGACCAAGGGTGTGGGAATCCTTTATTGAGCTGCCTTTGTAACATCCCGATTTAGACCTTAATCGAAATGGTAGTTTTGGAACCAGAATTCGAGTCAAAAAAATATTTTAAAATTATTTCTGTGTTTATTTTGTGTGAATTTTTATCTGTGAAAATTTTGTGACTTAATTTTCTCATTTAGGTATTCGATTAAATAAAATGACCTAATCGCGTAAATTAAAATTTTGGTAGTTTAATGTATAAAGGGTCAAAATGTTATTGGCTTTTTAAATGGAAGCCTTTATGAGGTAATTAGGCCATTATTAAAATGGGTGGATGGCAATGGACATTTATAAGTGAAAGTATAATGTTTTTAACTAAGGTTAATAAGGTAAAATAAATATTAAGTTATTATATATCTTATAACATAAAAATAAATAAAGCCATGTTCTTATATTATCATCCACCAAAAACATAAATAAAGGAAAGAAATAAGAGAAAGCTAGGTTCAGCACTTACTCAAGCTCAATCAAGGTTCGTTTTTGTTCGGTTTTTGGTAATTTCTACGTTTTTGAGATCATTGCTTCGAGTACTACAAACCCATGCTTGAATTTTTTATTTTGATGAGTATTTTGAGTTATTCCATTGATGAGAGCTTGTGATTTTTGTTGTTTGATGATGAAAAATGAAAGATATGTTTTAGATTAACATGTTTTGTATTGGAGTTTTTGATGATTTTGAGTAATTAGGACTAAATTGTAAAAATAATAATTTGAGGGACTAAAATGTGAAATAAATGAAACATATGCACTTGTATGAACACTAGGAATATTCAGCCAAACATGGGTATAGGGAAATTTTGCATATTTTGTGTTTTGTGCAATAGGAACTAAATTGTAAATATTGTAAATATTAGGGGTAAAATGGTAATTTGCCCATTTATGTGTTTTTGGACTAAATTTAATAAAAATATGTTTAAATGAGCTTAATTTGAATATGTTTAGATCAAGAACCAAAGAAATCAGATTTGGATCAGGGGAAAATGAAAGTTGTCGATTAGCTGCCCTGTTTCATTCTGTATTGTCTGAGGTAAGTTTACAAGCAAATAGACATGCTAAATTGTAGTTAAATGTTAAATATATATGCTGGTATGAAATGTATGAATTTATACATGCTATGGCAGAATATGAGTAAGCAAGGTCATTACATTTCTAAATTCGTTTTGACCGAGTTACGACGTCCAAAAGCCTCGTATGAACCTTAGGAATAGTTAGAATATATATATCATGACATAAGATTCTGATATATGTGTACGAGTTAGACCATGGCATCGATATGTGACTCCGATATATGTGTGCGAGTAAGACCCTGTCTGGGACAGTGACATCGATATGTGATTACATGTAAGACCACGTCTGGGACGTTGGCATTGTACAATAAATGTGTGATTATCCGAGTCTACCCAATTTCGAATGGCTTATCGGGCAAAGCTAAGTTGTGATCGAATGTATAAAATAAGCTAAATGGATAAGTATAGGTTAGCTTGTTGTCTACTTGAAATATGGTAAGTATGTGACTTGAAACATGTTACAAATTATGTATAATGAAAATGTGGATTTCATGTGAATTTAGTATGAATATTCGGCCTTTGATAAATATTTATATGTAATTATGACCATGCAGATTCGGCCAAATAAGAGGTACATATTCATAATGTTTTATTATGATTTTTGAGCTTATTTTCATGAGTGTATGTATAAATGATTAAATAATGACTTCATAGCTTTGGAAGTTGAATGACATTTGGTTAATTTTGCTTATGTGAGTATTCGGCCAAGATATAAAATGTGTATGAAAATGTATTAATTATGTATTAGTAATTTAAGGTTAAGCATGTATCATTAATACAATTTGGTTTGGTTTAAAAATGAGATATTTATATCATTGTGCTATTTATTTGCTTATGACTTGCTAAGCTAAGTTAGCTTACTCCGTGTGTACATGTTTACCTTGTTTTATAGATTTTGGATTCACGTTACAATCTTGGGGATCGTTAGCAAAGTTCATCACACTATCTACTACTTCGGTACTTAAAAAGTTGAACTTTAATTATGGCATGTATAGGCTGGATTACATTTTGAAATAATGAACCTTGGATTATGTATATAGGCCATGCGAAAATGGCTTAATTTATATGTTGAATTCGGTTATGCTTGGTTGTGTTTGAATTCATTTGTGGTTATAGTGTGATGTGCTATGGATGAATGGTGTTGAGATAGGTTTTATATGTTTTGGAAATGTTTAATGAGTCTGGTTGAATGTGTGGCTAGTTCGGCTATGATATGCATAGATAAAAGTATAAATGTGCATTAGGTTGTTGTATTTAGTTAATGTGTTATAAGTGAATTGGCATCTAAAGTTGTTTAGCTATATTCGAACTTGATATAAATATGTTTTGATATGTTTATAACATGGTATGGAAGATTTATGTTTTGAATATATTACAATTTGTGATTCAGTTATGTAAGGTATTGAGTTAGGAAAATGTTCCATGATTGTTTTAATCAATTATTTGGTATGAATTCATTTGTTAAATGTGGTTTTGAACTAGGGCAAATACGTATTATGTAACTAAAACTTTAATAACATGATTAGTCATGTTATAATGTATTAAGTTGCATGAATAATTGCTTGTTAAATTATGTAATAAGTTTTTGATTGATATTATTAAGAGTATGTGCAAAAGTTGATATATCTATATGGAAATGGTGTAATTATATAAAATTGATGTTAAATATACGAATTTGGTTTAAGTGAATAAACATAGTTGTTTGATGTATTTTGGTTGGAGGTTCATTATTAAATTACAGTTAACTATATGACTTATTTATAAGACCATTTAATAAAGTTGATAATAGTGTATGTTTTTGCTATTGAATAAAGTATTATGTAAACATTTTAAAGTGTTTAAAATGTGCTAGAGTAAAATAAGATATAAATGGTTTGATTTCTTCTAGGTATTCGAATATTATTGAGTTGTTTTTAATATGATTTGTACATTATATTATGTTTAATGAAATCATAATTATTATTTAATTGAATTTATGTTATTTATTTATATATATGGATATGACTTATATATATGTGTGTGATTGATCGTAAATGTGTTTTTATTCGTTAATGCCTCGTAACCCTAATTCGGCGACGGACGCGAGTTAAGGGTGTTACAGCCTTGATCAGCTGGAGAGACTTGAAACTTTATTGTACAGCTAGGGTATTGTAAAAGGCCTTATGAGTGTGAAAATGAACTTGAATCATCACTTGAGTGTGAACACTCAAAATCAAATAGTCCCTCATGTGTGAAAAGAATGTTCAGCAAATGTGAAAACAATTAAGTTGCTTTGGGGAGCCAATCAGCCAGCTTAGGGCACACAAAGGGGTGGCTGTTCTTTGGCTGAAAAGATGCTTGGGAGAAGCCAACCATCAGCACACCAAGTCCTTTAATGCCATCCATGCACTTGCTACACAAATCAAATGAACTCATTAAATTTGAGACATAATAAATTCGGCTACACTAGGACACGTTAAACCTGAACATAGTTCAGCTCAAAAGACACATTTAAATCATGTAATAAGCTAAGACAAATTGAAAGCATGCTGGAACTAACACATATTAAATTCAGCTGCACTAATTAACAAGAAATAAATTTGTTCAGAATTAGGCAACTTAAATAGTTAATTAGACACATTAATTTGCTATAGCACGACACATTAAATTCATGCTCTAATTTTGGACAAATTAAATACTTTAATATTTATTTGAACTAAAAATAATATGCAATTTATTTAATTAATTAAATTCAAAGCTGGAAAAATAAAAAGGAGCTTAATTGAGCTGGAACGAGCCGGCCTAAATTCATGGAGTTGGAATTGAGCTAAAATTGGTTTGCAATATGTTGCAAGGGCACTTTGTTGAGCTGGTCCAAGCTCGTTCTATTTCACCAACCAAAGCCTCACACCTCACTTGGCTGACTAAGGCCAAAATGGCCTCCTTGAATTGCTTAGCTCGAGCCGGCGTAATTGGTCCTTGGGGCAGAACCATTGAGTCCTTGCTCGAGCTTTGATACACTCCGGGGCGCAATCGTATCATCCCCCTCTTCAAAGCAACTTGTCCTCAAGTTGGAATTTGCGTCAAAGGGAGATAAGTCAGAAACATTAAAGCTTGCAGTTATGTTATACTCACCCAGCAAGTCAAGTCGGTAGGAATTTTCGTTAATTTTTTCTAGGACTTGAAAAGGTTCATCTCCTCTAGGCATCAATTTGGACCTTTGCTGAGCTGGGAATCTTTCTTTGCACATATGAACCCAAACCCAATCTCTGGGTTCAAAAACCACTCGCTTTCGACCTTTGTTCGCTCGTTGAACATAGCCCTCAGTCCTTGCTTCTATATTTGCCCGAACCTTTTGATGCAACTATTTGATGAAATCTGCCTTTTTCCTAGCATCAGAATGAATCAACTGATCATTAAGCAATGGAATTAAATCCAAGGGAGTTAATGGGTTAAAACCGTAAACTATTTCAAAGGGTGAATATTTGGTCATTGAATGAACGGATCGGTTGTAAGCGAACTCGATATAAGGAAAACAATCCTCCCATGACTTTAAGTTCTTTTGGATGATTGCTCGAAGAAGTGTAGATGGAACGAGGTTGACCACCTCCGTTTGACCATCCATTTGGAGGTGGCAAGTTGTTGAGAACAGCAACTTGGTTTCGAGGTTAGCCCATAATGATCGCCAAAAATGATTTAGAAACTTCGTGTCTCTGTCGGATACTATGGTTCACAGAATACCGTGCAACCGAATAATGTCCCTAAAGAAAAGATTAGCGACATGAACAGTGTCCTCAGTTTTTGTACAAGCAATAAAGTGAGACATTTTTGAAAAGCGATCAACAACAACAAAGATAGAATCCTTCCCCATTTTTGTCTTAGGAAATCCAAGGACAAAGTCCATGGATATGTCCATCCAAGGCCCTTCGGGAATAGGTAGTGGTGTGTAAAGGCCGTGTGGTTGAATCTTGGATTTGGCCTTTTTGCACGTTACGTAACGATCGTAAACTTGTTCAACTTCCCTCCTCATTTTAGGCCAATAGAAATGTTCTTGGAGTGTTGATTGTAACACCCCTGACCCGTATCCGTCGCCGGAATAGGGTACGAGGTATTAACAAATTATAGTATATACTATTAAACAAAACCCAACAAAAATATGGCGTGCAATTTGATCATTATAACGTATGCCATTAACAATACAAACCAACTTCAAAGGCTTCGTACAAAATGATTAGTTTGATATAAGTAGTAATTTGAACCTAGACAATTATGACACGTAACAAAATAACTAAGTCTGCTATACATGCCATATTTCAAAATGTTGAGTTCAGATACAAGAGTATTGATAGTGCGGGCAGATCTTCTACGATCTCTGACTCCTGTGCTAGCTGGACGACACTATAAGACAAAGGAGAGAAAAGAAAGTAAGCTTATAGCTTAGTAAGTAAGTATATAAATAACAAATAAGAAATCTAATATGTTTACAACATAACTCAATTATATCATATTTTTAATTTTATTGTTTACTCCAATTTGATCAAGCTGTCCCTCCTGCATCATGATCACTAAATAAATTATAAATCGAGTTATGAAACTCGAAATTCAAATCCATAAAATTTACCTGAATCTAGACTCATAAAAATTATTACTAATTTTTTTCTAGAATTTTTGGTTCAGCCAATTAGTACAGTTTATTAGTTAAAGTTTCCCCTGTTACACAACTTAACTGATCTGACCTCTGTTCATTACGAATTGAATTTCTATCAGTACACAATTCAAATAACCATGAAACCTGTTTCATTTAAAACTAGACTCAATAAGGAATTTAGGCATATAAACTATATTTCTTAATTTCTTTGGTACAATTTTTAATGATTTTTAAAAGTTGAAACAGGGGATTACATAGTCATCCTAAGCAAGTCTCACACAATTGTAAATATCTCAAAATATAGAATTCCTTTGCTTGCTATGTTTCTTTTATATGAAAATAGACTCATTAAGATTTAATTTCAAATCTCATTCAACCTCTAATTAAATTCCTTCTATTTTTGGTAAATTTTCAAAATCATGTCACTGCTACTATCTAAAACAGTTTTAATGCTAATTTCATTCTTTCACACATTCTTTATACTAACCTCATTTTAACTTACATATATATATACTACAAATCATTTTCATCACATTTCATACATCACAAGTGTAGGTCTATGACTACAATGTCACCACAAAACCATCCCGTTGAACAATTCGAAATAATCCTCGATACTTGATAGTTTCAGCACACAGCCCCACCATCATTTCTCATTTAATTCGGCTCTCATGTACACATGGTGAACACTTAGTACCACTCATGCGACCTAGCCGATTTATCTCGTAGCTCTCTTGTCTACATGGTGTCCTTCACTTGGAATCACTCATGCGACCTAGCTACATTTATCTCTCACGTAGCTCTCTTGTCTATATGGGATACATCCCGTATCACACATGTGACCTAGCTACTATATAGTATCTCGTAGCCTTCTTGTACACATGATGTGCACTCGGCACCATACATGTGACCTAGCTACACTCCCTCTATTTTATTCGATTTTTCTGAATGTTCAACCGGGATCTCTCTCTCTATTATTTATTTCCATTCTTTCAATAGTCGATTTATACTTCAACATCAGCTAATATATATATAATAGGCTGAAATATAAAAGTGTAAATGAAATTAATGTATTATTTACATACAAACTTACCTCGGTGCAAAATATGGGAATTTTGCAATTTAGTCGAAAACTTTCTCCTTTCCCCGTTCGAGGTCAATTCCACGCCTTTCTTGATCTATAACAACATATTTAGCTCATTTAACACTAAAACTATTGATTTTAATCCAAAAATCACATTATACAAAAATTACATTTTTGCCCCCTAACTTTTACAAAATTACGATTTTTCCCCAAGGCTCGGAAATTTAATTTCAGCCCTTTTTCTTATGTTTAATGACCTACTGATCATTTTTCTCTTCTATGGCAACATCAAATTCTCACTCTAACATATAGTTATGAACAATAGGTATTTTTATCGATTATGTCGTTTTGCTTGTTTTCGTTAAAAATCGCTTAGAAAAGATCATTCCCCTAACTTCAAAAATTCATATTCTACCATCAAACAACAAAATACATGCCTATCATTCATGGGTAAATTTTTAAACATAAACCCTAATTCGAACTAATGGTAGAAATAAGTAAACCGAGCTACGAGGATTTCAAAAATGTGAAGAACATTAAAAACGGGGCTTGAATTCACTTACTATGAAGCTTGAAAGTTTAAGAAACCCTAGCTATGGAGGAGAGCAATTTTCGGCAGCAACTAATGAAGATGATAACCAATTTTGTGTTATTTTTCCCATTTTATTTCATTTAATATACAAATGACCAAAATGCCCTTACTACTAAACTTTCAAAAAAATTCCCTCCATGTCCAAATTTTGTCCATAACTTAAGAATGGGTCAAATTGCTATTTAAGACCTCCTAATTAATATTCCAAAGCAATTTCATACTAAAAACTTCTAAAACACGAGTTTTACAATTTATTCGATTTAGTCCCTATTCTCAACTTAAGCGCGAAATGCACAGAATTTCATCACGAAATTTTCATGAAATCAAGAAATCATATCATAAACCCCAAAATAATTATAAAACAATTATTTCTATCTCAGATTTGTGGTCACAAAACCACTATTCCGATTAGGCCCTAATTCGGGTTGTCACATTGATGTGATCTGGCCTGGGTAGATGAGTCGAATTCACGTAGTTGCCCGATCGTAGTTCGAGAGAGTCGTTCGTGTCTCGAATTTTAGTAATAAAAGTAAAATAATGGATTAGAATAAGCGGAAGGTTTCAAGAAGGGTAAGTTTAGTAATAGTTTCGTTATCTGTAGCAAAGATGGGTGATGGATAAATGGGTCGGTTTGGTATAACAAGAAAATAATTCGAAGGATGGGAATGGAAAACGAACTCAATGTCAGGAATGATTCAACACTAAGAAGTGTCACCCCAGTTCCTATATTGTTAAGGTGAAAGTATGGATAGATGGATAGGTGAACGCCACACCAAGATTGGTGATAAGTTCAAACAAGACGATTGACGCCACTAGCACAAGCCAGATAAGTCTTTCGAAACTTGTACGAGATATGAGAGGAAGCAACCTCACAAGAACAAATGTTCATTAACAATTTTGGAAAAAAGTCCTTTACAAATGAAAGAAAACAAATATTTATAGGCACATAGATGACCATTCAAATTCGGCATCTAGGTGTTCACACAATAATAAAAACGTTCACACTAATGTATTAAAATAGTTCATAAATTCGGCAGATTCATGCACTAGCTGAATGGACACTTTCTTCCCCCTTGGTTTGTGCATGAATGATTAGTCATAAAGAAAGGCTTCAAGTGACTTGTATGTGCACCAAAAGGTTGCATTCATCTCCTTGGGATGTTCATGCACTTGTATGGAACATGTATCTTCATAATTAAACACTTTAATGTCATGTAAGTTCATAAATGGCAGCATGAACCTAGTAAATTCGTTCTCCCCTTTGTGCATGCACTTAATTCAATCAATGTGTTGAATTATTGAGTTAATTCCTTCCCTTGGACGTTCTTGAACCCATCCATGCATGTGTAGTAGCCTATAGTTCAATTCAAAGTGTGAACATGTTCAAGGAGCTCTATGGTCAACATAGAATTAGTTAGCAGCTACTTCTTGGCCGAATAAGTGCCTTGGAAAGTTAGGAGACAGCCACCATACATGCACTTAAGCCATTCATGCATTCTATCATCCCATGCATTTGATCCATTCATGGACTAGCCTTTAATGTCCATACATGCATTCGACACATGCATGAATTTGTAGAAACATTGCATCTAGCCGTACATGCACCAGCATTTAATACTTCTTCATTCATGAGTGTGGAATGCCCAAAAGAGATGTTTCTTCATCCATACATTGTACCGTCCAAAGGAATGCACCTACATGAAATAAACAAGTCATTAAGACATCTCATGAACACTCATAAATTCGGCATGATGTGAACACATTAATGTCATGCATTAATTCGGCTATGTGAACATAATCAATTTATATAATGACAATGACATATTAATAACAAATATTAATATAAGACAAGTTTAATGCTTAAATGAATATGTGCAAATTTTTATTTAATGTATTAAAGACAAAACCGAGTTTAAACTAAAATGAGCTAAGCTTTAGCTTGTGAGCTAAAGTTGAGCTGAGATTAAACTCCTAAGCTGAAGTTGAGCTAAGGTTTAGCTCGTGAGTTGAAAGTGAGCTAGGAGTGAGCTCGGTTTAGCTCAAACAAGATGGATTGAGCTCGAATAAGCTGGATTTGAGCTGGACGGAGCTTGTGGAGCTGGAAACGAGCTTGGATCAGCTTGCCAACATGTTATTGCTCAGGTTGACAGACTTGTTCGATGAAGTTCGCGAAGCGTGCTCGTATCATTCCCCCCCTCTTTTAGGCGACTTGTCCTCAAGTCGAGCCGTTTATCCATAGGAGAACTTTGACTCATGCATGGTTTTCCTCGGTCAAATGGGATGGAAGATGTCACACAAACCTGAAAAATTCTTACCACAGCCAATAAAAAGAAACTCAAAGGAGTCAGATTCAAATGTGTTCGATAGTTCATAAAAAATTCATTCAATCGAACATATGCCAAAAATCTCAATTGGACAAAGCAAGCATACGTAAATTTATCAAAGAGTTTCGTTAGACCATCGTTGCAAAATGAAGACTAAGTTGGATCAAGGGATAATTGGTTGTAAACGATGGCAGGCACTTAAACACATTATTCCTCATCCAAAACATTTCAATATGTTTATTCAAAAATAACAATTCATGGGAATGTACACGCAAAGTGTACCATGGCCAATTGGAAACTAAATCACTCTTTCGCTTATTAACAACATGATTTGTGTAATCACTTTCCAACACAAACGGATCACTACTAGGCCAAAGACAACAATCAATCACAACAAGGTACAAACAATTTCCAAACATCAAACCATCAAAAAGATTTTCAACAACATTCGAATAGAGTAAAGGTATTTGAAAATTTTCATAAACTTTACCTTGTCGATCTTGAAGAGAAGAAAATTTAGGATCGGTTTTACCTTTTTCAAACAAGATAAATCTTCTCTCTTTGGGCAGATAATATAAAACAAACCTTTTACCTCGATCAACTTGGGTTGGTAACGAAGCACCATGACAGCTCGTGCTTTTTAAAGGGTTACATTCACAAAAATGTAAAAGGTTAGTTTCAATAGGAGGTATGGACTGAAAAGAAAAAAAATAAATCATCGTTGAAATTTGATTCAAGTCCCAAAGCATAAGTCGATCTTACCTTTTCAAAATGGAACGAAAATTTCAGATGTGGCCAAACAAGGTGATTAATAAATGAATCAAAATTGAAACCCAAATCATTGAATTTCACCTTCTTATCAAAAGTTTGAACATCAAGCAAACATATTTTGATTGCAAATGTTGCAAAGTGCTTAATGTTTCCATAAAATGAATTCATGTAGCAAATACCAGGCTTGAACACACGAACTTGTTTAGGAATTCCAACAAGCAACATATTAGAAAAAGATATAATCAACTCACCATACGAATTATATTTCACTAGTTTAAACACACATGTTGATTTGACAAAACCGAGCATACCAAAATGCAAAGGTTCATACTTCAAGAGTATTAATCGGGAATGCAAATCACTACATGGAAATTTCACACAAAAACTCAAAGATTGTTCATGAAGAACACAATTGCACATATCATGTGAAGATCTTTTAACATGGATGCCAAACAAAGAATTTTCAACGAACATGTAACTTTTTAAACAGGCAGATTTATCACAAATCAATTGAGCAGGCATATTTAAACATAAAGATTTAACACATGAGTTCAAAAAGTTTGCAGGGTCAAACACATCAGAATTTTTACGTGACAGACTTTGATCAAACATGTTCAAAATTCGCTTAGAGCAAACTAATCCAATGTTGTCAACAAATTTGCCAATGTAGTAATTGTCATAAGAAAAGCTGTATATGGCACCTTTTAAAACAAATTCGTTAACAACAGTAAGTGAACAAAAATTATCCAAATCAAGTGACTTTGATTCGATAAACAAAGAATCCTTACCTTCCTTACCTTCGATCACAAGTGGGTGGTAGTCATTCGCGAACTTACCTTTTTCGAACAACCTAAAACACCTCTCGTTTGGAAGGTAATGTAGATGGAATTGGACACACAAACTTCTAGGAACCTGAAAAGTTAACTCACAAGAAGATCGAACAGGTGGGTTAGTAGAACTAATCCTCACTTGCTCACTTGTTTTCTCACTCGATTCTTTTTCTTCTGAATCACTCGTTTCTTTTGTTTCAATTTCTTTTTCATCTTCTTTTTCACTCTCAAATTTCTTTTCGTTCTCTTTTTCAATCTCATTTTCTTTTTCATTTTCTTTTTTCTTTTCAAAGGCTTTTTCAAGTTCTCTCAAGATTCGCTCATTTTCTCTCTTACTTGCCTCTTGCCTCTCTTTTCTTTTTATTTCATTTTCTTTTTCTTCTTTTGCTTTTTCTTTTCTTTTCTTTGTTTTCTCTTTACAAGAATGTACAAAAGAATGATGAGAATACAAATCTTGTTCAAAAGATGAAGAACTATTTGCGTATGATTCACAATCAAAACTTCGTGAAGAATACTCAGAGTAAGATTTCTTTGAAGATCTAGTAAGAGTATATCTTTCTCTTCGAACGCCATCTTGGAACGAATCAAAATCGTAATCGGCTTTTCGTCTTCTCGAATTTCTTGATGAAAAGGACTTTCGATCGAAGTCACTTCTCGATTTCACTGATGAATATGAGTCATAGTATGAATCTCTTTGTCTCGAAGTAGATGACAAAAAGGAATCACGATTGGAACTTTTTTTCAGGTAGTAGTCGGGGGTATATCTCCATGGGGTTCTTAGTTCTGTTTTATGACTTGAAGAAGCTCGATCACTTTGGTCTCGTTTAGTCGCCATTCTTCGCATTTCTTGAACCAAGTATTGGTATTCCGATTCGGTGAACTCTTCGCGTGACATGATTTTTGTTGCTAAAAAGAAAATGTTAGATCACAAAACAAAATAAAAAAAATTAAGTACCTCACCACAAACCTCACAATTTCGCTCGGAAAGAAAGAATGATGGCACTCAAACTCGTGTTTTTGCTCGTTTTTGGCTTTTCAACTCTTGAATGTTCTCACACACTCTAGCCTTTTACCACTCAAGCTTACTCTCGTAACCTCGTATTTTGTTTCTTTTGACTCGTCCAAGTGCCTTGGGGTCGGCTTCAAAAACGGTTACAAGGGATAAGATGTGTAGGTTATGGGTAGGCTAAAAGAAAAATTTTCTTTGGTGTAGTGTGGCGTTTTGGGAATGGGGTGCAAAGTTGATGAAAAGAACACTTTGTCGATCGGGTCAAAATATAAACAAAAGAAGAACTTGATCACTTCACCTTTTTTCCCTTTTTTTTAAATAATTTTTGTACCCCTTTTTTTTACAACTTCAACATATCACTTTTACAAAGATAAAACGAAAATATAACTTAATAATTTTTTTTTTGAATTTTTTTTACTACGAACCTAGTTCGATCTTGATACGAACGTCAGCGCCTCTCGATTTACAAGCTCTGATACCAAATGATGTGATCTGGCTCGGGTAGGTGAGTCGAATTCACGTAGTTGCCCGATCGTAGTTCGAGAGAGTCGTTCGTGTCTCGAATTTTAGTAATAAAAGTAAAATAATGGATTAGAATAAGCGAAAGGTTTCAAGAAGGGTAAGTTTAGTAATAGTTTCGTTATGTGTAGCAAAGATGGGTGATGGATAAATGGGTCGGTTTGGTATAACAAGAAAATAATTCGAAGGATGGGAATGGAAAACGAACTCAACGTTAGGAATGATTCAACACTAAGAAGTGTCACCCCGGTTCCTATATTGTTAAGGTGAAAGTATGGATAGATGGATAGGTGAACGCCACACCAAGATTGGTGATAAGTTCAAACAAGATGATTGACGCCACTAGCACAAGCCAGATAAGTCTTTCGAAACTTGTACGAGATATGAGAGGAAGCAACCTCACAAGAACAAATGTTCATTAACAATTTTGGCAAAAGTCCTTTACAAATGAAAGAAAACAAATATTTATAGGCACATAGATGATCATTCAAATTCGGCATCTAAGTGTTCACACAATAATAAAAACGTTCACACTAATGTATTAAAATAGTTCATAAATTCGGCAGATTCATGCACTAGCTAAATGGACACTTTCTTCCCCCTTGGTTTGTGCATGAATGCTTAGTCATAAAAAAAGGCTTCAAGTGACTTGTATGTGCACCAAAAGGTTGCATTCATCTCCTTGGGATGTTCATGCACTTGTATGGAACATGTATCTTCATAATTAAACACTTTAATGTCATGTAAGTTCATAAATGGCAGCATGAACCTAGTAAATTCGTTCTCCCCTTTGTGCATGCACTTAATTCAATCAATGTGTTGAATTATTGAGTTAATTCCTTCCCTTGGACGTTCTTGAACCCATCCATGCATGTGTAGTAGCCTATAGTTCAATTCAAAGTGTGAACATGTTCAAGGAGCTCTATGGTCAACATAGAATTAGTTAGCAGCTACTTCTTGGCCGAATAAGTGCCTTGGAAAGTTAGGAGACAGCCACCATACATGCACTTAAGCCATTCATGCATTCTATCTTCCCATGCATTTGATCCATTCATGGACTAGCCTTTAATGTCCATACATGCATTCGACACATGCATGAATTTGTAGAAACATTGCATCTAGCCGTACATGCACCAGCATTTAATTCTTCTTCATTCATGAGTGTGGAATGCCCAAAAGAGATGTTTCTTCATCCATACATTGTACCGTCCAAAGGAATGCACCTACATGAAATAAACAAGTCATTAAGACATCTCATGAACACTCATAAATTCGGCATGATGTGAACACATTAATGCCATGCATTAATTCGGCTATGTGAACATAATCAATTTATATAATGACAATGACATATTAATAACAAATATTAATATAAGACAAGTTTAATGCTTAAATGAATATGTGCAAATTTTTATTTAATGTATTAAAGACAAAACCGAGTTTAAACTAAAATGAGCTAAGCTTTAGCTTGTGAGCTAAAGTTGAGCTGAGATTAAACTCCTAAGCTGAAGTTGAGCTAAGGTTTAGCTCGTGAGTTGAAAGTGAGCTAGGAGTGAGCTCGGTTTAGCTCAAACAAGATGGATTGAGCTCGAATAAGCTGGATTTGAGCTGGACGGAGCTCGTGGAGCTGGAAACGAGCTTGGATCAGCTTGCCAACATGTTATTGCTCGGCTTGAAAAACTTGTTCGATGAAGTTCGCGGGACGTGCTCGTATCACACATTGATAGAGTTTTGTTGATTCGAAAATGACCCATAAGGCCCCTGCTGTGCGCCTCATGCACAAGTAATTCCTGGATGGAGCTTTGGAGAATACACAACTTTCCTTCCTTAAAAAGAAAGCCCTCGTACCTATAAAACTATTCAACAAAGGAATGCTTGCAAGTAGTAAAGATTTCACCAAAATCCTCGTCATTTGCATACAATTCTTTTAAGTAAGAAAATCCAAGCAATTTAGATTCAAGAGACGATAATAGAGCATACCTTCTCGAAAGTGCATCAACCACAATATTTTCTTTACCTTTCTTATATTTGATGACGTATGGAAATGACTCGAGATATTTGACCCATTTCGCATGGTGTTTATTTAACTTATGCTGGCCTTTGATGTGTTTCAATGCTTCGTGATCAAAATGAATCACGAACTCTTTTGGCCACAGGTAATGCTGCCACGTTTCAAGAGCTCGAATGAGTGCATATATTTCTTTGTCGTAAATGGGGTAATTGAGTGCAGCCCCATTTAACTTCTCATTGAAGTATGCTACAGGCCTTCCATCTTGTGTTAGCACGGCCCCAATTTCGACACCTGATGCATCACATTCAATCTCAAAAGTTTTAGCAAAATCAGGTAAGGCTAATAATGGGGCTTTAGTAAGACAATGTTTAATTTCATTGAAGGACTTCTCTTGCTCGTTGGCCCAATAGAAGGCCAAATTCTTCTTAATCACGCTCGTTAGAGGTGCGGCAATAGTGCTGAAGTTAGGCACGAATCTTCAATAAAAGATTGCCAAACAATGGAAGCTACGAACTTGGCTAACGCTCGTAGGTCTCGGCCACTCTTGAATAGCCTTAATCATTTCTTGTCCACTTCCAAACCCTTTGAGCTAACTACAAAACCTAGAAAAATGACTTGGTCAGAACAAAAAGTACATTTCTTGAGGTTAGCATAAAGAGTTTCTTTACGTAAAACTTCCAAAATAGATTTAAGATGAATAACATGGTCTTCCAATCACTTACTATATATGAGAATGTCATCAAAATACATAACACAGAACTTACCCATGAAGGATTTTAGCACGTAATTCATATGTCTCATGAAAGTTCTAGGAGAGTTGGTTAGGCCAAACAGTATGACGAACCACTCATATAAACCATGTTTTGTTTTGAAAGGTTCCTTCGATTTTTCGCCCTCACGCATGCGAATCTAGTGGTATCCACTTTTCAAATCAATCTTCGAAAATAACTTGGCACCACTCAATTCGTCAAGCATATTGTCTAAGCGAGGTATTGGATGCCTGTACTTAATAGTAATCTTATTTACAGCTCGGCAATCCACGCACATTTGCCATGTTCCATCCTTTTTCAGCACCAACAAGATGGGAACAACACAAGGACTAAGACTCTCGCGAATGTAGCCCTTCTCTATCAACTCATTAATTTGTCATTAGAGTTCTTTAGTCTCTTCGAGATTCGATCTATATTGTAACACCCCTTACCCGTATCCGTCGCCGGAACAGGGTACGAGGTATTAACAAATTATAGTATATGCTATTAAATAAAACCCAACAAAAATATGGCGTGCAATTTGATCATTATAACATATGCCATTAACAATACAAATGAACTTCAAAGGCTTCGTACAAAATGATTAGTTTGATACTATAAGTAGTAATTTGAACCTAGACAATTATGACACGTAACAAATAACTAAGTCTGCTATACATGCCATATTTCAAAATGTTGAGTTCAGATACCAAGAGTATTGATAGTGCGGGCGGATCTTCTACGATCTCTGACTCCTGTGCTAGCTGAATGACACTATAAGACAAAGAAGAGAAAAGAAAGTAAGCTTATA
Source organism: Gossypium hirsutum (assembly GCF_007990345.1). Classification (NCBI taxonomy): domain Eukaryota; kingdom Viridiplantae; phylum Streptophyta; class Magnoliopsida; order Malvales; family Malvaceae; genus Gossypium; species Gossypium hirsutum. The sequence continues at coordinate 19,477,609 of NC_053432.1, forward strand.
GCTTAGTAAGTAGGTATATAAATAACAAATAAGAAATCTAATATGTTTACAACATAACTCAATTATGTCATATTTTTAATTTTAATTGTTTACTCCAATTTGATCAAGCTGTCCCTCCTGCGTCATGATCACTAAATAAATCATAACTCGAGTTACGAAACTCGAAATTAAAATCCGTAAAATTTCCCTAAATCTAGACTCATAAAAAATCTTACTAATTTTTTTCTAGAATTTTTGGTTCAACAAATTAGTACAGTTTATTAGTTAAAGTTTCCCCTGTTACACAGCTCAACTGATCTGACCCCTATTCACTACGAATTAAATTTTTCTCAGTATACAATTCAAATAACCATGAAACCTGTTTCATTTAAAACTAGACTCAATAAAAAATTTAGAAATATAAACTATATTTCTTAATTTGTTTTGTAAAATTTGTAATGATTTTTCAAAGTTGAAACAAGGGATTACATAGTCATCCTGAGCAAGTCTCACACAATTGTAAATATCTCAAAATATAGAATTCCTTTGCTTGCTCTGTTTCTTTTATATGAAAATAGACTCATTAAGCTTTAATTTTACATCTCATTCAACCTCTAATCAAATTCCTTATATTTTTGGTGAATTTTCAAATTCACGTCACTGCTACTACCCAAAACAGTTTTAATGCTAATTTCATTCTTTCACACATTCTTTATACTAACCTCATTTTAACTTACATATAAATATATATACCACAAAACATTTTCACCACATTTCATACATCACAAGTGTAGGTCCATGACTACAATGTTTCCACAAAACCATCCCGTTGAACAATTCGGATTAATCCTCGATACTTGATGGTTTCAGCACACAACCCCACCATCATATTTCATTTAATTCGGCTCTCATGTACACATGGTGAACACTTAGTACCACTCATACGACCTACCCGATTTGTCTCGTAGCTCTCTTGTCTACATGGTGTCCTTCACTTGGAATCACGCATGCGACCTAGCTACATTTATCTCACACGTAGCTCTCTTGTCTACATGGGATACATCCCGTATCACACATGTGACCTAGCTACTACATAGTATCTCGTAGCTTTCTTGTACACATGATGTGCACTCGGCATCATACATGTGACCTAGCTAGCTCCCTCTATTTTATTCGATTTTTTCGAATGTTCAACCGGGATCTCTCTCTCTATTATTTATTTCCATTCTTCCAATAGTCGATTTATACTTCAACATCAACTAGTATATACATATAATAGGCTGAAATATAAGAATGTAAATGAAATTAATGTATTATTTACATACAAACTTACCTCGGTGCAAAATATGGGAATTTTGCAATTTAGTCCAAAACTTTCTCCTTTCCCCGTTCGAGATCGATTCCACGCCTTTCTTGATCTATAACAACATATTTAGCTCATTTAACACTCAAACTATTTATTTTAATCCAAAAATCACATTATACAAAAATTACATTTTCCCCCCTAACTTTTACAAAATTACAATTTTTCCCCAAGGCCCGGAAATTTAATTTCTGCCCTTATTCTTATGTTTAATGACCTACTGATCATTTTTCTCTTCTATGGCAACATCAAATTCTCACTCTAACACGTAGTTATGAACAATAGGTATTTTTATCGATTATGTCGTTTTGTTCATTTTCGTTAAAAATTGCTTAGAAAAGATCGTTCCCCTAACTTCAAACATTCATATTCTACCATCAAACAACAAAATACATGCCTATCATTCATGGGTAAATTTTTAAACATAAACTCTAACTCGAACTAATGGTAGAAATAAGTAAACCGAGCTACGAGGATTTCGAAAATATGAAGAACATTAAAAACGGGGCTTGAATTCACTTACTATGAAGCTTGAAAGTTGAAGAAACCCTAGCTATGGAGGAGAGCAATTTTCGGCAGCAACTAATGAGGATGATAACCAATTTTGTGTTATTTTTCCCTTTTTATTTCATTTAATATACAAATGACCAAAATGCCATTACTACTAAACTTTCAAAAAAATTCCCTCCATGTCCAACTTTTGTCCATAACTTAAGAATGGGTCAAATTGCTATTTAAGACCTCCTAATTAATATCCCAAAGCAATTTCATACTAAAAACTTCTAAAACACAAGTTTTACAATTTATTCGATTTAGTCCCTATTCTCAACTTAAGCGCGAAATGCACAGAATTTCATCACGAAATTTTCATGAAATCATAAAATCATATCATAAACCCCAAAATAATTATAAAACAATTATTTCTATCTCGGATTTGTGGTCACAAAACCACTATTCTGATTAGGCCCTAATTCGGGTTGTCACATATATGCTGGTCAATTTAGAATAACAGCTCCGGGCATGAAGTCGATTTGATGCTCAATTTCGCGAAGAGGTGGCAACCCACTCGGAGTTTCTTCTGAAAAGGCATCTTGAAAATCCTAAAAAAGAGACATAATAGAACGGGGCAAATTTTCGGGCAACTCGTTAGTAGAAAACAAGTTTTCCTTGTACATGAGCACAAGGAGTGATTTTTTCAAAGTCAATGCCTTCCACACATCACTCGCTTTTGCAAATACACTCATTTTTTCACAATCTTTTTCTTTTTCTTCTTTCTCTTTTCTTGCCTTTTTCTCATTTTCTTTTCTCATTTTTCCTATCTTTTTCTCATTTTTCTTTTCTTTTGTATTTTCATTCTTTTATTTCTCTCTCATTTGATCTACCAAAATTTTCAACTACTTTTGGTCTTCATAGACTTCCTTCGGAGTCAATGGGGCTAGAATTACGTTTTTCCCAAATGCTTAAAGGTGTAGCTATTAGTATAACTATCGTGGATAACTCTCCGGTCAAATTGCCATGGTCCCCTGAGCAATAAGTGACCCGCGTGCATAGGAACAACATTGCAAAGTACTTCATCTGCATATTTTCCAATGGTAAAGGATACAAGTACTTACTTTGTTACCTTTAATTCGCCGCCATCATTGAGCCATTGGAGTTTATATTGGCTCGGGTGCTTGGTGGCCGGCAAGCCAAATTTCTCCACCATGAGAGTGCTTGCTATGTTGGTGCAACTCCCACCATCGATGATGACACTACAGATTTTTCCTTGGACTTGAGATCGGGTGTGGAAGATGTTTTCTCTTTGTTGCTTGTTTTCCACACTTTGGAGACTAAAGCTTCATTTTACAACAAGAAGCTCACCATCTACAGCATGTTCTACTTCTTCCTCCTCGTCAGATGTTGGGTCGAATTCATTTTCAAATTCTTCCTCTAACTTAATCTCGCCATTTGCACGCACCACCATAGTGCTTCGATTTGGACACTGACTTGTAATATGGCCTTTTCCGAGGCACTTGAAGCACTTGATGTCCCTTGAACGGTTGGAGGAACTTTCTACCGCCTTGCCTTTGCTAGATTCAACCAAAGGCTTGGTTGTTTTGGCTGGCAATGTCGTCTCTTTGGCTAGGTTCATTGGAGTGCTTTTGCCAATGCCTTGGCTCCATTTCAAAGTGTTCCCGGTAGAGTAGCCTCAAACAACGCCTTTACGTTTCAATTGCTTTTCTACTTTGATGGCTATGTGCACCATGTCCACCACCTCGACGTAGTGTTGCAACTCTACGATATTAGCAATGTCTCGATTGAGACTGGCTAGAAAATGTGCCATCGTTGCCTCACGATCTTCTTGCACATCTGCGCGAATCACTGCGATTTCCATCTCTTTGAAATAATCATCAACACTCCTCGATCCTTGAGTGAGATTTTGGAGTTTTGATGAAGCTCCTGGTGGTAGTAAGATAGAATAAATCGTCATCACATCACTGCCTTCATTTTGGCTCAAGTGAGAATTGGGGGTTCTTCGTTCCTTCTACAGCTTGTAGTTAATTGGTCCCACCATATCATCGCGTAGTCAGAGAATTCAATCACTGCCAACTTGACCTTTTTGGTCTCGAAATAATTATGGCATTCGAACACCAATTCTATTTTTTCCTCCCACTCGAGATAAGTCTCTAGGTCTGATTTGCCTTGAAATGGTGGAATAGAGATCTTGATATTCTTTAGGTCATTGTCTACTCTTCCATGCTCCCTTTGGCCTTGGTGATGTTGACCTCTCCTTTAGTCGCTTATGTCAGAGCCTTAGTCACTTTCGGGCTCACTTGGTTTGGATATCTCATCGTCTTGTTGTCGTTGACGGCCTCGATTTTATGGTGAACTTGGATGAGTCCTCTCTCATTGGCCTCTACCTTCCCCAAGATCAAGCCTTTCTTGAATTGGCTCCAACTTTCTATCGGAAAAACGTTCGACCTCGCATAGAAAGGCTTACAAATTTAAGTCTGACACATTCTAAACTGATTGTCTTTCCTCCACATTGCGTTCCATGCTTAAAAAATATTTTTTTTTAAAAAAATCCTCACTAAAAAATCTCATGATTCACTCAGAAAGAAAGAGATAGGGGCACTCCACTCGTGTTTGCACTCTTTTTAGCTTTTACCTCCTCTCGAATGTGCTCACACACACTCGTGCCTTTTTCTACTCGTTCTTCTCTCGTGATTTTGTAGTAGGACTTGTTAAGGCTTTATCGATGTCTTGGGGTCAGTTTCAAATGGTTTGCAACGATAATGATGATTATGGGTAAGGTGGACTGAAAGAAAAATAAGAGTTTGAATGTGGCATATAGGGTAGATAATGTGAGTAAAAGAAGAACTATGCTGATCGAGAATACAAGAGAGAAATAAATACAACTTTCAATCACTTTCTTTTTTTATATAATAATTTTCGAAACTCTTTTTTTTTAATTACTAGAATGTATTCAAACTAAAATGTTGCTAAATTTTTTTTTGATTTTTTTCACAAACCTATTCCGGATTGTCTCTGAACATCTGTACTTCTCATTTAAAGTAGCTCTGATACCAAATGATATGATCTCGCCTCATTTTAGTGAGCTGAGTCATTTAGATGCCCAGTCGTCCAACGAAGAAGTGCCATTTGCCTTGAGAAGCTTGGGTGGAACTAGGCTTAGTTTGGGGTTTAAGAATAAATATTGGTTCAAAATGGCTAAGATTGGATAGTTGTTGATGCGATCTCGCCTCGATTTAGTAAGTTGAGTCGATATGATGCCCAATCGTCTAACGAGGAAGTATCATTCGATTTGCGGAGCTTGATTGAAAATAGGCTAAGGCTGGAATTGGTTATCAAATAATGGTTCAAGTAAAATGGACTAGTGATAGAAAGATGGAAATGGTAAGACGATCTTAAGCTCAAGATCGAACCAACACTAAGGAAAAGTGTTGACCTGGAAGTTATTTGGCCTAAGGTGATTCAGTGAAAGAAGGAAAAAAAGACCTTGACCCGTTACCTATCAAAGGTAAGAACCGAAGGTATGGTTGGTTCGAACGCTACACTCGTTTGGAGTGATAAGTTCAGAAAAGAAGACTAGGTTGACACCACTGACAACAGATAAGCCAACAAGTCTATAAACGAAATTTGAGAGAAGAGAAATCTCACAAATTGATATAAGTTCATTCAAATTTGACAAATGTTTTTAAACAAAGAAATGAGCTAGCTATTTATAGTATTCACAAAGCTAGCCGAATAGCCAACTTTAGTTAGTTGAACAACCATTTAATTTCAGCCTAATTAAGTTAGAAAATTCTAGAATATGTTTAGGAAAGTTCCTTGAAGCTTCTTAGCCATGGAGAACATCAATGGACAGCTTCTAAAGGCTCTTGTTTAGCTGGAAAGTAATTGGATATATTGGGAGCTGAATTGCATCAATAAATTTGGCCTTCGTGTTTGGGAAGCTTAATTGAGCTGATGCTTAGAAGAGCTTAACGGTCTTGAGGTTTAATGTACTCCTTCGGTAGCTAGCCGGCCATGAAATGTGAACACAAGGAAACAATCGGCCACAAGGTGTGAAAAAAAAAATATGAACAGCCTTGTAGTGTGAATGCATGGGCTGCTGGTGTGAAAGCTTTCAATGGCAGCTTGGAAGAGCTGGCTGGTCACTTTGGGAAGAACAATCAGTAGCTTTTGGTGGCTGTTGCAATGACTGAACCATCATGTCTCTTGGAGAAGATAAACCAGCAGCTAGCTTGCACTAATGCCGTCCCAAACTTTGCAAAAGCACTCAATTAATTCAGTATATTAATTCAACTTAGACACATTAATACCAGTAGCTCAATGACATATTAAAACCTCGTTTTTAGTTAAGACACATTAAACATGTAAGGTTTAAGACATGTCTTAAATTCTGCTGAAGCTAGACAAATTAATTAGCTAAATCGGCTGGACAAATTAAATAGGCAACAAGCTTTAAATTGGTTCTAAACTTGACACATTAGAATAGCTAATAATTATGAACAAACTAAGACATAATTAAACTTAATTATAATTTCCAGAATTAAACAAATTAAAACTCAATTAATTATTTAATCTGACTTAACTAATTTAACTAACTTGTTTAATTTATTCCAGCAAACACAATTAAATATAAAATTAAAAGATGAGCTCAATTGAGCTAAATGGAGCTGAGTTGAGCTCGTGGAACCGAATGGGAGCTAAGGTCGACTTTCAAAAGAATGCAAGGGATCCTAGTTGAGCTAATTTGAGCTCGTTCGATGCATCCAGCCATGGATTCATTCCAAATGTGAGAAACTAAGGTCGAAACGTGCTTTTTAAAGGATTTAGCTCGTGCTCGCATAATGAGGCCTTGGGGTAGCTCGATTGGATCCTTGCTCGAGCTTGAAGAGCTCCAGGGTGTGCTCACATCATCCCCTCTCTTTGAAGCTACTTGTCCCCAAGTCGGATTCTGCATCAAATGGGGATAAGTCAAACACATTGAAAGTTGCATTTATGTTACAATCACCCGGTAAATCAAGTTTGTAGGAGTTCTTGTTGATTCTTTCGATGACTTGGAGTGGTCCATCTCCTCGGGGTAATAACTTAGACCTCTGTTGGGCTAGGAATCATTCTTTGTACATATGAACCCAAACCCAATCACCAGGTTCAAAGACAACTTGTTTTCGCCCTTTGTTCGCCTTTCGCACATAAGTCTCAATCCTAGCCTCAATGTTGGCCTGCACCTTTTGATGGAGGTCCTTGACATAATCGGCCTTTTTCCTAGAATCTGCATGGATAATTTGATCATTAGGAAAAGGCACTAAGTCTAGGGGTGTTAAAGGATTAAAATCGTAAACTATTTCAGAAGGTGAGTATTTTGTCACAGAATGGACAGATTGATTATAGGCGAACTCTATATGCGGCAAACAATCCTCCCACATTTTTAAATTCTTTTGGATGATGGCTCGAAGTAGTGTAGATAGTACGTAGTTGACCACTTCCATTTGACCATCTATTTGGGGGGGCAGGTGGTTGAAAATAGCAACTTAGTTCCTAATTTCCCCCACAATGATCTCCAAAAATGACTTAAGAACTTCGCATCTTGATCAGACACGATGGTTCTCGGGATGCCGTGCAACCGAACAATGTCCCTAAAGAAAAGTTTAGCAACATGAACAACATCATCAGCTTTTGTACATGTAATAAAATGAGACATTTTCGAAAATCAGTCAATAATGAAAAAATATAGAATCCTTCCCCGTTTTCATTTGCGGCAATCCAAGGACGTAGTCTATGGAGATGTCCATCCAGGGTGCTTCGAGAATGGACAAAGGGGTGTATAGTCCGTGAGGTTGAACCTTGGACTTAGCCTTTTTACATGTTACGCACTGCTCACAAATTTTCTTGACATCTTTCCTCATTTTCAGCGAATAAAAGTGTTCTTCGAGCATTACCAAAGTCTTGCTTACTCCAAAATGTCCCATGAGGCCTCCGCTGTGGCCTCGTGCGCGAGTAAGTCCCGAATAGAACCTTGAGGAATGCATAGCTTTCTTTCCTTAAAAAGATACCCTTCATACCTATAAAAATTCTCAAAAGCACCATTCTCACAAGTAGTAAAGATATCACTAAAATCAGCATAGTTAACATGTGCATCTTTCAATAAAGAAAAACCAAGCAATTTTGAATGAAGGTATGATAGCAAAGTGTACCTTCTCGAAAGAGCATCGGCTATGATATTATCTTTACCTTTTTTGCACTTTATTATGTAAGGAAATGACTCGAGGTGTAACACCCCTAACCTGTATCCATCACCAAAATAGGGTTACAGAGTGTTACCAATACATATAGAACATTTACAAATTAATCGAAACATTACTATTAACTTTCTGAGATCATATATATAACGACCTTTATTTGGGCCCTCGAAGCCCAACATGAACATTAAAATCAAGTCGGAACTTAACCGATTTCTCATAAAATTTTTCGCTTAATTTTTTAAAAAAATTTACTTGTGAACAGTACCCACATGCCCGTGTGATTAGGCCGTGTGGATTCCACACGCCCGTGTGGCTTGGGACATGCCCGTGTCCGTTGTCCGTGGAGCTTTCTGTTTATGACATCATCATCAATTTAGAGGCACACAGCCACATCGCACGCCCGTGTCCTAAAGTCGTGTTCCATACACGGCTGAGACACACAGTCGTGTCTCTGCCTGTGTGGTCAATACCTAAGCTATTTTCCAAGCCTTGGTCAACCTTAATCTCTTACACACTTATACAAAATTAAAAGCATATAACATGGTATTCATTTAATGATTAAACATTCTCAATTAAACTACAAACATAGTATTTGTATGTCATCATACATGTATCTCTCATACTGATTTTACCTTGTCTATTATGGTACCACTTATACTTTTATACCTTGATTATAATCTTACCAAATATTTTTAGCTTAATCATCAAGCATTCATATTTAAAGCTAGATCATATCTTCATAAAATACCACATTTCAGATCGCAGAATAAAATACGTGCCTGAGACATTTCAATCCAACTTCATACCCAACAAGCATCATATTGAAACTAGTTATATATATATACATGTCATGATATGAATCATTCTCATACTGTTTTCTTATAAACTTATATCATTTATTTTCCTCCTCCTCCTCTCCATTCCACATCCTTAATGTATATAACATTCTTGTAAGTACTATTTCACATTTACTTATTAATGCTCACATCAAGCTGTTCACACAAGTCATAGTCACTCAATTACTTATAATTTGAGCTACAGAGCTCCAAATTAAGATCCGTAAATTTTCCCTGAAACTAGACTCACATATAATTCTACCATAAAATTTTCAGAATTTTTTTGTTTAGCCAATTAGTAAATTGTATTCATTTAAGTTTCCCCTATTTCACTATCTGACAGTTCTGACCTCTCTTTACTAAAAATTATTTATATCACAGTATAGAACTAGGATAATGTTCCCATTTATTTCTATTGAAAATAGACTCATTAAGGATTCTAAGAATATAAATTTTATCCTCAAATAAATTTTCTCCAATTTTTTGTGATTTTCCAAAGTCAAAACAGGGGAACCCGAATTCATTCTGACCTTGTCTCACAAAATTCATTATATCTCATAATTTACAATTCAATTGCTTACACTGTTTCTTCTATGAGAAAATAGACTCAATAATATTTAATTCAATATTTTTTTCATCCTCTAATTCAATTTTTACGATTTATGGTGATTTTTCAAAGTTAACCTACTGCTGCTGGCCAAAACTGTTTTAGTTCAAGATGTTTATTACCATTTTTCCTCTAAATTTCACAGGTCATGCAATTCAGTCCTTGCTCAATTAGCCCATCTATTAAGATAATTTTTCTCAATTAACATTTTATTCCATCATTCTAAACTATTACACAACCTTTGAAAATTAGAATTTTAACACTAAACCTTAATTCACAACTTTTTCACAATTAGGTCCTAAAATTAATTTCTATTGAAATTACTTGATAAAATCATCAAAAAAACAAAATCAAAGCTTCAAATTCATTTTATTTCATCATAAACAGCCAAAACTTATCAATCGTAGCTTTCAATTTTGTCCATAAAATCAAAAACTAATGAATTAAACACTTGGACCTAATTGTAAAAGTCACAAAAACATAAAAATCTCAAAGAAAAGGGCAAGAATTGAACTCACATACACCAAAGTATGAAAAACTAGCAACTTTCAGACCTCCCATGGCGTTTTTGCTGAAGAAAAATGATGATATCTCTAGATTTTTCAATTTTGTCTTGTTTTATATTTTTAATTTGCAAAATTTCCCATTTTGCCCTTGTTTCTCCTTGTCTTTTTGCTGATTTTCTTGCCCAACCGTCCAGCCCATACAATTTGGGTTCAATTGCCTTTTAAATCCCTCCTTTTTAATCACTTAAACTATTTAATCACAATTTAACAAATTTTGCACTATTTTCAATTTAGTCCTTTTTAATTAATTGACTAACCAAACGTTAAAATTTTCTAACGAAACTTTAATACTAACTTAATAACACTCCATAAATATTTATAAAAATATTTATGGCTCAATTTATGAGTCTGAGGTCTCGATACCTCGTTTTTAACTCAATTTACCTGATTAATTCTTTTAAAATCGCAAAATTCACTAATTAAAAAAATTCTTTTAAGTTCACGCTTGGCCCATAATTATTATTTATTAAAATTTCTAAACTTACTAGTTGGATTTAGTGATCTTGAATCACTGTTTCCGACACCACTGAAAATTTGGCTGTTACACGAGGTACTCAACACACTTGGCATGATGTTTATTTAACTTGTGTTGGCCCTTGATGTGTTTCAAGGCTTTGTGATCGGAGTGAATCACGAACTCTTTTGGCCATAAGTAATGTTGCCACATCTCTAGGGCTCAGATTAGCGTGTACATCTCTTTGTCGTATACAGGTTAATTAAGCGTGGCTCCATTAAGTTTCTCACTAAAGTATGCCACAGGCCTTCCGTCTTGCGTTAGAACAACCCCGATCCCAACACCTGAAGCATCTCACATTCAATTTCAAAGGTTTTAGTGAAATTGGGTAATGCAAGCAAAGGAGTGTTAGCAAGGCAATTTTTAATTTTAATAAAGGACTTCTCTTGCTCGTCGGTCCATTGAAAAGCCGAGTTCTTTTTAATGACACTTGTCAACGGTGTGGCAATTGTGCTGAAGTTTGGAAGAAATCATCGATAGAAACTTGCCAAGCCATGGAAGCTTCGTACTTCGCTGACACTCGTAGGCCTTGGGCAATCTTGTATGGCCTTGATCTTTTCTTGGTCCACTTCTAGACCTTTCGAGCTGACTACGAAGCCTAAAAAGAAACCTTTATCAGAACAAAAGGAACATTTCTTGAGGTTAGCATATAGGGTTTCCTTTCGTAAAACTTCCAAGACAGACTTAAGATGCATCACATGTTATTCCAAAGTTTTATTATATATAAGGATATCATCAAAGTAAACGACGCAAAACTTATCGATAAAAGACCTTAAGACATATTTCATTAATCTCATGAATGTGCTAGGTGTGTTGGTTAGGCCAAACTGCATGACCAACCACTCATACAAACCATGTTTTGTTTCGAAGGTCGTCTTCCACTTGTCGCCTTCTCGTATTCGGATTTGATGGTAGCCACTCTTCAAGTCAATCTTCAAGAAAAGTTTGGCACCACTTAGTTCATCAAGCATATCGTCTAAACGAGGTATGGGATGTCGGTACTTAATAGTGATCTTATTCATAGCTCGGCAGTCCACACATATTCACCACGTCCCATCTTTCTTTGGTACTAACAAAACGGGTACTGCATAAGGACTAAAGCTCTCACAAATATAGCCTTTCTCCATTAACTTGTTAACTTGATGTTGTAATTCTTTAGTCTCTTCAGGATTGGTCCTATAGGTGAGTCGATTTGGAATAATAGCTCTGGGCAAAAAATTGATTTGGTGCCCAATTTCATGAAGAGGTGGTAACCCACTCGGAGTTTCGTTTGGGAACACGTCTTGAAAATCCTGCAAAAGAGACAAAACAGAATAGGGCAGGTCCTTGGCCAACTCGTTAGTGTTAAGCAAAGTTTCCTTGTACATGAGTACAAGAACAGAACATTTCATCACTAAGGCCTTCCGAATTTCGCTCACTTTTTCAAATATACTCATTTTCTCACTTTCTTTGCTTTTTCCTCTTTTTCTTTTCTCGTTTTCTTTTCACTCTCTTTTGCTATTTTTTATTTCTTTCTCTCATTTTTTTTGTCTTTCACTTTTACATTATTTTCTTTCTCTCTCATTTGTTCTACAGAGGTTTTCAACTTCATTTGATCATCGTAAACTTGCTTGGGCATCAATGGGGCTAGGGTGACATTCTTTCCCAAATGCTTGAATGTATACCTATTGGTATACCTGTCGTGGATAACTCTCTGGTCGAACTGCCACGGTCTTCCTAGCAATAAGTGCCCCACGCGCATAGGCACAACATCACAAAGCACCTCATTCGCATTTTTGCCAAAGGAAAAAGAAATAAGCACTTACTTTGTTACCTTTAGTTCACCCCTGTCGTTGAGCCATTGGAGTTATAGGGGCTCGGGTGCTTTGTAGTGGGTAAGCCGAGCTTCTCCACCATAAATGTGCTAGCCACGTTCATACAACTACCGCCATCAATGATGACACTACAGACTTTCCTTTGGACTTGGCATCGTATATGGAAGATGTTTTCATGTTGTTGCTCGTTCTCCACACCTTGAAGACTTAAACTCCATTTGACAACAAGCAACTCACCATCAGCGGCGTGCTCCAAGTCCTCCTCTTCATTAGATTTCACTTCAGGCATATTTTTAACTTCGAACTCCAATTCAATCTCACCATCCGCACGCAACACCATAGTGCTTTGGTTGGGACACTGACTTGCAATATATCTTCTTCTGAGACATTTGAAGCACCTAATATCCCTTGTGCAGTTGGAATTACTCTCGATGGCCTTTCCTTTACTTGATTCAGCTATAGGTTTATTTTCCTGGGCTGGCATCGACGGTTCCTTGGCGCGGTTGGTTGGAGTGTTCTTGCTAATCCCTTGGCCCTACTTTGAGGTGTTTGAAGTGGAATAGCCTCAGGAAGCTCCTTTTCATTTTAATTGTTTCTCCACCTTGATGGCCATGTGTACCATGTCCACCACCTCGACATAGTGTTGCAGTTCTACAACATTAGCTATGTCTCGATTAAGACCAGTAGGAATCTGGCCATCGTCGCTTTGCGGTCTTCCTACACATCCGCGCGAATCATTGCAATTTTCATTTCCTTGTAATAATCCTCAACATTCTTCGTCCCTTGAGTGAGATTTTGAAGTTTCTGATAAAGCTCCCAATGGTAATAAGAAGGGATAAATCTTCATCGCATGAAAGCTTTCATCTCGGCCCAAGTACTGATAGGTCATTCTCCGTTGCGCCTACGGCTAGTGGTTAATTGATCCCACCAGATCATTGTGTAGTCTGAAAACTCAATTGCGACCAACTTAACTTTCTTTTTCTCAGAGTAATTGTGGCAATCGAATACCAATTCAATTTTCTTCTCCCACTCTAGATAGGCTTCGAGATCGGACTTGCCTTGGAAGGGAGGAATTGAAAGTTTGATATTCTTTAAGTTATCATCTCCTCGCCCTCGGTCTCTTTGGCCTCGATTCCATTGCCCCTTCCACCGAACACTCAAGTTAGACCTTTGGTCACTCTCGGCTTCTCTAGGGTCAAACAAATAATCTTTGTTAAGTCGTTGTTGGCCTCATTTCATCTCTTCAACAAGTTTAGTAATGAGCATAACGGCCCTATTGTTTCGGTGGAGAGAAGAAGCTATGATTAGCTTTTTAGGAAATGTGATAGCCCTAATTTGACCCTAGTCGGAAAGTGGTTTCGAGACCACAAAATTGAGTCACAAAAACAATTAGATGTTATATTTTGTACTTATTGTATGTGGAATTTGTATGTGTGAATATTTCATGCCTTTATTTTATCGATTAGGTATTAATTTATAAGGAAGGACTCATGTGATAAGATTTGAAAATGTGATAGGTGAATTTCGAAGTGGCCTATTAATGCATGAATTATTGACATGGGGGACTTGCATGTCAAATGGACCACTTTTAATGTAGTGGCCGGCCAAGGTGATGGGTAATAGATAATATATGCATTTTAGCATTATAATAGTTAGTGGGTGATGGGCATTTCATGTCTTTTATATTAAAGAATTAAATGTTTAATGGATTAATATTATGAAATATGAATTTTTATTAAAAGAAAAGGGTGATAAAAACAAAGTTGGCTCATCTTTTCTTCTTCCATTGCCGTACCTAAAGAAAGAAAAAGAAGAAATTGAACTTAAGGCATTTGGTCACCTTTAAGTTGATTAAGAAGCTCTTGAATATTTGGTGCCTAGGGGAAAAGTTTCTAAGAAGTTTGGCCATGCATGTAACTAGATTGTGGTATGTTTGATATTATTCTTTGAGATTCATGTATATTTTAAGTTGTAAGTTTGAAATCTACCTAGCCATGGTTCAAATTTTGTTATTTGATGGAGATGATATTCGGCCATGAATGTTACATTCTTGGTTGGTATTTTGATGTCTTTGGTGATGAGGTATGAAGATGGTTTATTTTGAGTGTTTAATAAAAAGGATACATGAATTGTTGTTAAATAATGGTAGAATGTAGCATGATTAAAGATGTGAATAAATTGAAGTTAAGGAGGTTGTCAGTGAAAAATATGAGTTGGATGAGCATGCATGTGCATTAGATGCTAAGGGGAAAAATCGGCTAACATGTTGTGTGTATTATGGCCGAATGTGAACTTTGGCAATATTGAGTAATGTTTGTGCTTTAAAATGATGAAATGGAGATTATGCTTAAGTGAATTTATAGGTATGTGATGATTGATTTGTGATATGCATGTTTAAATAACATGCATGCAAGGAATGTGTGAAAAAAAATGATTCGGTAATAAATCTGCTTGGGACAACAGTAGTAACGTGATTTTGGAAAATCACCATAAATTGTGGGAGATGAGTTAGAAGAATAATAAATTATACAATTAAACATTAATGAGTCTAGTTTCTTATAAAAGAACCGTGTAAGCAAAAGAATTTCCGATAATGAGATATTTGAAGTGATGTGGAACAGGGTCAGAATGACTTCTAGATCCTTTGTTCTATTTTTATAAAATCATTATAAATTGTAAAAAAATGGTTATAAGATGAAGTTTATATTCTTAGACTCCTTAATGAGTCTAGTTTCAAATGAAATAAACAGGAACATATTTTGAATTTTGTACAATGAGAAATTCGATTCGTAGTGAAGAGTGGTTAGATTAGTCCAACAGTGAAATAGGGGAAACTTTAAGAAAAATCTGGTATTGATTGGCCCAACCAAAAATTCTGAAAATTTTATGTATAGAATATATATGAGTATAATTTCAGTTAAAATTAACGGCAATTGATTTGGATTTTCTTACCTCCAGTTATAAATGATTTAGTGACTGTTGCTCAAGAAGACAGCTTACAGTGAAATTATGATTATGTGGTAAACATTGACAAAAATTTGTTAATGAGTTGCTTATTGATTTCTTATAAGCTTACAATGATCTGTATGTGTGAAAGTCGAATATATATATTATATATTCTGAAAGTGATGCTTGAATAGTCGAATAATGACTAAGTTTAAAATTGTTGAATTTGAGCCCAAGAGCATAGAGGGGCAAATTCGGATAAGGGAAAAGAGAAAGTAATCGAATAGCCGTTGTAATCGTTCGACAACATTCGAGGTAAGTTCTTAAGTGTTTAAGCTTGATTCCTTTTTATATGCCTAAGAGTTAAATTAATATGGCAAAGAGAATGTAAATTTTATTTAGTTAATGTGCTGAATATGTAATTATTTAAGGCTATAAGCCGATTATGGCTATTATGCTTAAGTTGAATTGGATTTGAAAATTTGATGCACTAAATGAGTGTTACAATGAATAAACTATACCGTATATGTGCTGGTAGAGATATCACGATTTGTGATTATTAAATATCTAAAGGAAACCATGATGTGTATAAAGGTATTTTTATTAGTCCTTTCTGGTAGCCGAATGTGGCTTGGTACTAAAGTGATTGATGTGAATTGAACATATAAGAAATGGTTTCATGTTTATGTTCAACTATGAGACCTTGTGTTAAATCGACAATCGATTTCGTTCAATACATTAAGTTGGTCAGGCATGCGATATGTACTTATGCATGTTAAATCGATTGAAATTGAATCATGATTGTGAATTGAGAAGCATAGGTGAAAATGCCTATGTCATATATGTGAGTAAGGATAAAATCATCGTAAATTATCAATAAGGATGGGCTATGTGCGGAACCATCTTATAATTTCTAATTTGAATAGTTGTGTGCAAATCAGTGAGCAAGATGTATAGTATTGAGATAATGCTTCAATGAAAATATACATATGTTCTTTGTGTTGAATGAATATTAAATTAAAGTTATGAGCCGTATGTGACTAGCATATCTAGTCGAATTTGATACTATCAAATGATGTACTAAGATATGTGTTCCAATGTGGAAATTAAACCCTATGTGGTTGAAATGATGACAATCTTTGTTCATAGATATGTGTTTCAGTTATACATGATTGAAGTGTAAGTTATGAAAGTGGGAAAGAACAGGTGAATTGTCTATCGAAATATGATATTCGGGCTTCAGGCCTAGCAGGCTATAATGCTAGTGAGACGATATTGGGCTTTGAGCCTAGCAGGCTATAATGCCAGTGAAATGAAATGTTATGTGAGTTCGGTGTTCCTTGTAAGATAGGGATTTAGCCGAATGTTAAAGATGAAATGATATTGTATTGTATCATGCTTATATGGCTAATGGTAAGTATAACATGTTGGTAAATATGCAATGTGCTTTTATAATCGATTGATAAGTTTGAAATGAATGTGAGTGAAATGTTATGCATAAGCTATCAAATGCTAAGTGTGAAAACGAGATGAAAGAAAAGTATTTGAGATGTGTTAATATATGATTAAATATGCATGATATTTGATGTGTATCCGGGCTTAAAGACCCGCAGGCTTCGTGCTGGTAATATATCCGGGTTAAATCCCGCAGGCTTCGTGCTGGTAATGTAACACCCCTATCCCGTAACCGTCGCCGGAATAGGTAAGGGGCATTACCAGACTTGTAACTCATGTTAGAACAGTAAAATTTTGAACTTTTTCTTTAAATAAAGATCATTCATTTAAATAAGTACTAAGCACAGCCAGGGATAAAATTTAAACTTCTCTAAGTAAACATTCAAAAGATGCCATTTTCGCATGGCTTATATACATTAACCAAACTATTCTTCCGCCACTAGTCTATTCTATACATGCCATAAGATAATCCAAAACATAGCAGTACCAAGCAGTGGATAGTGATAGTGTGACAAGTTGCTGACGATCCCGGAGCAAAAGGCCAAATTCAACAATCTATAAAACAGAGAAACATAATAACAGAGTAAGCTTTTATAAGCTTAGTAAGTCTTAAGCTAAGCTTTTATAAGCTTAGTAAGTCTTAAGCAAATTAAAAAAAAAACTCTTGAACTCAAATATAACCAATTTGTTTATTTGATTCATATATATAACATTTCATTTCATATCTATAGTTACCCTCATCCGTCAAGTCAAAATGTATATCTCCCAATATCCTATAATATTTCTCCATAACTGTATACCCACATATTCATATGGCATTTTCATATTTGCTTTCCACTTTACAACCATGGTTTAATTCTGATGGGTCTAACATGTACAAGTATTTATCACATACCTGACCAACCAAATTAAAGTCGATCTTACGAATTCTCATATAACCTCTTTCTAGGTATACAGCCCTTTTTCGCCGAATATACACAATTACGTAATACACAATAAGCAGATAAATTCTCACTTGATAGTGATCTCTTATAAACATAGGTACATTACGTATTTTCACCTAACTTTTCACATTGACCAAATGCGTAATAATCATAGAAACAGTCTTATTGTTTTACTCACTTATGCATCACATAACAACCTTGTGATTTAATTCAAATCAAGCTTAAATATAAGCTCAGAATACATACCTGTCCAACTTAACGCATTGAACATATTTATTAACAATTGTTACTGTGAAGTCATATAATCTTCGCTTTACTCGAATCATCAGTGAGGCCTTTAGCTCGGATAATCCCCACAAGTAGTCATCGGGTCTTACCCGGACATAATCTCCACACGTAGTCATCGGGTCTTACCAGGAATATATTTCCAAGTTTCAAGTACATTTAATCCCATGTTACAAATTCACATCGACTATCATATTTGTAATTTATTTGCCTCATCAAATATCTACTAATACACACCTTTCACAATTTGTTATTCGACCACAATATATATACACATCTCATACATATTTCACATTAGCCATTTGGCTTTACCACATATGCATGGCTCATACATATTTCACATTAGCCATTCGGCTTTACCACATATATATATCTCATACATATTTTACATTAGCCATTCGGCTTTACCACATATATATATCTTGTACATCAATTTCATCATAACAAAATTGACTAGGTATACTAGTCATTTACAGCTTATAGCCTCACTTTAATACGGATTCGGTAATTTGATTAAAATTTTAATTGATAGTTTATAAGCAACTCAAACAGTTTTATCAATGTTTACTACTTAATCACAAATTCACTACAAGCTATTTTTCCCGAGCAATAGTCATTAAATTATTCGTAACTGGAGCTACAAAACTCAAAATGAAGTGCCGTTAATTTTCCATAAAAATAGACTCATACATATTTTATTAATAAAATGTTTAGAATTTTTGGTTTGGCCAATCAATACCAGATTTTTCTTAAAGTTTCCCCTGTATCACTGTTTGACTATACTGACCACTCTTCACTACGAACCAAATTCCTCATTGTACAGAATTTAAAATATGTTCTTGTTTATTTCATTTGAAACTATACTCATTAAGGAGTCTAAGCAGATAAAGTTTGTCTTATAACAATTTTTGTACAATTTATAATTGTTTTCTAAAAATAGAACAGGGGATTTTGGAGTCATTCTGACACTGTCTCACACAACTTTAAATATCTCATTATCAGCAATTCCTTTTCTTACACAGTTTCTTTTATAAGAAACTAGACTCATTAAGCTTTAATTACATAATTTATTTAGCCCCTAATTCAACTCCAAAAATTTATGGTGATTTTCTAAATTCACGTTACTGCTGCTGTCCTAAGCAGAGTTATTACAATTTATTCTTAAATTTTCAAAGTTCAAACACTTAAGAACTTACCTTGAATTTGATCGACTTAGTACAAATCGGCTATTCAACTACTTTCTCTTTTCCCCTATCCGAAGTTGGTG
Source organism: Gossypium hirsutum (assembly GCF_007990345.1). Classification (NCBI taxonomy): domain Eukaryota; kingdom Viridiplantae; phylum Streptophyta; class Magnoliopsida; order Malvales; family Malvaceae; genus Gossypium; species Gossypium hirsutum. Next base: position 19,496,937 of record NC_053432.1, read on the forward strand.
TCCTTTGTTCTTGAGCTAGATTTAAACAAATTCAAATCATTACTAATCCATAATTCATGCACCTTATTTCGGGTATATCAAAACTCATTCAAAACAAGAAGTATAATTATTCACTTATCATTACATTCGGAATTCATATACTCTTTAATAGAAAACTAAATCAAATATTAACATCTTATCATATTTCATCTAAATAAAAAAAATTTCCGATAATTTTATTCACATAGTACATACAGTACTTTCATTTTTCGCTATTTAAACACATATCAAATTAGACATAAATTTTCTAATGACTATATGCCACATAGCTCTTAAATAAATTTAGCCGAATGTCTCTATAAAGGCATATACATATATATAACTATCATAAGAACCTTAGTCTTAACTAAATTATTAGTTTCATTTACTAAAAAAAAATCATTCAACCAAGTATTCAAATATAGCTTAACACCAAACTCACATTCGGCACTCTATTAACGCAACATAACCATTTTCACCTTGTTAACACATAATCGGCAAGGTTAAATCCCATATACACAACTTAAGTCCATCCTTTAACAATCATAATTCACTCTAAGGCCGAAAGCTACCTAAACATCACTTTCAAGTCTCTTTTTACCATTTAACAACCTTAAAGCTTACTTAATAGTCAATTTAAAATTAAAAAAAACAACATCCAAAATTTAACACAATGCCACATAGCCGAATACCACTTTTAGTAATGAAATTCATCTTTAACACAAAATTACTAAGCCTCACTTAATAATTAACTATTTAGAACTCTCAAACATCAAATACTTCAAATTTTATGCAATCCACACCATAGCCGAAATGCTTAATGTAAGAAATTGAGTTAAATTTGAGTTAAATTTAAGCTCCCAATCATAAACTAAACTTATAACTTTACTCACTTAATAATTTTAACATTATCAAGTCCATCCAACACTTATCCAGCAACTTTTAACTTTAAAAACAAATCCCTAGCTCAAAAACACATGAACCGAACTTAATACGCCACTTAGACCAAAATTAGCAAATGGGTTTCGGCTAGATAAAGAAGTGAAGCTCGTATTCATCAAAATTTAACAAAATTACAATGAAATTACCTTAGAAATTGGCCTCCAAAAGACCGAACATTCCCAAGTCACTTTCCCCTTTTTCTTTCTTTAGTTTCGGCTAGAACCCAAAAACAATGAAGTCTCCCCTATGTTCTTATCACTCACTATCTTTTATTATAATAATTTTACTTAATATAAAATACATATACACATAAATTAAGTGCAATCATGGTCGGCCACTAAAATTAAAATGGTGCATTTGACATGCAAATCCCATCTTTTAAATCATGCAAATATTTGGCCCTTTTAATTAACCTCATACATTTTCAATGTTTCACATATAAGCCCCTTTAATAAAATTCACATCTAAATGACAAAATCAATACACCAAAATTTCACACATGTAATTTCACATATAATAGACATGAAATTTAACATTTAATTATTTTTGCAGCTCGGTTTAGTGGTCCCGAAACTACTTCTCGACTAGGGTCAGATTAGGGATGTTACAGGTAATATATCCGGGTTAAATACCGCAGGCTTCGTGCTGGTAATATATCCAGGCTTAAAGACCCGCAGGCTTTGTGCTGGTAATATATCTAGGTTAAATCCCGCAAGCTTCGTGCTGGTATTATATCCGGGTTAAATCCCGCAGGCCTAGTACTGGTATTATATTCAGGCCTTTGAGCCTAGCAGGCTATTATGCCGGTGAGATACTATTCGGGCCTTTGAGCCTAGTAGGCTATAATGCCGGTGACATGATATCGAGCCTTGAGCCTAGCAGGCGAAATACCGGTGAATGAATAAAAGTCTAAGGTTAAGGCACCTCGTGTTAGATTGAAAAATGAATACATTCAATATGTTAAGAGGGCCAGGTACGCATTATGTACTCATATGTGAGTTTGATTTGAATTGAATCATAAGTGTGATGTGATACATATGTGAATAAATGTTATAACTATATCTATGATCATGATACACCTGGTCGGGGTGTGAAAGTATGTGAAAGTATTTAATTTAATTATGTTATATGAATTCAGATTAAGTGTGATAAGAATGCTTAACGTGCATTATGTGCTTGTGTATATTCGGCCAGATGGTAATATACCTAGAATATGGCCTCTTGAGAAATTGAATAATCGAAGTATAACTGCGTTTATTTGTTTGCATTGCTTAAAACTTACTAAGCTTATAAAAGCTTACTCCGCTGTTACATTCCTCTGTTTTATAGATTGTTGACTCCAGTTACCTGCTCGGGTTGGAGTTCACCGGAGATATTATCACATTGTCGAGCTCACGCTATTGGTGTAAGTAAATCCTAGTATTTCGAGTCTATGGCATGTATAGGGTTTTAATGTTGACTATGTGATATTATAATTTAGCCAAAGGTGTTGGCTTGTATTGATAAAGTGTTTTGGCCATGTGAATTGGCCTATGTTGGCTAGTGATGTTTTGGGCCTCGTAAGCCCATATATAGGATAGATTACATATGAAAAGAAAAGTTTTAAATTGACTAAAATTTTTCGGCACGGTTTTTGTGTGATTGGCTGAGTTTAAGTCGGGTAACACCTCGAACCCTATTCCGGTAAGGGATACGGGCGAGGGGTGTTACAGGAAATTTCCAAACGAACAATTTCAATGAAATCTTAATTTCATGGTGGATTTTGGGGCGATCTCCCCCATTGGGCTCTCTCCTCGACTTGATCAAGCCTTTCTTGGATAGGCTCAAGCTTTCGGTCCAATAAACGCTCCACTTCACGAACAAGGCTTGGAGATTTAAATCCAGAATATTTCAGACAGGTTGCCTTTCAACTCTTTCCTACTTATTTTGATTAGGACTTCTAGAAATAGAAAATTTAAATCCTCACAACAAAGCTCACGATCACTCGGAAAGAAAGAAATAGATGACACTCCACTTGTGTCTGGACACTTTTCGGCTTTTACCTCCTCTCTAATGTGCTCACACACTCGTGCCTTTTTCCACTCGTTCTTCTCTCATGATTTCATAAAAAGACTTGCTAAGGCTTTATCGAAGTCTCGAGGTCGGCTTCAAATAGTTTGCAAGGGATTAATGATTAGGTGTAGGGGAGGCTGAAAAGGAATATAGTTAGGTAAAAGTGTGGCGTTTGTGTAGTAAGGTGAATAGGAAAGGAATTGTAGACTGGAAATACAAACAATGAAGAGCAAACTTTCAATCTCTTCTTTTTTTTGTAATAATAATTTTTCAAATCCTATTTTTTAAATTTGTATAACTACAATAGACTTGTATTACAAGAAATAATGCTAAAATATTTTTAATTTTTTTAATTTTTTTTGCAAACCTATTCTGAGGAGTTTTTGAACGTCTGTACTTCTAGTTTTAAGCAGCTCTGATACCAAATGATGCGATCTCGCCTCAATTTAGTGAGTTGAGTCGATATGATGTCCGATGGTCTAACAAGGAAGTATCGTTCGATTTGCGGAGCCTGATTGAAAATAGGCTAAGGCTGGAATTGGTTATCAAATAAGGGTTCAAATAGATAAGTATGGATAGTTATAGGTTCGGTTCACAACGAAAGTAAAATGGACTAGTGATAGAAAAATGGAAATGGCAAGACGATCTTAAGCTCAAGATCGAACCAACACTAAGGAAGAGTGTTGTAACACCCTTCGCCCGTATCCCTCGTCGGAACAGGGTTCGAGGTGCTACCAGATTTAAACTCAACCATTTATATAAAACCAAGCAGTAAAAATTTTTGATCAATCTTTAACTTTTCATACACACGTATATTATCCTTTAATCGGGCTTACAAGGCCCCAAAACATTCATGAGGTATTATTAAATATTTACCAATATCTTAGTCTTGTATCATTTACTTACTCAACAATGAATCACAATTCAAATTCTAAATATACATGCTATAAACCACATCACAGTAGATAATAACATACAAGCATATGAATAATCAAACCACCTTAATAACAAGCCAAAGTCTTTGCTTAATCATAATATTACATACTCAACTTTACAACCCTATACATGCCATAGACTCAAAACACTAAGATTTACTTACGCCGATAGCGTAGACTCGACTATGTGATAATATCTTTGACGGCCTCCAACCCGAGTTAACCTGGCAACCCTAGGGAATATGGGAAATAAAAGGGAAGTAATCTTTACGCTTAGTAAGTTCATAAGAAAACAATAAGCTACTCATTAACAAGTTTTATCAATGTTTACAACATAATCACAAATTCACTACAAGTTGTCTTCCTGAGCAATAGTCACTAAACTATTTATAACTGGAGCTACGAAACTCCAAATCAATTGCCATTAATTTTTCCTGAAAATAGACTCATATATCTTCTATCCATAAAATTTTAAGAATTTTTGGTTTGGCCAATCAATACCAGATTTTTCTTAAAGTTTCCCCTGTTTCACTATTTGACTAATCTGACCACTCTTCACTACGAATCAAATTTCTCATTGTACAGAATTCAAAATATGTTCTCATTGATTTCATTTGAAACTAGACTCATTAAGGAGTATAAGCATATAAATTTTATCTTATAACCATTTTTGTACAAATTATAATGATTTTCTAAAAACAGAATAGGGGACCCCGAAGTCATTTGACTCTGTCCCACGCCACTTCAAATATCTCATTATCAGCAATTTTTTTGCTTACACAGTTTCTATGATAAGAAATTAGACTAATAATTTATTCAGCTTCTAACTTAACTCCCACAATTTATGTTGATTTTCCAAAATCACGTTACTACTGCTGTCCCAAGCAGATTTATTACAAATTTACTCTTTCACACATTCTTTGCATTCATATTATTTAAACATGTATATCAACAATCAATTTCATCACATATCTATAATTTCACTTAAGCATAATCTCAATACAATACATCAATGATTCACACACAACCGTTCAAATTAGTAATTATAAGATGGTTCCGCACATAGCCCACCCTTATCGATAATTTACGATAGTTTTACCCTTACTCACATTTATGACATAGGCATTTAAATACTTCAGTGTCAACTTTAATTAAACCGAATTCAACCATTGTACCATTTCATAACCATAGTTACTTTCGTCATTCATATCTAAATGGTATTTCACATAATCATATAACCTTTCACCATGACTGAATACACACATACATATGACATCTTCACCTATGCTTCTCATTTCACATCCATGATTCAATTCCAATCAATCTAACATGTATAAGTATATATCACATACTTGGCCAACTTAATGTATTGAACGAATTCAATTGTCGATTTAACACAAGGTCTCATAGTCTTCGACTTTTATCAAGTCACCGGCATTTAGCCTGCTAGGTTTTAAACCCAAATTCATCACCGGCACGAAGCCTGCTAGACTTTAAGTCTGAACTCATTCACCGGCATTTCGCCTGCTAGGCTTGAAGCCCAATATCATTTCACTGGCATTATAGCCTGCTAGGCCCAAAGCCCGATATTATCTCACCAGCATTATAGCCTGCTAGGCCTGAAGCCCGATAATATTATTCACCAGCTTAAAGCTTGCTAGGCCGAGGCCCGAATATCACATTTCGATAAACAATTCACCTATTCTTTCATACTTTCATAACTTATACTTCAATTGGATATACCAAATCAATATCATTTAAATCATAGCCATCATTCAATCATAAATTACATACAAAAATTCTCATAACTATTCACATACGTACCTTGTTACGAATTAATACCAATTTAACTCATACTTGGCTTTACACTCATTTTTAACTTGTTCAATAACACATCAATTCTTAGTCATGAAAAATCATACCAGCATGTAGCCTGCTAGAATTATAACCTGAATCATATCACCGACAATATGCCTTTTAGCCCGATGTTACAATCATTCACTACTTAGCTCATTGCTAAGATTACACATAGTATGAGTCATAACACAACTACTTTGATACACATCAATTTCATCAATCCTTTCATTTGAAAATACCTTCGGCACCTTGTCTCAATGTCTATTTCAATTCAAAAAGTATAGCCACATTCGGCTCAATTTATTTATTCAAACACACATGTGGCACATTATATTTCTATGTCTATTTTGGATTAATAATTTAGCCACATTTGGCTCTAATCATTTCTCCAAACATATATCCATCACATTATATTTATACATCTATATAATCAAGCATTTTACCTTACTATGTTTATTTAAATTCTAAGCATACCGAACTGAATTTAAATTACTTAAGAACTTACCTCAACAACTTCGTACAATAGTGTCGACTACTCGGCTAACTTTGCCTTTTCGGATCCAAATCTCGGTTCTTTGGGTCTTGAGCTTGAATTAAAGTAAAGCAACTATTTAATCGATCAATTGATCCACTTAACATTACCCCATAGATTATATATTATATATATATAAAATAACACAACTTAAAATTAATTCGCATAACAGCCCCCTTTATAGAATTCGGACATTAACAATTAAGCCTTAACATCCTTAACATGTAATTACTCAACATTTTATCTATTTCACTTCATTCGAATATTCCTTAGTATTTTCAAGTCCTTACAAATTAATCTAAGTTCATGCAAAATAACAAGAACCAAATTTGTCAAAGATACTCTTAACCGAATGCCATCTCTTCACATACAAGTCCCTCCAACTCATTATTTTACCATTTAGTCACTTATAATTATAGATTCATAAATTTCTCTCCATAATTAAGACAAACAACAAATTTTGATTCAATTTCCTCGATGACCGAATGCACATACCTCAACCGAAATCAAAATTTCAACATGGGCTTTAACACTAAGTAAACAAGGATCACACATCTATTAAAAATTAACAAAAACTACATGAAATTTACCTTAAATTTTTAGCTTGCTACATTGCCGAAATCCTCAAAGCATATTTCTTCTTTCTTTCTCAAACATTCAGCAAGAACAAGGCAAGGATGTATGGCTTTCTTTTCTTTTATTAATTTCTTATGTTTATTATAAAACATTTAATAATTATATTTATTATATATATAAAATGCATATATTACAAATCATCACCATCATGGCCGGCCACTAACTTTAAATTGGACAATTTGACATGCAAGTCCTCCCTTTTAAAAAGCCATGCATTATTCGGTCACCTCATTTCTTCCTAACACATTCTTCAATTTTATCACATAAGTCCTTTTTCATAATTTCACATTTAAATGACAAAATTTAGACATGATACTTTCACAAATGATACTTCACATATAATAAACATAGAAAAGAGCATTTAAATAATTTTGTGACTCAGTTTTGTGGCCCCGAAACCACTTCCCGACTAGGGTCAAATTAGAGTTGTCACAAGTGTTGACCCGAATGTTATTTGGCCTAAGGTGATTTGGCGAAAGAATGAAAAAAGACATTGACCCATTACCTAACAATGGTAAGAACCGAAGGTACGGTTGGATCGAACGCCACACTCGTTTGGAGTGATAAGTTCAAAAAAGAAGACTAGGTTGACGACCACTGACAACAGATAAGCCAACAAGTCTATAAATGAAATTTAAGAGAAGATAAATCTCACAAATTGATATAAGTTCATTCAAATTTGACAAAAGTTTTTAAACAAAGAAATGATCTAGCTATTTATAGTATTCACAAGGCTAGCCGAATAGCCAACTTTAGTTAGCTGAACAACCATTTGATTTCAGCCTAATTAAGTTAAAAAATTCCAGAATATGTTTAGGAAAGTTCCTTGAAGCTTCTTAGCCATGGAGAACATCAATGGACGACTTCTAGAGGCTCTTGTTCATCTGGAAATTAATTGGATATATTGGGAGCTGAATTACATCAATAAATTCGGTCTTCGTGTTTGGGAAGCTTAATTGAGCTAATACTTAGAAGAGCTGAATGGTCTTGAGGTTTAATGTACTCCTTGGGTAGCTAGCTGGCCATGAAACGTGAACACAAGGAAACAATTGGCCACAAGGTGTGAAAACAAAAATATGAGCAGCCTTATAGTGTGAACGCATGGGCTGCTGGTGTGAAAGCTTTCAATGGCATCTTGGAAGAGTTGGCTGGTCACTTTGGGAAGAATAATCAACAGCTTGTGGTGGTTGTTGCAATGATGAAACCATCATGTCTCATGGAGAAGATAAACCAGCAGCTAGCTTGCATTAATGTTGTCCCAAACTTTGCACCTGCACTCAATTAATTCACATATTAATTCAACTTAGACACATTAATACCATCAGCTCAATGACATATTAAAACCTTGTTTTTAGCTAAGACACATTAAACATGTAAGGTTTAAGACATGTCTTAAATTCGGCTGAAACTAGACAAATTAATTTGCTAAATCGACTAGACAAATTAAATGGGCAACAAGCTTTAAATTGGTTCTAAACTTGACATATTAGAATAGCTAATAATTATGAACAAACTAAGACATAATTAAACTTAATTAAAATGTCTAGAATTAAAAAAATTAACTCAATTAATTATTTAAGCTGACTTAACTAATTTAACTAACTTGTTTAATTTATTCCATCAAACACAATTAAATAGAAAATTAAAGGGTGAGCTCAATTGAGCTAGATGGAGCTAAGTTGAGCTCATGGAAACGAATGGGAGATAAGGTCGACTTGCAAAAGAATACAAGGAATCCTGGTTGAGTTGATTTGAGCTTCTTCAATGCGTCCAACCATGGATTCATTCCAAATGTGAGCAGCTAAGGCCGAAACATGCTCTTTAAAGGATTTAGCTTGTGCTCGCATAATGGGGCCTGGGGGCACTCGATCGGATCCTTGCTTGAGCTAGAGGAGCTCCGGGGTGTGCTCATATCAGTTGTAGGGTCGGATAACAAGAAATAAAGTATAGATGATAGCTTGTTCGGTTAGGTTGGTATTTGTGGATGGATGGAAAAATAGTCTCAAGTCGCAAGGGTGAACCAACACTAAACAGGAGTGTTGACCCGAAACTTATAATGTCTTAAGGTGAATAGAGATGATGAATGAAATAACCTTGACCCGTTACCTAATTAGGCAAGAACCAAAGGTATAAAATAAGTGAGTGCCACACTCGATTAAAAGTGATAAGTTCGAGATAAGAAAGACTATGGTTGACGCCACTGACAACAGATAAACCCCAAACTAAGCCTAATTCCACCCAAGCTTCTCAAGGCGAACGACACTTCTTTGTTGGACGATCGGGCATCTAAATGGCTCTACTCACTAAAATGAGGTGAGGTCGTATCAAGTGTCAGTATCAATACCAACGTGATAGTTTTTGATACGACCCCGCCCCGGAAACATTTTTGGTTCAGCTCATTCGAGCTCAATTCAGCTCATTGAGCTCGTTATTAGCTCACTAGCTCATTTAATTTAATTTGCTGGAATAAATTAATTAGTTAAGTTAGTTATTTTAGCTTAAATAATTACTAAGTATTTAATTAAGAAATCTGGACATTTTAAATATGTTTTATTGGTTTTAATGCATGCTTTAAATTTGTCTTAAGACTATTTAAATGTGTTCTATTTAGTACAGCTTTTAATGTGTCTGGACGGATTTATTGTTGTTGTTTAATGTGTCTTTAGTGCTTTAAAGTGCCGAATTTAATATGTCTAATTGTTGACTTAATTCAGCCGAATTAATGAACCACTTTAAGGTGTCTTGTGGCTGCCGAATTTAATGTCAACTTAATTCATGTCCAGCCGAATTAATATGGCTAATTAATATGTCTTGGTTCAAGCATGAGATTAATTATGTTCAAATAGGGCTGCCGAAATTAATTGTAATGTGCATGAATTATTTGACCGAATTTATTTTGTGTCTGCAGGTCATTGAATTCGGCTAAATGGCAAAGGAAACATGCATTTAAGGAGATGTTCCCATGCATGGACGGCATTAATTAGTTGCTGGAGCTTGCATGCATGGCCGAATTTAATGAGCAGCAAGGGAGATGTTCCCATGCATGGAACGGCATTTAAAGGAAGCAAAGACATGAATTAAATGAGTTGTTCCCATGCATGCACGGCATTAACTAGCTGATGAGTTATTTTTTTTTCGTGTTCAACAAAAACATCATGCTGGCCGAATTTATTGTACAGCAAAGGAGTTGTCCAGCATGCATGGTATGGCCATAAAGGAGCTGCCGTTTGAGCTCACCTAGGAGCCTTTTTCGTGGGAAACAAAGGAGCCTTAAAAGCACCATCCAAATTGAAGGGATGAATGGGCAGATTCTAGAAGTCAAATTTAGTACCCATGATGAACAAACATTTGCTTCATGACTAAGGATGCATCTATGGATGGCAAGGGGGGACGAATGTGACTTAAATGTCATTCAATGGATGAACATATATCATTAAAATCGGTTCATGGGCTGATTCATGTTACTTATTAATGGCCAGAATTGGCTATTCATGTCCTAGTTTTAGTATAAATAGTTGGCTTGTAAACATGTAAAAGGTTAGACAATATACTTTTAAACTTTATATGAAATTTGTTTACTTTGTGAGTTTGTTTTCAACTCTCATTTTTCTCCAAAGACTCGTCTGACTTATCAAGTAACCCTTGTGGCGTCAACCCGTCTTTCTATCCGAACTTATCACTTTAATCCCAAAAGTGTGGCGTTCGATTCGTACTGAGGTTCCTATCATCATTGATAGCGGGTCGAAGTTTCTATCCACTTAACAAACCTTCCATCAACACCCTACCAACCTAAGCATTCTCCTAAGTTACGGGTTAACACACTCCTATTGTGTTAGTTCGGCTTTGAATACTTAGCCCAAACTTCATTCATTGATTTATGTTTCATTTCCTAAACCAGCAAAACTCTTTTGAGCCTAAATAATTCCTTTCCTTCTAGCCTATTTTGTAAAGCTTTGAAATTACTCCAATTTCACGATCGGGCACAACAACGATTCAGATTCATCAACGAGGTCGGGTCGTATCATTTGGTATCAGAGCTAGCTGAATCGGAGTAAGATCGACGTTATCGGTATTACGGTATTGTAAAAAAAATATAAAAAAATTCGAAAAAAAAATTCAAAAAAAAAGTTTGTATTCAATTTATTTGTACTTTTTGTATTTAGTATTGAAGAAAAAAAAAGAAGAAAAAAAAATTCGGAATTAAAAAAAAAAGAAGAAAAAAAAATCAAAATTGAAAAAAAAAAGTGATTGAAATTCATCTTGGGTTTGTAAAAGCATTGCTTGTTGCCCGAAGGACCATATCTATATAGCCACACTTAACCATTTCTATTTTGTTTTATAGCCTACCATTTCTGACGTCATTACCACCAAGCCAAATTAATTTTGTAAGCCGACGCCAAACGGTATTGATTTGTCGACTTAGTTTGCGAAGAACTTCGAGAGGCGAAAATCGAGTGGAAAAAGGCAAGAGTGTTTGGTGAGACCATTCGAGAGAAGTAAAAGCCAAATTTGTGCGAATTTTTCTTTGCGAGTGAAACGTGAGATTTTTGTGGTGAGAATTAAATCATGTTTCAAGAAGAATTTTCTGAATCAGATTTCCAATATTTAATGCAAGAAATGCGTAGAATGGTGAAATCAAATTTTGATAAATTGCATGATAGATTGGATCGAATAGAGACAAGAGCCCAACAAAAACAAATTCCATCGAGACAAGAGACGGAGTTAAGATCATTCCGACGACACCACTCGACAAGAGACTCTTATCAAGACGTCTATTCAACAAGGCGTTCGAGACCAAGAGAAGCAAACTACGAGTTTGAGTCCTTCCGAGATGATATACAAAAAGGTAATCATGTCTCTACAAATGCCTCAATTTATTCAACTACGAAGGATTATTTACGAAGAGGCGAACGTGTTTCAAGAATGTCAAAGTACTCGAATACGGAGGGTTATTCACAAAGAGATGATCGTGACTTGCATAATGAATCTGCCATTTCTTTCAAACGAGAAGCTTGTCGTTATGGTTCTTATAAGTTATCATCTTCTTGTAATGAAAGAACAAGACAAAAAGAAAATAGAAGAAAAGAAAAACAAGAGATGTTGATGCAAGAAAATGAACGAATCTTGAATGAAATTGAGAGAAGAAAAAAAGAAATGAGAGAAAAAGAAAAAGAAATAAAAGAAAAAGATGAAAATGAGATTTCAAAAAGAAAAGAGAGTGAAAAGCAAAAAGAGATTGAAAAAGAAGAAAAAGAAAGAGTGGAAAAAGAAATTGAAAGAGAGCTTCAACAGAACTTGAGTGGAAAAGAAAAAGAGTTTGCCAAAGAAAATAGTGAAAGAGATGAGAGAGAACAAGAAAAAGTGAGCGTTGTTTTTACTAACCCACATGTGCGTTGTTCTTGTTCTATTTCTTCTTTTCAGAATTCTAAAGATTCGTGCGACGATTTTCAATTACAATACTTCCCTGATGAGAGGCGATTCAAGTTGATTCAGAAAGGTAAGAACATAGAAGACCCTTGTCCACCGGCACATAAAGGTAAGAAAGGTGAGGGATCTATGCCGTGTGAGTCTCCATTATTCCACTTGAATGTTTGTGATAATATTGATGATGATTTAGTCTTTGAAAAGGTTTCATGTCTTGACATGGCTAATTGTCATTCTTTGTTTGATGATAATTTTATTTTAAATGGAGGCATGAAGAGTTGTGTATTTGACGTGATTCATGTTGAAAATTTTGTTGATAATATTGGATTATTTCAGCTTGTGCAAATTTTGGACGTGCGAGATTGGAGGTATCCACATAAAAGGTTTGATTTATTCAATTGTCATGGTTATGTGAATCTTTTATATTTTTACACGAAATCCTTTTGTATAAGCATGCCTGTGAGAATGAAATTTTTACTGCATTATGGAATAAGTGATCAAAATCGTGAGTTCAAACCTGGAATTTGCTATGTTGACTCGTTTCGTGGGAAACTTGGGCATTCCAAACTTAGTGCAAACGATTTGATTGATGTTGTGGATTTTGAAAAATATTTGTATCCTGACACAAATGATTGTTTTCCTTTGGTTAGCCTTGAAGTGTATGTTTTGAACGATGAATGCAAGAATAAAGTTAGTACAAATTGCGATGCTGATCTGCAAACAAATGAAATTGTAATCCAACGTCTTTGGTATTTTTTGACTACGCAAGATGAAAACCCATATAAATCTATTTCTGACATTGATCGTGTTGAAAATGCTGTTGAGTTTGATTGCGTACGATCATGTATGGTTATTTGTCTTTTGAACCGATTGAGTTCACTTGTTTGCAATAATGACATATCAAGACTGTTTGATAATTTGAGATATGCAAGTGTTGATCAACTAAGACTTTGGATGCATGATCGATTGAAAGAATTTTTTATTTATTTTGGATGTAAATTGAGCTTGATTCCTTTGCTCTCTCAACCACCAAAGATGGAGAGTCAAATTGAAAAGCTTCAACTACAATATACTCTCGAGGAGCGAAGGTTTGTGTTGACCGAGCAAGGTAAAAATGATCTTTGTTTTACTACTTTTAAAGGTAAGGCTCATGAATTTTTTGAAACGTCGTTGTTCTCTTTAGGTGGTGCCAAAGATAGTTTTGTTGATTTAATTCATTATTCACATGCTGGTTATGACTCGGGGAAACGATTTGAGACATTTGATTTCCTTAGAACATGTTCATTTTCGTTTCGAATAATTGTCGAGGCATTAGCGAGTAAATTAATTTGTTTGCATGATTGTGAACATGATGCTTTGCATCTGTCCACTCGCATGGGATTTTCTTGTTCTATTTTGCTTGCATTTGGATTACAAATTTATCTGAAACAATTTCTGCTAACTCATGGTTATTCCTTTCAGTTGTTCCAATTCCAATCCATCCCGTTCGACCGAGGAAAGCTAAGTAAAAGTTGCTGCGATTGAGTGAACCAATGGCTCGACTTGAGGACAAGTCGTTCTAAAGAAGGGGGAATGATACGACCCCGCCCCGGAAACATTTTTGGTTCAGCTCATTCAGCTCAATTCAGCTCATTGAGCTCGTTATTAGCTCACTAGCTCATTTAATTTAATTTGCTGGAATAAATTAATTAGTTAAGTTAGTTATTTTAGCTTAAATAATTACTAAGTATTTAATTAAGAAATCTGGACATTTTAAATATGTTTTATTGGTTTTAATGCATGCTTTAAATTTGTCTTAAGACTATTTAAATGTGTTCTATTTAGTACAGCTTTTAATGTGTCTGGACGGATTTATTGTTGTTGTTTAATGTGTCTTTAGTGCTTTAAAGTGCCGAATTTAATATGTCTAATTGTTGACTTAATTCAGCCGAATTAATGAACCACTTTAAGGTGTCTTGTGGCTGCCGAATTTAATGTCAACTTAATTCATGTCCAGCCGAATTAATATGGCTAATTAATATGTCTTGGTTCAAGCATGAGATTAATTATGTTCAAATAGGGCTGCCGAAATTAATTGTAATGTGCATGAATTATTTGACCGAATTTATTTTGTGTCTGCAGGTCATTGAATTCGGCTAAATGGCAAAGGAAACATGCATTTAAGGAGATGTTCCCATGCATGGACGGCATTAATTAGTTGCTGGAGCTTGCATGCATGGCCGAATTTAATGAGCAGCAAGGGAGATGTTCCCATGCATGGAACGACATTTAAAGGAAGCAAAGACATGAATTAAATGAGTTGTTCCCATGCATGCACGGCATTAACTAGCTGATGAGTTATTTTTTTTTCGTGTTCAACAAAAACATCATGCTGGCCGAATTTATTGTACAGCAAAGGAGTTGTCCAGCATGCATGGTATGGCCATAAAGGAGCTGCCGTTTGAGCTCACCTAGGAGCCTTTTTCGTGGGAAACAAAGGAGCCTTAAAAGCACCATCCAAATTGAAGGGATGAATGGGCAGATTCTAGAAGTCAAATTTATTACCCATGATGAACAAACATTTGCTTCATGACTAAGGATGCATCTATGGATGGCAAGGGGGGACGAATGTGACTTAAATGTCATTCAATGGATGAACATATATCATTAAAATCGGTTCATGGGCTGATTCATGTTACTTATTAATGGCCAGAATTGGCTATTCATGTCCTAGTTTTAGTATAAATAGTTGGCTTGTAAACATGTAAAAGGTTAGACAATATACTTTTAAACTTTATATGAAATTTGTTTACTTTGTGAGTTTGTTTTCAACTCTCATTGTTCTCCAAAGACTCGTCTGACTTATCAAGTAACCCTTGTGGCGTCAACCCGTCTTTCTATCCGAACTTATCACTTTAATCCCAAAAGTGTGGCGTTCGATTCGTACTGAGGTTCCTATCATCATTGATAGCGGGTCGAAGTTTCTATCCACTTAACAAACCTTCCATCAACACCCTACCAACCTAAGCATTCTCCTAAGTTACGGGTTAACACACTCCTATTGTGTTAGTTCGGCTTTGAATACTTAGCCCAAACTTCATTCATTGATTTATGTTTCATTTCCTAAACCAGCAAAACTCTTTTGAGCCTAAATAATTCCTTTCCTTCTAGCCTATTTTGTAAAGCTTTCAAATTACTCCAATTTCACGATCGGGCACAACAACGATTCGGATTCATCAACGAGGCCGGGTCGTATCAGTTTTCATATTTTGTTAAAAAGACCTTATGCATGTTTAATTATTATTATTATGAGACTATTTGATGTATGGTTAGCACGTAACATCGATAACTAACAAGTATAATTGACTTAAAAACCAATACGAATACTAAAATGGAAGGTGCTTTCTTTAGAATGAACTTTTACTTGTAGTATGTGACATGAGACGATGGTGTGGCATCCTATATTTGGGCTTGGCAACCAAACTGGGTATAGAGTGCTACAAGGTAAGACTTCAAATTTTGCCATTAATTTTAAGGGAGTTTTGTGCTATCAAGAGAGATATTGTGTACCTTCAGATTCAAAGTTGAGTTAGTCCATTTTGAGGGAAGCGTATATTAGTCCTTACGCTATGCACCCTAGAGGGAGTAAGATGTATTGAGATTTTCATGAGTAGTATTGGTGGCCAAGACTAAAGTGTGATGTGACTGACTATGTGAAAGATGCTTGACACACCAACAAGTCAAGGTCCAGCATCAATTTCTTTCTGGTTTGCTCCAACCTATCCAGATTCCTTAGTTGAAATGGAAGCGTATCACCATGGACTTTATTAATGAGATTCCTTAATTGAAATGGAAGCATATCACCATGGACTTTATTAATGGCCTACCTTTGACACCTTCGAAGAAAGACGACATTTGGGTGATTGTTGATTAGTTGACTAAGTCTACCTATTTCTTGCCAGTGTGTACAGATTCTTCATTACAGAGGTTGGTGAAATTGTATTTCTCTAAAATTGTGAGACTTCACGGGTTACTGATTTCTATCCTTTTTCATCGGGATCCTCGTTTCTCGTCTCAGTTTAGGAAAAAGCTACATGAGTCTCTTAGTAAAGATTAAGCTCCAATACTGCTTTCCATTCACAGTTTGAAGGATAGCCTAAGAGGGTTATCCAGATTCTCGAGGATATGTTGAAAGGTTGTGTGATTGAATTCCAAGACAGGTGGGAGGAACATCTACCACTTGCCAAATTTTCATATAATAATAGCTTTCAGTCAAGCATTTAAATGGCTCCTTATGAAGCTCTCTATAGACACAAGTGTAGAAGACCTCTTTATTGGACTGAGTTGGGGGAGAAGAAAGTGTTAGGACTGGACCTAATGTAAGAAACTAAGAATACTGTGAAGATTATTCGAGTTCATTTGAGAGTAGTATTATATCAGTAGAAATCATATTCTGACTTGAGAGGAATGATATAGAGTTTAGTGTTGGTGATCGGGTTTTACTTAAGGTTTCACCTTGGAAGAAAGTGTTGAGATTTGGCTGCAAGAGGAAATTAAGTCTAAGGTTCATTGGACCCTATAGCATCATTAAAAGAGTGGGATAGTAGCATATTAGCTACCTCCAAAGTTGGATCGTATCCACGACATTTTCACATGTCCATGTTGAGGTGATACCAATCTGACCCTTCTCATATAGTTTTGATTGAGGAGTTTTAGGTTCAACTAGATTTTTCATATATGGTAAGGAACCGATACAGATCCTTGATCATGAGGTCAAAGTTTTGTGAAGGAAGTAGATTCCACTTGTGAAAGTTTTGTGGAGGAATCACAGCTCTAACAAGGCCACCTGGGAGCCAGAAGATTCGATGTGACAACAATATCCTCACCTTTTTCTATCAAGTAAATTTCGAGGATGAAATATTTTTAAGGAGGGTAGAGTTGTTACATCCCATATTTTTATTAATATTTGTGCAAGAATGAGAACAAGGAAGTGTAGTAGTCTAGTGGTTTAATGCTCCTTAACTATCCTAGTGGTCCTAAGTTCAAGCCCCCATGTCCACACTCCTTTTATTTAATTTTTAAAAAAACTTCCATGGTCCTTTAGTGCTTGTCATCCACCCCATTCTCACTATAAATAGGAGGATTCCTTTCCGAAAAATACATGTCAAACTTAGCTTAAGTTGAAGGAGCATGATCCCCTGTTCACTCCATGTCTCCCTCATCTTGCCAAAACATCTTACCTTCCCTTTAGTTGAGGTTCATTGAACCTAGTCATGGTTGACCAAGCTCTTACCACCCCTTTGTCATCCCTACCTCCCTATTGCTCCCGTTTTCTCTATTTTTCATTTATTTCCTCATACATTTTCTCTTTATTTTGCAAAATAATGACAACCCTTTCTTTTAATATTTGCTCTTTTCCTCCACCACGACCAAATCCTCAACCACCATTCACCATGCCTCGTGGCCATCGTACCTCTTCTCCTCCTATTTTTCTCTTCCCATCGTCACCATGATCACCGTTGCGCACCACCACGGGTCCCCTTTTTACTTCATTTTTATTTTCTTCCTCCTTTTATTTGTGCCAAACCCTTTTAATTTCTTCCTCTCCAACCACCATCGGAACAACACTCCCTCATCATTGGACCTTTGTGGAACCATCGTCGGACCATCATCACCATCACCGTCGGTGATCAAATTTCTTTCCCTTTTTCTCCCTCTATTTTTTCGTTTCACATATTGATTAAAATTACATCTTCTCTTTGCTCTATCAATTATTTTAGATCGCTCAAGTCATCGATCTTTTACCTTTCTCAATTCATTGTCCATCTTGGCTTAACCAAGTTGTAAGTGTGGGTTATTTGGATCGTAAAATCCTTCTCTTGGTGATTTTATATCATGGTCGAATCGTATAGTGGGCATAGGGACAATGTTACATATTATTATTTATTATTTATTATCATACTAATACTATTTCATATCATTAAAAGGACCAAACAATAATCATAGGGGTGACCGCTAAGTTCGCATTAGAAATCATATTTTCGAGAGTCCAAAACCGTGGGGTAAGTGCTGATGAGACTATTAGTAAATGATCTTTAAGTGATAAATTATTTTCAAAGGATCCTAACTAATAAATGTTAATCATGTGTTAGATTTGTCTTGGGACTTAAATTAAATTGAAATCGTTATTAAGGATTGTGGCGAATTGGATCTTCAATAAAAGGTGTGGGATAGTTACTATTCCTTGTATGTGATATAGTCATCTTATTATATTAATAACTTAATTATAATAAATCACGAGCACACTAAATATTCAAGAAGAGTTGAAAAAATTTTCAAGATGTACACCAATTAAGTAACTCTAACTGAGTGATTCTATGAAACACATGATAATTGATGTGATTATGATTGTGACTATGATATATGTCTAGATCTCATCCCCATGATGCGTGATGTATGGCTTATGTGATATACATGATGATTTAAACATGTGAGATTTATATATATGTATGTTAAAAATATTGAGATCCACAATCTAATGTGAAAAGCATGTTTAACATGTTAAAAGTGATTATCATGTGATATGTGATTATGAGTGGATGTTTACATGCACAAGTGTAAAAGTGAATTTGCTATATCACAAGCATGGGGTTGGTAATAGTGAAAGGTGGAAGCAGTGTCAATATATCTAGAAATCAGTGGTGGCTTGTCCCTAAAATATATCAGTGGCAGTATATCTGCATATCATTAGGGCTTGTCCGTAAAATTTTTATCAATAATAGTATCTCTACAAATCAATGGTGGCTTGTCCACAAATGGTGTAACACCTCTAATTTGTATCTGTTGTCAGAATAGGGTTACAGAGCATTATCGTAAAAATGTAACTTAAAATCAATCATTCCCAAACATTTCATAAACCATAGTATAACTCATTCAACACATGCTTATTGTCCCTTATTCGAGCCCTTGAGGCCTTATAAACACTTCAGAAAAAATTCGAGACTAAATCAGAAACATTTAGAATTTTATAAAAACAGATAGAAAATTTTACACAACAGGCTGTGTGACTTACAGGTTAAGACACAACTTGTGTCTTAGGCTGTGTGGACATTCAAAGTAGGGACACACGACCGTGTCCCAGCATGTGCCCGTGCCCGTGTAACTCTTTAACTTGGGTCATACTGATGTGATCCGGCTCGGGATGATGAGTCGAATTCACTTAGTTGCCCGATCATAGTTCGAGAGAGTCGTTCGTGCCTCGGATTTTAGTAATAAAAGTAAAATAATGGAGTAGAATAAGCGGAAGGTTTCAAAGTAGGGTGAATTTAGTAATAGGTTCGATTTAGTAGCAAAGATGGATGATGGTTAAATGTCTCAGTTTGGAATAACAAGAAAATAATTTGAAGGATGGGAATGGAAAACGAACTTAACGTTAGGAATGATTCAACACTAAGAAGTGTCACCCCGGTTCCTATATTGTTAAGGTGAAAAGATGGATAGATGGATAGGTGAACACCACACCAAGATTGGTGATAAGTTCAAACAAGACGATTGACGCCACTAGCACAAGCCAGATAAGTCTTTCGAAACTTGTACGAGATATGAGAGGAAGCAACCTCACAAGAACAAATGTTCATTAACAATTTTGGCAAAAGTCCCTCTACAATGAAATGTGCAAACTATTTATAGGCTAATAAGTAGTAGCCGAATGGTCAAACTAATAACTTAAAGACTAATTAAATTCAGCTATGAATGCACCAAAATAATCTAGAACAAGTTTTAATGGGCTAGGACTAAATTCGGCTGATGGGAACTCCATTGGACAGCTTCATGTGTAAGCAAAACATCTTGGATGAATGTGTAGTCTTGGGAACTCAATAGCTTGTCTAGATTCGGCCATGGAAGGAATGAATCAATCAAAAAGTGTCTCTTGGCCGAATAGGTGCTTAGGGAAGTCATTTGGATAGCAAACAATTCATGTATTTCACCTACATACATTCGGCCATGCATGAACTAGAAGGGAGCTTGAATCTAGCCGTACATGAACATGCAATAAATGCCTTCATTCATACATTGTACCGTCCAAAGGGATGTACCTACATGAAATAAACAAGTCCTTAAGAGATCGCATGAACACTCATAAATTCGGCATGATGTGAACACATTAATGTCATGCATTAATTCAGCTATGTGAACATAATCAATTTATGTAATGACTATGACATATTAATAACAAATATTAATATAAGACAAGTTTAATGCTTAAATAAATATGTGCAAATTTTTATTTAATGCATTAAAGACAAAACTGAGTTTGATACGATCCGCCTCGGGGTGAGTTGAGTCGTATGTGAGTTTTCCCTATCGTCTACGAAGAAGTAGCGTTCGATTTGCTCAAAAGGATGTTTTAACGTAAATAATGGCGGAAGCTATGTAAAAGGATTCAAAGGTGGGTTTATGGATATGAAGTTTATGTAGATGGATTTATGGATATAAAGTTTTTGTAGGTTTGGTTATAATGAAACGAAAAGATGGAATGGAATGGAAATGAAAATGATCAAAAAAACAAACACGAACCAATATTAGAAAATATTGACCCAAATGTTTATAAGTTTTCAAGGTGGTCAGATGGAGAATATGAGAACCTCAACCCGCTACTTAGAAAAGTAGGAACCTTGGTATGTTTGAACGCCACACTACGAGTAGTGATAAGTTCGGTTTTCAACAAAGAAAATGGATGACACAACTAGAACACTAGGTAGCCAACAAATCTTTGAACGAAAACAGAGAAAAGTTTGCCTCACAAATTTGGCAGAATATCATTCAAAAATGTCCAAAAAGTAGTAAAAAAAACGTTGGGGTATTTGAACAAGCTGCTACCAGATTTTAAAGGACATGAAATGCTCCTTTAAACTCTCTTTTAATGATGCTTAATGCTTCGTTTATAACAGCCCCCTCTTTTGTAACCAAAATAACTTGAAAAGTCTCCTTTATTGAATGCGTAACAGCCTTTGTGAATTGAAAAGTCACCTGCAATTAAAACATATGTAACCGTCACAGTTATTCAATTATTAAGCTTTAAACAAATTAACAACTACGTAAATAAATGAACACACACTTATGCATCATTTATTCAAACAACTAGTTAATTAAAAGAAGTATTTAATGAACTTTAACTCATGCACCAATAAATTAACCTAGTAACTAGATTAATTAAAGAAGCAACTCATTAAATTAAATTCATCAAATAAACTCATTTAATTAAACTAAGATGAGTTGTATTAATGACCAGCAACTCATTTATTAAACTAAGAGGCTTAAATGCAAGTATTAAAATGCAAACTAAATGCAAAGCTAAAAGAAATAAATAAAAGTTCAATTTAGTTGGAACGGGTTCAAGGAGCGGAAATTGAGCTGAAATTAGTTTGCAAAATGTTGCAAGGACACTTTATTAAGTTGGTCCCAACTCGATCTATTTCTCCAACCAAAGCCTCGCCCCACACTTGATTAACTAAGGCCGAAATGGCCTCTTTGAATTGCTTAGCTCGAGCTCGCGTAATTGGTCCTTGAGGCAGCACCATTGAGTCCTTGCTCGAACTTGATGCACTCCAGGTCGCGATCGTATCAAAGTTTAAACTAAAATGAGCTAAGCTTTAGCTTGTGAGCTAGAGTGCTAAGATTAAACTCCTAAGCTGAAGTTGAGCTAAGGTTTAGCTTGTGAGTTGAAAGTGAGCTAGGAGTGAGCTCAGTTTAGCTCAAAAAAGATGGATTGAGCTCGAATAAGCTGGACGGAGCTTGTGGAGCTAAAAACGAGCTGGGATCAGCTTGCCAACATGTCATTGCTTGGCTTGACAGACTTGCTCGATAAAGTTTGCGGGGCATGCTCGTATCATTCCCCCCTCTTTCAGGCGACTTGTCCTCAAGTCGAGCTGTTTATCCATGGGAGAACTTTGACTCGTGCATGGTTTTCCTCGATCAAATGGGATGGAAGATGTCACACAAACCTGAAAAATTCTTACCACAGCCGATAAAAAGAAACTCAAAGGAGTCAAATTCAAATGTGTTCGATAGTTCATAAAATATTTATTCAATCGAACATATGCCAAAAATCTCAATTGGACAAAGCAAGCATACGTAAATTTATCAAAGAGTTTCGTTAGACCATCGTTACAAACATGAAAACTAAGTTGGATCAAGGGATAATTGGTTGAAAATGATGGTAGGCACTTAAACACATTATTCTTCATCCAAAACATTTTAGTTTCTTTAATCGAATATAGTAACTCATTTGGTCCCTTGTCTTGCTCATGCAAGGTATGCCATGGCCAAAGGTATGCTAACTCTTCCTTTTGTTTTTGAACAACATGAGGGGAGTCTCCAAATTCCAATGTAATAATCACATCATCACAATGCCAAAAGGAAAAATCCATCACATCAAAGTATAAATAATTTCCAAACAACCAATCAATGGAATTTTCAACTTCAATTGAATTGAGCAAAGATATTTGAAAATTTTCAGATGACTTACCTTGACGAATATGAAGAGAAGACAATTGAGAATGGGATTTACCTTTCTCGATCAAAATGAATCTTCTCTCTTTGGATAGATAACGTAAGACAAACCTATTACTCTGATAAATTTGAATAGGTGGTGACGCACCATGACATGTCTTGCTCCTCGAGGGGTGGAATTCACAAAAATAAGACTGGTTAGTATTTTCAAAAACTATGGACTTAAATGGAAAAAGAAAGTTGCCATGGAAATTTGATTCAATTCCAAAAACATAGGTTGGCCTTACCTTCTCGAAATGGAACGAAAATTTCAGATGTGGCCAAACAAGTTGATTAATAAATGAATCAAAATTGAAACCCAAATCATTGAATTTCATCTTCTTATCAAAAGTTTGAACATCAAGCAAACATATTTTGATTGCAAATGATGCAAAGTGCTTAATGTTTCCATAAAATGAATTCATGTAGCAAATACCAGGCTTGAACACACGAACTTGTTTAGGAATTCCAACAAGCACATATTAGAAAAAGATATAATCAACTCACCACACGAATTATATTTCACTAGTTTAAACACACATGTTGATTTGACAAAACCGAGCATACCAAAATGCAAAGGTTCATACTTCAAGAGTATTAATCGGGAATGCAAATCACTACATGGAAATTTCGCACAAAAACTCAAAGATTGTTCATGAAGAACACAATTGCACATATCATGTGAAGATCTTTTAACATGGATGCCAAATAAAGAATTTTTAACGAACATGCAACTTTTCAAACAGGCAGATTTATCACAAATCAATTGAGCAGGCATATTTAAACATAAAGATTTAACACATGAGTTCAAAAAGTTTGCAGGGTCAAACACATCAGAATTTTTACGTGACAGACTTTGATCAAACATGTTCAAAATTCGCTTAGAGAAAACTAATCCAATGTTGTCAACAAATTTGCCAATGTAGTAATCGTTATAAGAAAAGCTGTATATGGCACCTTTTAAAAAAATTCGTTAACAACAGTAAGTGAACAAAAATTATCCAAATCAAGTGACTTTGATTCGATAAACAAAGAATCCTTACCTTCCTTACCTTTGATCGCAAGTGGGTGGTAGTCATTCGTGAACTTACCTTTTTCGAACAACCTAAAACACCTCTCGTTTGGAAGGTAATGTAGATGGAATTGGTCGCACAAACTTCTAGTGATGTGATCCGGCTCGGTTGATTGAGTCAATTCACTTGATTGCCCGATCGTCGACGAGAAGTTTGTTCGATTTTGTAGATAGATGGAGTTAGATGATTTTATAAGCGGAAGGTAGGCAAAATGGGTTCAAAGGATGGGTTTTGGTTTGATGAAAGATAGGTTCGGTTTAACAAAGAATTAAGTTACAAAGATGATAGATAAATGGAAATGGATAAAGAACTCAAACTTTAAGAATGATTCAATACTAAAAAGTATTGCCCCAAGTCTTATATTGCTTAAGGTGAATTTTGATGAAGGATAGAAGCGGACCTTGACCCGTTACCTATATGGAGGTAAGAACCAAAGGTATAGGAAGATGGTTGAACGCCACACCAATTCGGTGATAAGTTCAATGGAGTTCGGATTGACACCACTAGCAAGCTAGTTAAGTCGCTTCGAGACTCGAACGAAAGAAGAGAGGAGGTAACCTCACAAGAACAAAAGTTCTATTAAGTTTAATTGATCAAATTCTGTAACCTTTTTACAAAGAGAAAAGAACTATTTATAGATTACATTAGATAGCCAAATAGACTAAGTAAATTAGGCTTTAATTGAATTAAACTAATCTAGAAATGTATCTTTAAAGGCTATGTCCAAATTCAGCTGAATGGTACTTCAATGGGCAACTTCATGGCTAAGGAAATGAACTTGAAGGCTTGGTGAATGTATGGGAGAGCAATGGACATGTCTAGGTTCGGCCAAGGTGTGAATGGACACTCCAAGAGATGCCTTTTGGCCGAATAGGTACTTAGGAGATCAATGGACAGCAACCGATGCATGTAAGTGAACATTCATGCATTCTTCCATTCATTGTATTAAATCATTCATGCATCATCCTTACGTTCATTGAACCAGCCCATTCATGAATCATCTTTAATTGTGTTCCCACATCATGCATTGTAAGTAGACGTTCATGCACCTAGCGTGAATGAATCTCCACATTCGGCTGTACCTACATGAAACATGAACAAATTAATTAAAATAGATATATTAATTAACACATAAATTTAAAATAGACAAAAATAAAGTCTTAAGCTAAACATATTAAATTCGGCTAAGACAACTTTAAAAACATGAAATAAATCAAAACATAATTATGAGCTGTAATAACTTAAACTAAGTTAATAAAATACTTTAATTAGTCAACCAATAAAATAAATGAGCTGAATTGTAGCTAAATTGAGCTCGATTGAGCTGAAATGAGCTCAATTGAGCTGGTCGGAGTTGAAACGAGCTAGAAAAGCTAAAATGGAGCTGAAATTAGCTTGCACTAAGGTGCATGGTTTCTTCAAGGAGTTGGATCGAGCTTCCTCATCTTCAACAAGCTGATTCTCCTTCCAAAACTTGAACAACAAAGCTGAAACAACTTCATGAAATCGCTTGGACCTAGCTCGGGTCATTGGTCCCTTTGGAAGTTCGAGGGAATCAAGACGAGGACTTGATGGGGCTTGGGGCGTGGTCACATCATTCCCCCTTCTTCAAAACGACTTGTCCTCAAGTCGAGCTGTTTATTCTCTAGAAAATAATTCGCCTTTTGCAACTCTCCTTGAATGAATGGAACAATTAGTCGTTCATAAGCCTTTGCAAAAGAACTCACAATATTCGGCATTAGAGATGGCAAATGAATCAATGAAAATAGACAACCATTAATCATCAAGAAATGATCAGAACAACTATGTGGATCATGCATGGTCATAACAAGACAAGTATGAGTTATGTAAAAAGGCAAACTTAAAACATCATTCTTATAATCATATGGACAAAACTCCTTCCATATCCATAACTCATCAAATGGTCGAGACAAAGACAAATATGTTTTTAAGCATTCAAACCTTTTAATTTGCTTCCACAAGTCATTATTCAAGTAAATGGAATGCGAGTAATGGAACAAGAAATTTAAATCTTCATCACAAACACACAAATGAAAAGTTTCATATGATTCATGATTTCGCATGTTTGGCACTCGCAATTGTCGTTTGGTTATGTTCTCAACAATGAATTCATCACATTTTCCAAAGAGAAAAATCATCTTATCATTACTCAAAATGGATTTATCATCATCAAGCAAAATCAAATAATTAACCACAACAGGATTCAAGTGATTTTCAGCAATCAAGGTGTCTTCAAAAATTTTAGTTACATTCGACTTAAGAGAAGATGGTCGCATAACATCAGAATTCATACCTGATTCACCTTTAGGAGTGGAAAATTGAGAATCAATTTTACCTTTTTCAATCAAAGTGAACCTTTTCTCCTTGAGAGGGTATTGAAGTCGAAGCTCATTACACAATCCTTGAAAAACCTGAAACGAAGGGTAAACACAAAGGCAACTTGCACTTTTCGAAGTGTTGGGTTCATAATGCTGAAAGAGGGTAATTCTCCATAGACGTTGAACTCAAAGGAACAGGCTAAAACACTATTCACATATTGAACATATGTAACGATACCAGGTTCAAAAACATGAGTTGATCTTACCTTTTCGACATGAAAAATGAATTTCATGTACAGCCACATAAAATGATCAAAGAACAATTTTAAATTATAAACAGAGTCTTTAAATTTTAGAGGCCAAACATCAAACAGACATAAATTTGTCGCATAAAACTTAGGATGCTTGAGTTCCGCACATATCAACCTAAAACGATAAATTCCAGGTTTGAACACACGAGTTTGATTACTTACGCCAAAGTGTTTTAGTAAATCAAACATGTCAAACCAAAAGGGTTTTCGTGTCCATAGATACAAACATTCAAATCTCTTTATATTCATCAAATCAAACTTGCACAAATTCATGGATTTGTCACATGACAATAATGGATGCACAAAATTATCATATTTGAAAAATTGAATCGCTTTTCGTGAAAACCCGAAATCATGCAGAACCAAATCTTTAATTTGTCGTTCGTACCGAATAACATCAACCACATTCAAAGAATAGCAATTAATTGAATGAAAATAAGAGAATTTTTTTAAAACAAAGTCATTTTCAACAACTTTCAAACTTGGTGGCCATGACTCGATTTTTAAAAATTCCTTACCTCGCTTACCTTCAAGCTTGTGTGGTTCGATTTCAACTTCATCCTTACCTTTTTCGGTCATGCAAAAACGTCACTCGTTAGGAAGATATTGAAGTTGATATTCGTCACAGAGATTTGTCGGAACCTGAAAAGAAGGAACAGAACAAAAACAAACATCACGGGGGTTAGTTAAAATTTCGTTCTCCTTTTCTTGTTCTCGCTCACTATCTTCATTTTCTCTCGTTTCTTCTTCAACATCTTTTTCTTTTTCAATTTTTTTCTCAATCTCAATTTCTTTTCCAATTTTCTTTTCTTCATTTTCTTTTTCTCTCACTATTTTGATTTCTTTTTCTTTTTCACTACAATGTGCGGATGACACGAAAGAATCAAAGAGATAATCATTTGGCTCAAAGAAAGAGAAAATATTTTCATAAGCTTCTCGTCCATTTCTTCGAGAACAATCCTTTGGGAAGGACTTCTTTGAAGCATACGAGGAAAAGCTCGTCCTTTCTCGCTCATCTCGAGTGATTTTTGACTCAAAGTTTTCTTCTCGCGGTCTCGAAAGCCTTGTTGAATAGGAGTCTTGATATGTGTCTCTTCTCGAATAATGTCGTCGTGATGAACTTAACTCTATTTCTCGACTCGGTGGAGTTTGCTTCCGTCGGGCTTTTTCCTCCACTCGGTCCAAACGTCTTTTTAATGGGCTTAGTTTTTCCTTCAATATTCGGCCCATCTCGTTCACCAAGTATTGAAATTCATCGGTAGAGAATTCTTCTTGAGACATGATTCAAGAAAATGTTCGAAAATCGAAAGATAGAATAAATAGTAAATAAACCTCACCAATTCAAAATCCTCACCAATCTCTCACAAAGAAATAATGATTTTCACTCGCACTCGTGTTTACACTCTTCTAGGCTTTTTCTTTGATGTAAAACACACGTGCCTTTTACCTCTCGACCTCGTCTCACAATTTCGTAATTCGTCTCGATAGACTTAATTTGCTGCTTGAGGGTCGGTTTCAAAATAGGTTACAAAGGAATGATGTGGGTGTAGGGTAGGCTAAACAAAATAAAATCAAGGCTAAGTGTGGCGTTGGGATGGGTAAATAATGGTAGGAAGGGAAACTTGATGATCGGAGTAAATAAGAGAAAAATAAAATAAAAACTCGCAAGACTCTTCACTTTTTTTTTCTTCTTTTTTTTTAACTCGATTTTTTTGTCACTTCTTTTTTTTTTGCTTTTTTTTTCACTTTTTTTTTGATTTTTTTTTTCAATCAATTTTTTTTCGAATTTTTTTTGATTTTTTTTGTTACTCCAATACAATAGTAAGCTAAATACAAGGGGAAAAAAATTAAATTACAACTCAAACTTTTTTTTTTAATTTTTTTTCATGTTTCGAACCTACTTGCGGCCTTATTACGAACGTCGGCACTCCTCGTTTTAGTAGCTCTGATACCAAATGATGTGATCCGGCTCGGTTGATTGAGTCGATTCACTTGATTGCCCGATCGTCGACGAGAAGTTTGTTCGATTTTGTAGATAGATGGAGTTAGATGATTTTTATAAGCGGAAGGTAGGCAAAATGGGTTCAAAGGATGGGTTTTGGTTTGATGAAAGATAGGTTCGATTTAACAAAGAATTAAGTTACAAAGATGATAGATAAATGGAAATGGATAAAGAACTCAAACTTTAAGAATGATTCAATACTAAAAAGTATTGCCCCGAGTCTTATATTGCTTAAGGTGAATTTTGATGAAGGATAGAAGCGGACCTTGACCCGTTACCTATATGGAGGTAAGAACCAAAGGTATAGGAAGATGGTTGAACGCCACACCGATTCGGTGATAAGTTCAATGGAGTTCGGATTGACACCACTAGCAAGCTAGTTAAGTCGCTTCGAGACTCGAACGAAAGAAGAGAGGAGGTAACCTCACAAGAACAAAAGTTCTATTAAGTTTAATTGATCAAATTCTGTAACCTTTTTACAAAGAGAAAAGAACTATTTATAGATTACATTAGATAGCCAAATAGACTAAGTAAATTCGGCTTTAATTGAATTAAACTAATCTAGAAATGTATCTTTAAAGGCTATGTCCAAATTCAGCTGAATGGTACTTCAATGGGCAGCTTCATGGCTAAGGAAATGAACTTGAAGGCTTGGTGAATGTATGGGAGAGCAATGGACATGTCTAGGTTCGGCCAAGGTGTGAATGGACACTCCAAGAGATGCCTTTTGGCCGAATAGGTACTTAGGAGATCAATGGACAACAACCGATGCATGTAAGTGAACATTCATGCATTCTTCCATTCATTGTATTAAATCATTCATGCATCATCCTTACGTTCATTGAACCAGCCCATTCATGAATCATCTTTAATTGTGTTCCCACATCATGCATTGTAAGTAGACGTTCATGCACCTAGCTTGAATGAATCTCCACATTCGGCTGTACCTACATGAAACATGAACAAATTAATTAAAATGGATATATTAATTAACACATAAATTTAAAATAGACAAAAATAAAGTCTTAAGCTAAACATATTAAATTCGGCTAAGACAACTTTAAAAACCTGAAATAAATCAAAACATAATTATGAGCTGTAATAACTTAAACTAAGTTAATAAAATACTTTAATTATTCAACCAATAAAATAAATAAGCTGAATTGTAGCTAAATTGAGCTCGATTGAGCTAAAATGAGCTCAATTGAGCTGGTCGGAGTTGAAACGAGCTAGAAAAGCTAAAATGGAGCTGAAATTAGCTTGCACTAAGGTGCATGGTTTCTTCAAGGAGTTGGATCAAGCTTCCTCATCTTCAACAAGCTGATTCTCCTTCCAAAACTTGAACAACAAAGCTGAAACAACTTCATGAAATCGCTTGGACCTAGCTCGGGTCATTGGTCCCTTTGGAAGCTCGAGGGAATCAAGACGAGGACTTGATGGGGCTTGGGGCGTGGTCACATCATCTAGGAACCTGAAAAGTTAACTCGCAAGAAGATCAAACAGGTGGGTTAGTAGGAATAATCCTCACTTGCTCACTTGTTTTCTCACTCGATTCTTTTTCTTCTGAATCACTCGTTTCTTTTGTTTCAATTTCTTTTTCATCTTCTTTTTCACTCTCAAATTTCTTTTCGTTCTCTTTTTCAATCTCATTTTCTTTTTCATTTTCTTTTTTCTTTTCAAAGGCTTTTTCAAAGGCTTTTTCAAGTTCTCTCAAGATTCGCTCATTTTCTCTCCTACTTGCCTCTTGCCTCTCTTTTCTTTTTATTTCATTTTCATTTTCTTTTTCTTCTTTTGCTTTTGCTTTTCTTTTCTTTATTTTCTCTTTACAAGAATGTACAAAAGAACGATGAGAATACAAATCTTGTTCAAAAGATGAAGAACTATTTGCGTATGATTCACAATCAAAACTTCGTGAAGAATACTCCGAGTAAGTTTTCTTTGAAGATCTAGTAGGAGTATGTCTTTTCTTCGAACGCCATCTTGGAATGAATCAAAATCGTAATCGGCTTCTCGTCTTCTCGAATTTCTTGATGAAAAGGACTTTCGATCGAACTCACTTCTCGAATTCGTTGATGAATATGAGTCATAGTATGAATCTCTTTGTCTCGACGTAGATGGCTAAAAGGAGTCACGATTGGAACTTTTTTTCAGGTAGTAGTCGGGGGTATATCTCCGTGGGGTTCTTGGTTCCGTGTTACGACTTGAAGAAACTCGATCACTTTGGTCTCGTTTAGTCGCCATTCTTCGCATTTCTTGAACCAAGTATTGGTATTCCGATTCGGTGAACTCTTCGCGTGACATGATTTTTGTTGCTAAAAAGAAAATGTTACATCACAAAACAAAAAAATAAAAAATTAAGTACCTCACCACAAACCTCACAATTTCGCTCGGAAAGAAAGAATGATGGCACTCACACTCGTGTTTTCGCTCGTTTTTGGCTTTTCAACTTTCGAATGTTCTCACACACTCTAGCCTTTTACCACTCAAGCTTACTCTCGTAACCTCGTATTTTGTTTCTTTCGACTTGTCTTGGTGCCTTGGGGTCGGTTTCAAGATGGTTACAAAGGTTAGAATGTCACGGTGTACGGGTAGGCTAACAGAAAAATAGTCTTTGGTGTAGTGTGGCGTTTTGGAAATGGGGTGCAAAGTTGATGAAAAGAACACTTTGTCGATCGGGTCAAAATATAAACAAAAGAAGAACTTGATCACTTCACTTTTTTTCTTTTCTTTTTATAATTTCGTATATTTTTTTTGTCTTTTTTTTAATACTCCACAATATCATTGTTACAAGAGAGAGAACAAAAATTACAACTTGAATTTTTTTTTAATTCGAATTTTTTTTAACTACGAACCTATTTTGATCTTGTTACGAACATCGGCGCCTCTCGATTTACAAGCTCTAATACCAAATGATGTGATCCAGCTCGGGATGATGAGTCGAATTCACTTAGTTGCCCGATCGTAGTTCGAGAGAGTCGTTCGTGCCTCGGGTTTTAGTAATAAAAGTAAAATAATGGAGTAGAATAAGCGGAAGGTTTCAAAGTAGGGTGAATTTAGTAATAGGTTCGATTTAGTAGCAAAGATGGATAATGGTTAAATGTCTCGATTTGGAATAACAAGAAAATAATTTGAAGGATGGGAATGGAAAACGAACTTAATGTCAAGAATGATTCAACACTAAGAAGTGTCACCCCGATTCCTATATTGTTAAGGTGAAAAGATGGATAGATGGATAGGTGAACGCCACACCAAGATTGGTGATAAGTTCAAACAAGACGATTGACGCCACTAGCACAAGCCAGATAAGTCTTTCGAAACTTGTACGAGATATGAGAGGAAGCAACCTCACAAGAACAAATGTTCATTAACAATTTTGGCAAAAGTCCCTCTACAATGAAATGTGCAAACTATTTATAGGCTAATAAGTAGTAGCCGAATGGTCAAACTAATAACTTAAAGACTAATTAAATTCAGCTATGAATGCACCAGAATAATCTAGAACAAGTCTTTAATGTGCTAGGACTAAATTCGCTGATGGGAACTCCATTGGACAGCTTCATGTGTAAGCAAAGCATCTTGGATGAATGTGTAGTCTTGGGAACTCAACATCTTGTCTAGATTCGGTCATGGAAGGAATGAATCAATCAAAAAGTGTCTCTTGGCCGAATAGGTGCTTAGGGAAGTCATTTGGATAGCAAACAATTCATGTATTTCACCCACATACATTCGGCCATGCATGAACTAGAAGGGAGCTTGAATCTGGCCATACATGAACATGCAATAAATGCCTTCATTCATACATTGTACCGTCCAAAGGGATGTACCTACATGAAATAAACAAGTCATTAAGATATCTCATGAACACTCATAAATTCGGCATGATGTGAACACATTAATGTCATGCATTAATTCAGCTATGTGAACATAATCAATTTATGTAATGACTATGACATATTAATAACAAATATTAATATAAGACAAGTTTAATGCTTAAATAAATATGTGCAAATTTTTATTTAATGCATTAAAGACAAAACCGAGTTTAAACTAAAATGAGCTAAGCTTTAGCTTGTGAGCTAAAGTTTAGCTGAGATTAAACTCTTAAGCTGAAGTTGAGCTAAGGTTTAGCTCGTGAGTTGAAAGTGAGCTAGGAGTGAGCTCAGTTTAGCTCAGACAAGATGGATTGAGCTCGAATAAGCTGGATTTGAGCTGGACAGAGCTCGTGGAGCTGGAAATGAGCTGGGATCAGCTTGCCAACATGTCATTGCTCGGCTTGACAGACTTGCTCGATAAAGTTCGCGGGGTGTGCTCGTATCATTCCCCCTCTTTTAGGTGACTTGTCCTCAAGTCGAGCTGTTTATCAATGGGAGAACATTGACTCGTGCATGGTTTTCCTCGATCAAATGGGATGGAAGTTGTCACACAAACCTGAAAAATTCTTACCGCAGCCGGTAAAAAGAAACTCAAAGGAGTCAAATTCAAATGTGTTCGATAGTTCATAAAATATTCATTCAATCGAACATATGCCAAAAATCTCAATTGGACAAAGCAAGCATACGTAAATTTATCAAGGAGTTTCGTTAGACCATCGTTACAAACATGAAAACTAAGTTGGATCAAGGGATAATTGGTTGAAAATAATGGTAGGCACTTAAACATATTATTCCTCATCCAAAACATTTTAATTTCTTTAATCGAATATAGTAACTCATTTGGTCCCTTTTCTTTCTCATGCAAGGTATGCCATGGCCAAAGGTATGCTAACTCTTCCTTTCGTTTTTGAACAACATGAAGGGAGTCTCCAAATTCCAACATAATAATCACATCATCACAATGCCGAAAGGACAAATCCATCACATCAAAGTATAAATAATTTCCAAACAACCAATCAATGGAATTTTCAACTTCAATCGAATTGAGCAAAGATATTTGAAAATTTTTAGATGACTTACCTTGACGAATATGAAGAGAAGACAATTGAGGATTGGGTTTACCTTTCTCGGTCAAAATGAATCTTCTCTCTTTGGATAGATAACGTAAGACAAACCTATTACTCCGATAAATTTGAATAGGTGGTGACGCACCATGACATGTCTTGCTCCTCGAGGGGTGGAATTCACAAAAATAAGACTGGTTAGTATTATCGAAAACTATGGACTTAAATGGAAAAGGAAAGTTACCATGGAAATTTGATTCAATTCCAAAAACATAGGTTGGCCTTACCTTCCCGAAATGAAATGAAAATTTCAGATGTGGCCAAACAAGGTGATTAATAAATGAATCAAAATTGAAACCCAAATCATTGAATTTCACCTTCTTATCAAAAGTTTAAACATCAAGCAAACATATTTTGATTGCAAATGATGCAAAGTGCTTAATGTTTCCATAAAATGAATTCATGTAGCTAATACCAGGCTTGAACACACGAACTTGTTTAGGAATTCCAACAAGCAACATATTAGAAAAAGATATAATCAACTCACCACACGAATTATATTTCACTAGTTTAAACACACATGTTGATTTGACAAAACCGAGCATACCAAAATGCAAAGGTTCATACTTCACGAGTATTAATCGGGAATGCAAATCACTACATGGAAATTTCGCACAAAAACTCAAAGATTGCTCATGAAGAACACAATTGCACATATCATGTAAAGATCTTTTAACATGGATGCCAAACAAAGAATTTTTAACGAACATGCAACTTTTCAAACAGGCAGATTTATCACAAATCAATTGAGCAAGCATATTTAAACATAAAGATTTAACACATGAGTTCAAAAAGTTTGCAAGGTCAAACACATGAGAATTTTTACGTGATAGACTTTGATCAAACATGTTCAAAATTCGCTTAGAGAAAACTAATCCAATGTTGTCAACAAATTTGCCAATGTAGTAATCGTCATAAGAAAAGCTGTATATGGCACCTTTTAAAACAAATTCGTTAACAACAGTAAGTGAACAAAAATTATCCAAATCAAGTGACTTTGATTCGATAAACAAAGAATCCTTACCTTCCTTACCTTCGATCGCAAGTGGGTGGTAGTCATTCGCAAACTTACCTTTTTCGAACAACCTAAAACACCTCTCGTTTGGAAGGTAATGTAGATGGAATTGGTTGCACAAACTTCTAGGAACCTGAAAAGTTAATTCACAAGAAGATCGAACAGGTAGGTTAGTAGAAATAATCCTCACTTGCTCACTTG
This sequence comes from Gossypium hirsutum, assembly GCF_007990345.1. NCBI lineage: Eukaryota > Viridiplantae > Streptophyta > Magnoliopsida > Malvales > Malvaceae > Gossypium > Gossypium hirsutum. The sequence continues at coordinate 19,531,800 of NC_053432.1, forward strand.
TTTTCTCACACGATTCTTTTTCTTCTGAATCACTCGTTTCTTTTGTTTCAATTTCTTTTTCATCTTCTTTTTCACTCTCAAATTTCTTTTCGTTCTCTTTTTCAATCTCATTTTCTTTTTCATTTTCTTTTTACTTTTCAAAGGCTTTTTCAAGTTCTCTCAAGATTCACTCATTTTCTCTTTTACTTGCCTCTTGCCTCTCTTTTCTTTTTATTTCATTTTCTTTTTCTTCTTTTTCTTTTTCTTTTTCTTTTCTTTGTTTTCTCTTTACAAGAATGTACAAAAGAACGATGAGAATACAAATCTTGTTCGAAGGATGAAAAACTATTTGCATATGATTCACAATCAAAACTTCGTGAAGAATACTCCGAGTAAGATTTATTTGAAGATCTAGTAGGAGTATGTCTTTCTCTTCGAACGCCATCTTGGAACGAATCAAAATCGTAATCGGCTTCTCGTCTTCTCAAATTTCTTGATGAAAAGGACTTTTGATCGAAGTCACTTCTCGAATTCGTTGATGAATATGAGTCATAGTATGAATCTCTTTGTCTCGACGTAGATGGCGAAAAGGAGTCACGATTGGAACTTTTTTTCAAGTAGTAGTCGGGGGTATATATCCGTGGGTTCTTGGTTCTGTTTTACGACTTGAAGAAACTTGATCACTTTGGTCTTGTTTAGTCGCCATTCTTCGCATTTCTTGCACCACGTATTGGTATTCCGATTCAGTGAACTCTTTGCGTGACATGATTTTTGTTGCTAAAAAGAAACTGTTAGATCACAAAACAAAATAAAAAAATTAAGTACCTCACCACAAACCTCACAATTTTGCTCGGAAAGAAGAAGAAAAAAAAGTTGTCACTCCCGCTCGTGTTTACACTCGTTTGGCTTTTACCTCCACTCGAATGATCTCACTCGCTCATGCCTTTTTTCGCTCCTTTCTCCTTTTATAACCTTGTAACAGACTTAGTATGACTTGATCTCTAGTATTGTGGGTCGGTTTCAAATGGTTTTACAAAGGATAGCATATGAGGGGTTACGGGTTGGCTAAAAGAAAAGGAAATTGGGTAAAAAAAAGGTGTGGCGTGGATGAGATTAGAATAGAAGATGAATCAGGAACGATATCAAACCAAGGGCTTTGACATTCGAACAACAATTGAATTGCATTAAACACTTTTTTTCAGATTTTTTTTTCTTTTCGATTTTTTTTGAATTTTTTTCGAATTTTTTTACTTGTATAACTTTTTTTTGTACTATATTGACAAACTAAATACAATAAAACACTTTTTGTACACGTTTTTTTTCTTCGGCTGCGTAGATTTTTGTTTTTATAGCAACAGCAGCTAACTAATCAAAATAAGAAAACTTCGGTATACGAATTTTTTTTCTATACTCTTTTTTTTTTCCGGATCCTACTTACTTGCGTTCACTTGGACTAGCCCGGGATTAATTTCGTCGCATGATCTTCTCATTTTAGTAGCTCTGATACCAAATGATGTGATCCGGCTCGGGATGATGAGTCAAATTCACTTAGTTGCCCGATCGTCGTTCGAGAGAGTCGTTCGTGCTTCGGGTTTTAGAACTAGAAGTAAATGAAAAGATACGGGTAAGCGGAAGGTTTCAAAGTAGGGTGAATTTAGTAATAGGTTCGATTTAGTAGCAAAGATGGCTGATGGTTAAATGGCTCGGTTTGGAATAGAAAGAAAATAATTCGAAGGATGGGAATGGAAAACGAACTTAACGTCAGGAATGATTCAACACTAAGAAGTGTCACCTCGGTTCCTATATTGTTAAGGTGAAAAGATGGATAGATGGATAGGTGAACGCCACACCAAGATTGGTGATAAGTTCAAACAAGACGATTGATGCCACTAGCACAAGCCAGATAAGTCTTTCAAAACTTGTACGAGATATGAGAGGAAGCAACCTCACAAGAACAAATGTTCATTAACAATTTTGGCAAAAAGTCCCTTTACAATTGAAAGAAAACAAATACTTATAGGCACATAGATGACCATTCAAATTCGGCATCTAGGTGTTCACACAATAATAAAAACGTTCACACTAATGTATTAAAATAGGTCATAAATTTGGCAGATTCATGAACTAGTTGAATGGACACTTTCTTCTCCTTAAGTGTGTGCATGAATGCTTAATCATAAAGAAAGGCTTCAAGTGACTTGTATGTGCACCAAAGGTTGCATTCATCTCCTTGGGACGTTCATGCACTTGTATGGAACATGTATACTCATAATTAAACTCTTTAATAGCATGTAGGTTCATAAATGGCAGCATGAACCAGTAAATTCGTTCTCCCCTTTGTGCATACACTTAATTCAATCAATGTGTTGAATTATTGAGTTAATTCCTTCCTTTGGACATTCTTGAACCCATCCATGCATGTGTAGTAGCTTATAGGTCAATTCAAAGTGTGAACAGTTACTTCTTGGTCGAATAAGTGCCTTGGAAGTTAGGAGACAGCCACCATACATGCACTTAAGCCATTCATGCATTCTATCATCCCATGCATTTGATCCATTCATGGACTAGCCTTTAATGTCCATACATGCATTTGACACATGCATGAATTTGTAGAAACCTTGCATCTAGCCGTACATGCACCAGCATTTAATACTTCTTCATTCATGAGTGTGGACTGCCCAAAAGAGATGTTTCTTCATCCATACATTGTACCGTCCAAAGGGATGTACCTACATGAAATAAACAAGTCATTAAGATATCTCATGAACACTCATAAATTCGGCATGATGTGAACACATTAATGTCATACATTAATTCAGCTATGTGAACATAATCAATTTATGTAATGACTATGACATATTAATAACAAATATTAATATAAGACAAGTTTAATGCTTAAATAAATATGTGGAAATTTTTATTTAATGCATTAAAGACAAAACCGAGTTTAAACTAAAATGAGCTAAGCTTTAGCTTGTGAGCTAAAGTTGAGCTGAGATTAAACTCCTAAGCTGAAGTTGAGCTAAGGTTTAGCTCGTGAGTTGAAAGTGAGCTAGGAGTGAGCTCGGTTTAGCTCAGACAAGATGGATTGAGCTCGAATAAGCTGGATTTGAGCTGGACGGAGCTTGTGGAGCTGGAAACGAGCTGGGATCAGCTTGCCAATATGTCATTGCTCGGCTTGACAGACTTGCTATATAAAGTTCGCGGGGCGTGCTCATATCAACTTACCACATCACATACATTTTATCCGTGTGGGCCCTCGAGCCCATTGGGCCCACACGGCCTATTTTGGCCCAACGAGGCCCAAAATAACCCAAGATCACGAGACCGCTCATGGTGGCCTCTACAGTCTAATGCCCAAGTTCGTGGGCTCGCTTGTGTGGCATCATTCACCATATTTTTGGCTTTTAAATGATTATCGAAAACTGCACACAAATACACTTACTTTCGACTTTTCTACTGATCGTCAAACACAGCATACGGTTACACACCTGATCACGTAGAGTACTATGAATTCACGATCGCCAGCACCTATATTCAAACATAACATTCAGTTAATCACTAATCAAATAGTGTTAGAAAAACTCTTAACATCCACTTAACCAAGAGATCGACTACCACTTGCCTTGAGTAAATCGGTCGACTATGATTTGCCTACCTAATCCAATGTTTGGTGCTGTCACCCTTCTGCATCCTGGCAGAAAATCCCAAACCGCCGACACCCTACGCTACTTAAACCTGAGAGTAGGCTATGCGCTCAATCTCAGCTGGCTCCTTTGCCATCACTTTATCACTAGAACCCCTTTTTCTCATAAAATTCGCGTATTCTTCCCAAAGCTTCAACCTTTACACGAATGGTTAACCAAACATCAAACTCCATAACCCCACTTAATTGTATCTAGGATTAACGTACTTACCAATAGAGAAGGTACCACTTGCAGGGACACGGTAATCGACTAAGCGCCCTGATTACAAAAGTCAAGCCCCTAATAACAATTGCACGAACAAGGAATTAAAAAGGTGTTTAGACGATTACTACCCCATGGTAGGAAAGAAGAAAGAAAACACTCGGCCTAAGAGATACCAAAAGTCGAATCTTTGAGAAGAATCCAAAAGAGATTCGGCTAAGGGGAAAACAAACCATGGAACACTTACCCAACAAATCAAGGAATTTTCTGCAACACTTCAGCAAGAATCAGCCAAGGGAAAGATAAGAAGAGAAGGGAGAAGATAACCAGTCCTTGTCAATTTTGGCTACTCAAAGACAGAGGGTAATCGGTTTGGAAAGCAGAGAAAGAAGTGAACACTACTTAGGATATTCGGCCAGCAAAGAAAGAGAGGGAAAGATTTGGCTTGCCAAAGAACAGAGGAGTGGGGAGAATGAAATCGGGAAAAGGAGTATTGATATGAACCGTCTCGGGAAGAGTCGAGTCGTATGTAGATTGCCCGACCGCCTACGAGAAGTTACGTTAGGTTTAGTTGAGTTGAAGGTATAGTTAAAGTAGAAAGAGGGGTACGAATGGAATGGTAGGAACGAAAGGGTAGGAACAAAAGGATATGAACAAATTGGTCGGTTTAGGTTCGATTAGGTAAAGAAGAGAACACATTTGAACTACTAAAGGTACTTTCAAGAACCAATACCGAAATGGTATCGACCCGTTGATTAAGCCTTTTGAGTTCGGTTATAGGTTTGGTAAGGGAAAACCTCGACCCACTATCTAACAAGATAGGAACCTCGGTATGTTGAACGCCACACTACGAATAGCGATAAGTTCAGGTACGACAAAGAACACGGTTAACACAACTAGAACGCTAGGAACACCAAACGAATCTTTGAACGAAATATAAGAAAAGTTTGCCTCACAATTTCGGCAGCATAACATTAACATAAGTTTCAAAAGTCCTTTACATGGAAATTGAACACGTATTTATAGACCTAAGTCTAGGTAGCCGATTGGCCTTTCATGCTTACACATTAATTAAAGAAAATTCTAGAAAAATGACCCTTAATGTACATGTCTAGATTCGGCTATGGTAATAGGAAATGAATGAATCTTCATGCTTAAGAAAACTCAAAGTGAATGCATGATGTCCAATGGTCACTTGTAGGTTCGGCCAACCTTGTTAAATGAAGCAATGTTTGGCCAAAAAGTATGAATTAATTGTGGACACTCCAAGGGCCATCATGTGTGTGAAACCGAATGTTGAAGATTCTTCTAGTGTGAACAAGGTGAACCGAATAGTCTTGCCATGTGAACATAGGTGTGAACGAATTAAGGAGAGTTATGGGGAAGCTAATTGGCCAAGCTATCTTCATGCATGTGTGAGTGTCCTTTGGCCGAATGGTCACCTTGGAGAATTAATAGATAGCACACCATACATGAATGGAAACATTCATGAACCTTAAAGACATTGAATATGTCATACATGCACTTGGCCGAACATGCACCTAAGAGATTCAAGTCCCCCAACCGTCCATGCACCTTCAAAATTCATGCTTGCTTTTAATATCCATATGACCATTGCTTTTCTACAAGAAATGTGAACAGAATTAATTCAAACTAATGTGAACACAAATATCAACATTAAATTCGGTTATGACAAATTTAATTATCATCAATAAACACTTTTAAGACATACTTAATCTAACTAATGTGAACTAAATTTAATATGTAGGATATTAATTAGCTAATTATTGAACTTATTAATTAAAAAGTCAATAGTAGTCAAATAAATTCAAAGTGAACTCCACGAGCTGATGGTTAATTCATGAGCTAAACTCGAGCTGGGCTTAAATTCGTGAGCTGATAATGAGCTGGTCCCAAGCTAATGAGCTGGTGTGGAGCTACATGGGAGCTAACTTGAACTGAAGGTGAGCTCGGTGAGCTGAACTGAACTTGTAGAAAAGTTCGACATGGATTTCCAAAATGGCCACTAACTGGTTCGATAGGTCTAGCATTGACATCATCCCACACATGCTGAACTAAAGCTATAACGGCTTCTTTAAATTGTTTTGCACGAGCCCTTGTGATCGGCCCTTGAGGTAGCACCATCGGATCTCGGCTTGGACTTGACTTATGGGAAGCTGTGATCGTATCATCCTCCCCCTCTTGAAAATGACTTGTCCTCAAGTCAGTATCTATATTGAAAGGAGTCAAGTCAGAGACATTAAAACTAACACTAACATTGTACTCACCTGGTAAGTCAAGCTTATACAAATTTTCATTGATTCGCTCGATGACTTGGAAGGGGCCGTCTCCTCGCGGCAACAACTTAGATCTTCGTTGAGCTGGAAACCTTTCTTTTCTCATGTGCACCCAGACCCAGTCTCCGGGTTCAAATACAACTCATTTTTGTCCTTTGTTGGCTCGTTGGACGTATTGCTCAGTTCGAGATTCAATATTCTCTCGAACTTTCCTATGTAATTCCTTGAAAAATTCAGCCTTTTTCCTTGCATCTATATGGACAAATTGATCAACAGAAAAAGATAATAAATCAAGAGGAGTAAGAGGATTAAATCCATAGACAGTCTCAAAAGGAGAGAATTTGGTTGCCGAGTGAATTGAGTGATTATAAGCGAACTCAATGTGGGGTAAGCATTCTTCCCACGTCTTGAGGTTCTTTCGTACCAACGCTCGCAACAAAGTTGACAAAACTCGATTTACCACCTCGGTTTGGCCATCCGTTTGGGGATGACAAGTGGTTGAAAACAATAACTTCGTCCTAAGTTTTCCCCATAATGTCCACCAAAAGTGACTTAAGAACTTTGTATCTCGATCGGAAACAATCATTCTTGGTAATCCATGCAGTCGTACAATTCCCTAAAAAACAAATTAGCAATATGCACAGCGTCATCAGTTTTAGCACAAGAAATAAAATGTGACATTTTAGAGAATCTATCGACTACAACAAAGATTGAGTCCTTCCCTATCTTAGTTTTTGGTAATCCAAGAATAAAATCCATAGACATCGGTCCACGGGGTGTCAGGAATGGGAAGTGGTGTGTAAAGTCCATGAGGTTGGACCTTCGACTTAGCCCGTTTACAAATTAGGCAGCGTTCACAGATCCGCTCCACGTCTCTCCGCATTCGCAGCCAATAAAAATGTTCATGGAGGGTCGACAATGTCTTGCTTATTCCAAAGTGTCCCATCAGGCCACCACTATGCGCCTCCAACACAAGTAACTCTCGAATGGAGCCTTGTGGTATACACAACCTATTTTCTTTAAAAAGAAACCCTTCGTACCTGAAAAATTTCTCAAAAGATCCATTTTCACAAGCAGCATATATATTTCCAAAATCCTCATCATTGGCATACAACTCTTTCATATGATAAAAACCAAGTAACTTAGAATCAAGAGTGGTCAATAAGGTATATCTCCGTGACAAGGCATCAGCCACTACATTTTCTTTACCTTTCTTATATTTGATGACGTAGGGAAATGATTCTAAATACTCGACCCATTTTGCATGTTGTTTGTTGAGTTTATGCTGACCTTTAATAAACTTAAGTGCTTCATGATCGGAATGAATCACGAACTCCTTCGGTCTTAGATAGTGCTGCCAAGTTTCAAGTGATCGAATTAAGGCATACATCTCTTTGTCGTACACCAGATAATTGAGGGAAGCGCCACTTAATTTCTCACTGAAGTACGCCACCGGTCTTTCGTCTTGGGTCAACACAGCCCCGATCCCTACACCTGAAGCGTCACACTCAATTTCAAATGTTTTAGCAAAATCTGGAAGGGACAATAGAGGAGCTTTCACAAGACATTCTTTAATCCAATTAAATGAAAGTTCTTGATCTTCAGACCAGTGAAATGCGGAGTTTTTCTTAATCACGCTTGTTAAGGGTGCTGCAATGGTACTAAAGTTGGGCACAAATCGACGGTAGAAGCTAGCCAATCCATGGAAGCTTCAAACTTGGCTAATGTTCGTCGGACGCGACCATTCTTGAATCGCTTGAACTTTTTCTTGATCCACCTCCAAACTGTTGGCACTCATGACATAACCTAAAAACACAACTTTATCAGTGAAAAATGAACACTTTTTGAGATTAGCATACAATACCTCTTTTCGTAAAGTTTTCAACACCGCTTGTAAATGTGGTACGTACTCCTCTAAAGTTTTGCTGTAGACCAAGATATCGTCAAAGTATACAACACAAAATTTACCAATAAACGCACATAATACATGGTTCATCAATCTCATAAAAGTGTTGGGAGCATTTGTAAGGCCGAATGGCATTACCAACCATTCGTACAACCCCAATTTCGTTTTGAAACCCGTCTTCCATTCATCGCCTTCTCGCATTCGTATTTGATGATAGCCACTTTTAAGATCAATTTTCGTGAAAAACTGGGCTCCACTTAATTCGTCAAGCATGTCGTCAAGATGGGGTATCGGGTGTCGATACTTGATAGTGATTTTGTTGATGGCGCGACAATCCATGCACATCCGCCACGACCTATCTTTCTTGGGTACAAGCGCACCGGCACCGCACAGGGACTTAAGCTCTCTCGGATGTATCCTTTGTCTAGGAGTTCAGTAATTTGCTTTTGCAATTCCTTCGTTTCCTCGGGATTACTCTGATAAGCAGGACGGTTGGGTAGTGCAGCTCCGGGTACTAAGTCTATTTGATGTTCGATTCCTCGGATAGGGGGCAGCCCACTTGGTATTTCATCCGGAAATATGTCTTCAAATTCCTGAATCAAAGACAATACAGAAGCAGGCAAGTTTTCAAGTAACTCGTTAGTATTCAACAATGCCTCCTTGTACATAAATACATACATAGGATGTCTCAAAAACATCGCTCGCCGGATATCACTAACCGTCGCAAACACACTCATTTTTCCACTTTCTTTTTCCTCTCCACTTTTTACTTGTTTTTGTTTCTTTTCATTTTCTCTCGCATTTTTAGTCTTTTCTCTCTTTTTTCGTAATTTTCTCTTTTGCACTCTTTTCTTTTTCTCTCGCTTATTCAACTGAAAGTTTAAGTTTTTGTTGATCCTCGTACACTTGCTTCAGAGTGAGGGGTGCAAGTGTCACGTTCTTGCCAAGATGTTTGAAGGAGTATCTATTAGTGTAACCATCATGCATCACCCGTCGATCAAACTGCCATGGTCGTCCTAGAAGTAAATGGCCCGCGTGCATCGGCACTACATCGCATAATACTTCATCAGAATACTTCCCGATGCTAAAGGACACTAGGACTTGTTTTGTCACTTTGAGTTCACCGCCATTGTTAAGCCACTGAAGCTTGTATGGATTCGGGTGCTTGGTGGTTGACAGCCCCAACTTTTCTACCATGAGGGTGCTTGCCACGTTTGTGCAACTCTCTCCCTCGATTATGATGCTACACACTTTTCCTTGCACTTGACATCTCGAATGAAAAATGTTCTCACGTTGTTGTTCGTCTTCCACACTTTGAAGACTTAGGCTTCGCTTGACGACGAGTAACTCACCTTCAACGGGTTGTTCTAAGTCCTCCTCGACTTCGAAATTCGATTCAAGATCGTTCTCTTCCTCGTCCTCCGTTTCAACCTCGCCGTCGGCCCTTATCACCATGGTACGTCTATTCGGGCACTGACTCGCTATATGTCCACGACCAAGACACTTGAAGCACTTTATGTCCCTTGAACGGGCGATGAAAATTTCAGAAGCCTTACCTTTACTTGACTCGGCAATAGGCTTATTCGCCTTAGGTATTGTTGAAGAATCCTTCGTTTGATTTGTTGGAAAACCTTGCTTGTGCTTTGGCCCCATTTAGAAGGATTGGTGTTAGGATATGCTCGGGTGGTACCTTTTCGCTTCAACTGCTTCTCCACTTTGATAGCCATGTAGACCATGTCCACAACCTCAATATAATGTTGCAATTCTACGACATTTGCAATCTCTCGATTAAGTCCCACTAGAAAGCGAGCCATTGTGGCTTCTCGATCTTCTTGTATATCGACACGGATCATAGCCACTTCCATTTCTTTATAATAATCTTCCACACTCTTCGTCCCTTGGATGAGATTTTGGAGTTTTTGATACAACTCCCGATGATAGTAGGATGGAATGAATCGTCGTCGCATAACCGCCTTCATTTCGGTCTAAGTGGAAATGGGATGCTCCCCGTTATGCCTCCGACTAGTGGTCAACTGATCCCACCATATCATTGCGTAATCTGAAAACTCAATTGCGGCGAGTTTGACTTTCTTATTTTCAGAGTAGTTATGACATTCGAACACTAGTTTAATTTTCTTCTCCCACTCAAGGTACGCCTCGGGATCAGATTTACCTTGGAATGGAGGAATGGAGAGTTTGATATTCTTCAAGTCATCATCTTCCCGCCTTCGATCTACTTGTCCACGATTTCGGGGACGTCTCCTTTCTAGGCTTATGTTAGACCCGTGATCGCTTTCATCTTCACTATTTTCATTAACATCATCATCTTGAACCCTTGGTTGTCTTCGTCGTTGATTGGGCCCTTCACGTCTTTGCCTAGCAACTTCAGGATAGTCATCGTGTTGTCTTTAGGCCTCGACTTGGTAGAGTCAATCTTCAAGAGGATTAAGCCTTCGATCAAGTAATCGTTCCATCTCACGCAAAAGGGCTTGCATTTGCAAATCTGGAACGTTTCTAACGGGTTGTCGCCCTTGTTGTTCTTCAATGTTTTGTCCACTATTTTGGGACATCTATTCGTTTAAGATAGCCTCACAAACAAATCCTCTCAATCCGCTCAGAAAGAAAGAAGTTTGATGACACTCACACTCGTGTTTACACTCTTAGTTCGGCTTTTACCTCCCCTTGAATGCGCTCACGCTCTCTTGCCTTTTACCTCTCTTAACTTTTCTCGTAATTTCGTAAGCAGATTCGTTAAGGCTCGGTCCTTGGTCTAGGTGGTCAGTTCAAAAGGGATAACAAGTGATTGATGTATTCGATTTAGGGTAGGCTGAATGAATAGGGAATTGGGTAAAAAATGTGGCGAATTAGGGAGAGTAGAATAGAAGAAGGGCCAGGAACTATATCAGATCAAAGCTTGACGTTCAAATGACAATTGAATTGCATAAATCACTTTTTTTTTTGAATTTTTTTCAAATTTTTTTTGAATTTTTTTCGATTTTTTTAAAACTTGTATAACTTTTTTTTGTTGTACTATATCGACAAACTAAATACAATAAAAACACTTTTGTACACGATTTTTTTCTTCGGCTGCGTAGATTTTTGTTTTTATAGTAACAATAACAAACTAATCCAAATGAGAAAACTTCGGTATACGAAAATTTTTTCGTAAGGAAAAATCACCTAGACTTCACTTGTTATTTGACTTTGAATCAGACGATTTATTCATTTGACTTAATTCATAGAAATCCCTAAGTTGTATTATTATCTCTCTCGAGACTAATAACGTCTTACCCTAGGTTGAATAATTGAAATCTCTTTCTAATTAACACCCTAGAATTGCATTAACTCGATCTATGGATTCCCTTATTAGGTTTCACCCTAATCTGACAAAATCTTATCACTCTATCTCTAGGCGTGCTATCAACTCAGCTTAATTATGAAAAATTTACTCTTAGAAAGGGTCTATTCCTCCTCTGAATAAGAGCTTAACTTGAATCAGGATCCTGGAATATCAAAACAAGAATTAAGAACACATAATTAAGAACAAGTCAAATATTTATCATATAATTCAGATAATATTAACAAGACCCGTCTTAGGTTTCATTCCCCTTACGTATTTAGGGGGTTTAGTTCATACTTATGGAAAAAAACATCTCAAAAGCATAAAGATAACAAAACAGAAGAAAGCCCAAAACTCCTGAAGGAACTTGAAGGGAGATCTTCAGTCTTGATGATGAATCCAGCTTCTAAGATGGATCAATCGGCTTTCCTTGAGTAATTCCTTGCTTCCTACTATGCGTCTCCCTTCTAAGTGCCTCCTCAGGTGTTTAAATAGGCTTTTGAATGCCTAAGAGCCCCTAAAATTGGCCTTTTCTGAATAGGGTTATACTTGGGCTCAGCAGGGACACACTCGTGTGACACGCCCGTGTGCGATTACTCCAGCCCGTGGCCAAGGCTGTTGAACAGGCACGGGCATGTAGTATACCCATGAAGTCATGCATCAATCCTGGACCGTGTGACACGCCTGTGTGAGAAAGTCCAAGCTGTGTTGATTTCCTATGTGGGCCCATTGTAACGCCCTAATTTTCAGGTTTTCTGTGTTTCTGTGATTTTTAAAATTTGTGTGTGTTCTGGTTGGTTAATATATATATTTTAGTAGGTTAGTGGGCCTTTGGAAGGCCTAAACTTAAGTTAAATCTGTGGTAGTCTACGGAATTTTAATTTTATGAACAAGTGATACAATTGGCGTTTGGGCTTTTAAGAGTAAAGGGGTAAAAGATGACACAAAAAAGGAGTTTGGTGTAGTGGCAAGGTGGCGCCACTTAGGGGACAAGGAAGTGACGCCATAGAGGAAGCAAGGGGTCCAAGGTTCAAGTCTTGGCTCTTGCAATATATTTTGGTTTTTCTTTTCAATAAATCTGGAAGCAAGTAGGTGCGCTTTAAAGTTTAATATGTTGGATTTATGACACAAATGAGTTGATGGCCTAGTGGTGGTGGCGTGAGTTGGCATGTGAGAGGACTTTGGTTCGAATCCCTTGGCACACAAAGGTTGATTATTTTGCTATGTTGGGACGGCAAGAGTTGGTGTTGGTTTTAAACTCTGGTGATGGAGGGATCCCACATCGGGAAGCTAACATAAGGGTAGATGGAGAGCTGGCTTTAAATAGAGCAAACCATGAAGAGAGTAGGCATAACCTTCTTGGCTGATCCCTTTCGCTTTGTGACGTGTTCATTTGGGTTGGGCGTCAACTAAGAGTGTTTGGAGCGCGGATTAACTGCAGTCTCCTAACAGGTGTGTATTTCTCATTACTCTAGCAGTAGGACGGCTATTTCGGGCCGCGATGGGCTGAAATGGGCTATGTGGTCCCAATGGGTCCGTAAGCCCAAGTGGATAAGTTGTAGAATTACTGAAATACCCATGTAAGGTAGAATTACCAAAATACCCCTGTAGGGTAGAATTATTGAAATACCCCTGTAAGGTAGAATTACCGAAATACCCCTATAGGGTAGAATTATTGAAATACCCCTGTAGGGTATAATTACTGAAATACCCCTGTAGGATAGAATTACTGAAATACCCTTATAGGGTAGAAATACTGAAATACCCCTATAGGGTAGAATTACCGAGATACCCTTGTGGGGTAAAATTACCATTTTGCCCCTAGGGTGTTAAATGACTATTTTGCCCCTCGTGCGTAAATGACTAACTTGTGTGATGATTGAGTTAGTTGACATGGATTTATGTTAGTTATCGTTAATTCGTAAGTCTAATGTGTTAGTGATCGATTGTAGGATTATCGCATGGGAGATATCGTCATCAATCGTCATCAACTAGGTGTGTAAACGACACCCTCCCTTAGACTGAATCGGTAAAAGCTGAAATACCGAAACGTTGGTATTTTTTGAACTCGCGAGCTTGCGAGCGCTCGTGAGACAGTTGTTAATGAATATGGTGCATTTGGATGATTAGAGTGCAGAGTGTGCATTTTCGTGCACAATGGTATTTTTGGGCTTAATGAGCTGAAAACGGGCCAATGGGCCAACGGGCCCACTTTGGTAAAAAGATGAGGTAAGTACTTCTGATTACTTGGTAAACGTTAGAATGAGCATGAAACCTTAGTAATAGGTAATAATTACTGAAATACCCTTATGCATGCAAAATTACGATTTTACCCCTAGGGTTATTTTTTTCTGAAAAGCATGATGTTCTGTTTCTGTATACATATGCCATGACATATTATTTCTGTTGCATGGTACATGGGTTTATATTGATGGAGGAAGCGTTCTGGTAGCCTCGTTGCAATCTGGTGGCCTCGCCACATATATCTGTTCTGGTGATTTCGTCACAATATCTGGCAGCGTCGCTGCAATCTGGTGGCTTCGCCACATAAATATATCTGTTCTGGTGGCCTAGCCACAATATCTGTATCTGGTGACTTCGTCACAATATCTGGCAGCTTCGCTGCAATTTCTGTGGTGTGTAGCTGTTGGGTGGGTCGAGTAGTCTCCCTACATGGTGTAAAGCTGGTACGGGGGTGTTATGGATGGCTCTGGGTTGGGATTTCTGCATTCATGATATATTTGTTCTGTATCTACTATGACCTATGGGTTTCATTCTGATTTCTGTACTGGGCCAAAGCCCAGATAAGTCTGACTCTGAGGTTTGATCTGTTTTGGGCTATGGTTGGGTTATGTTACACACTGAGTTTACCGAACTCACCCTTTATTTTCATCTCTGCAGGAAATCCCCAACCATAATGGGCTTGGAGCTGTGAGGGATTCGGAGTGGCCACATCAACTACAAAGTTGGTTTTTCTAAGTTAGTTTATTTTTATTATTTTATATTCTGATTTAATTTTGGGTTTTAAGTTGTAATAAGGCCACTATTTAAATTTCTTTTTCTGCTATGGTTTTATTTTCTGATTATATTTATACTATATCGAAACTGCTAGTGTTAGGCTGCGCGGGTTTTCAAAATTAATAAACATTTCCAAGACTCAACAAGCACAACAAATGGATAGCCTAAAGATTGATAAACCGGCTTTTCATTCAAGCGTTGTTTTTACAAAGACCACCCCAATCACTTAAACCAACGAATGCATACTAAGTCGTAAGTCCATGTGACACGTCAGATCTGGCAATAACGTTTGGGCCGTGTGACAACACGAATTAGGGCCTAATCAGAATAGTGGTTTTATGACCACAAATTCGAGATAGAAATAATTGTTTTATAATTATTTTGGGGTTTATGATATCATTTCATGATTTCATGAAAATTTCGTGATAAAATTCTGTGCATTTCGCGCTTAAGTTGAGAATAGGGACTAAATCGAATAAATTGTAAAACTCGTGTTTTAGAAGTTTTTAGTATGAAATTGCTTTGGGATATTAATTAGGAGGTCTTAAATAGCAATTTGACCCATTCTTAAGTTATGGACAAAAGTTGGACATGGAGGGAATTTTTTTGAAAGTTTAGTAGTAAGGGTATTTTGGTCATTTGTATATTAAATGAAATAAAATGGGAAAATAACACAAAATTGGTTATCATCTTCATTAGTTGCTGCCGAAAATTTCTCTCCTCCATAGCTAGGGTTTCTTCAACTTTCAAGCTTCATAGTAAGTGAATTCAAGCCCCGTTTTTAATGTTCTTCACATTTTTGAAATCCTCGTAGCTCGGTTTACTTATTTCTACCATTAGTTTGAGTTAGGGTTTATGTTTAAAAATTTACCCATGAATGATAGGCATGTATTTTGTTGTTTGATGGTAGAATATGAATATTTGAAGTTAGGGGAACGATCTTTTCTAAGCGATTTTTAACGAAAACGAGCAAAACGACATAATCGATAAAAATACCTATTGTTCATAACTATGTGTTAGAGTGAGAATTTGATGTTGCCATAGAAGAGAAAAATGATCAGTAGGTCATTAAACATAAGAATAAGGGCTGAAATTAAATTTCTAAGCCTTGGGGCAAAATTGTAATTTTGTAAAAGTTAGGGAGCAAAAATGTAATTTTTGTATAATGTGATTTTTGGATTAAAATAAATAGTTTGAGTGTTAAATGAGCTAAATATGTTGTTATAGATCAAGAAAGGCGTGGAATCGACCTCGAACGAGGAAAGGAGAAAGTTTTGGACTAAATTGTAAAATTCCCATATTTTGCACCGAGGTAAGTTTGTGTATAAATATTACATTAATTTCATTTACATTTTTATATTTCACCCTATTATATATATATTAGCTGATGTTGAAGTATAAATCAATTATTGAAAGAATGGAAATAAATAATAGAGAGAGAGATCCCGGTTGAACATTTGGAAAAAAATCGAATAAAATAGAGGGAGCGTAGCTAGGTCACATGTATGGTGCCGAGTGCACATCATGTGTACAACAAGGCTACGAGATACTATATTGTAGCTAGGTTACATGTGTGATACGGGATGTATCCCATGTAGACAAAAGAGCTACGTGAGAGATAAATGTAGCTAGGTCACATGTGTGATACGGGATGTATCCCATGTAGACAAGAGAGCTACGTGAGAGATAAATGTAGCTAAGTCGCATGAGTGATTCCAAGTGAAGGACACCATGTAGACAAGAGAGCTACGAGATAAATCGGCTAGGTCGCATGAGTGGTACTAAGTGTTCACCATGTGTACAAGAGAGCCGAATTAAATGAGATATGATGGTGGGGCTGTGTGCTGAAACTATCAAGTATCGAGGATTATTCCGAATTGTTCAACGGGATGGTTTTGTGGTGACATTGTAGTCATAGACCTACACTTGTGATGTATGAAATGTGATGAAAATGATTTGTAGTATATATATATGTAAGTTAAAATGAGGTTAGTATAAAGAATGTGTGAAAGAATGAAATTAACATTAAAACTGTTTTGGACAGTAGCAGTAATGTGATTTTGAAAATTCACCAAAAATAGAAGGAATTTAATTAGAAGTTGACTGAGATGTGAAATTAAATCTTAATGAGTCTATTTTCATATAAAAGAAACAGAGCAAGCAAAGGAATTCTATATTCCCCTGTTTCAACTTTTAAAAATCATTACAAATTGTACAAAACAAATTAAGAAATATAGTTTATATTCCTAAATTCCTTATTGAATCGAGTTTTAAATGAAATAGGTTTCATGGTTATTTGAATTGTGTACTGAGAGAAATTCAATTCGAAATGAACAGAGGTCAGATCAGTTGAGCTGTGTAACAGGGGAAACTTTAACTAATAAACTGTACTAATTGGCTGAACCAAAAATTCTAGAAAAAATTAGTAATAATTTTTATGATTCTAAATTCAGGTAAATTTTACGGATTTGAATTTCGAGTTTCGTAACTCGATTTATAATTTATTTAGTGATCATGATGCAGGAGGGACAGCTTGATCAAATTGGAGTAAACAGTAAAATTAAAAATATGATATAATTGAGTTATGTTGTAAACATATTAGATATCTTATTTGTTATTTATATACTTACTTACTAAGCTATAAGCTTACTTTCTTTTCTCTCCTTTGTCTTATAGTGTCGTCCAGCTAGCACAGGAGTCAGAGATCGTAAAAGATTCGCCCGCACTATCAATACTCTTGGTATCTAAACTCAACATTTTGAAATATGGCATGTATAGAAGACTTAGTTATTTTGTTACGTGTCATAATTGTCTAGGTTCAAATTACTACTTATAGTATCAAACTAATCATTTTGTACGAAGCCTTCGAAGTTGGTTTGTATTGGTAATGGCATATGTTATAGTGATCAAATTGCACGCCATATTTTTGTTGGGTTTTGTTTAATAGTATATACTATAATTTGTTAATACCTCGTACCCTATTCTGACGACGGATACGGGTAAGGGGTGTTACATTTAGTGGTATCAGAGCTATGGTTTAGTCGGTTCTTGGACTAATAAAGTGTGTGTAAAAGTCTAGTTATACATGCCATAAAAATATTGTGATAGTGTGGTGACTCCTGATTATTCTAAACTGTGTTTTGTTTTAATATAGTAATGGATCCTGAAGGAACTGCGGCTGATGATGCTGCTAGTAATGCGCCGGCTCCCGCACAAGGGACCGCACCTGTGGAAAGTAGACCTGAGACATTGAGACAGGGAGATGAGGCTCGAGATGCCTTTCTCCAAATGATGCACAATTAGTATACTGAATTTATTCGAGCAAATCCAAATGCTCAACCTCCTCCACCCCCTCCTATACCTCAGACAATTCCTGTAGCTGCTCAAGGCATAGATTTGGTAAGAATGAACAAGCTTTCGGTTGACAAGATTCGAAAACAAGGGGCCGAAGAGTTTAGAGCAAAGGTCGATGATGATCCTGAGAAAGCGAAATTCTGGCTTGAAAATTCTACCCGTGTATTTGATGAGCTCTCATGTACACCCGAGGAGTGCTTAAAGTGTGCTGTATCACTTTTGAGAGATTCGGCCTACCACTGGTGGAAGACTTTGGTAGCAGTGGTGCCAAAAGAAAGAGTTACTTGGGATTTCTTCCAGGAAGAATTTAGAAAGAAATACATAAGTCAGCGATTTATTGATCAAAAATGGAAGGAGTTCCTTGAATTGAAGCAGGGCAAGATGTCTATGGCAGAGTATGAATGCGAATTTGTGAGACTCAGCAAGTATGCCCAGGAATGTGTGTCCACCGAGGCCATTATGTGCAGAAGGTTTGAAGATGGGCTAAATGAGGATATTAAAGTGCTTGTAGGAATTTTGGAGTTGAAAGAATTTGTAGTATTGGTCGATCAAGCTCTTAAAGCCGAAGAATTGAACAAAAAAAGAAGAAAAGCTGCTATTGAGGCTCGAGATGCTAGAAAAAGGCCGATAAGCAAGCCATTTCAATCTCAATCAAAGAGGTCCAAAGAGATAAACCCTCGAATGACAGTTTCAACTGGGGATTCACACAGAGATCGTGGTAGAGCTTATTCGAGGTCTAAAGCTCAAGCTACTTCGGTGGCAAGTGTGGGTGATGTGTGACCCAGAAAGCCCGAGTGTCAGCAATGTGGCAGGCAACATTATGGTGAGTGTTGGGGAACCGAGCGAGCTTGTTTCAGGTGCGGTTCTCGCGAGCATTTTATTAGAGATTGTCCGGAGAAAGTTAAAGAAGAAAGATTTCAGAGTGCTAGACAGAATACCACCGCTAGTAGAGGTAGACCACCGAGAAATACTGGAGGTGGGACTAGCAGTAAAACTGCGATGAAAGATTCAACGGCAAGATCAGAAGCTAGAGCACCTGCTAGAGCTTATGCTATACGTGCCCGAGAAGATGCATCGTCTCCCGACGTCATTACTGGTACATTTTCTCTTTATGATACTATTGTTATTGCATTGATTGATCTCGGGTCCACTCATTCCTATATTTGCATGAATTTAGTATTTAATAAAAAGTTGCCTGTTGAGTTTACTGAGTTTACGAATAAAGTGTCGAACCCCTTAGGCCAATATGTGCTAGTTGACAAGGTTTGCAAGAATTGCCCATTAATGATTCAAGGTCACTGTTTTCTGGCTAATTTGATGCTGTTACCATTTGATGAGTTTGACGTTATCTTGGGAATGGACTGGTTGACATTGTATGATGCCAAGGTAGATTGTAAACAAAAAACACTAGAGTTGAAATGTGAAAATGGAGAAATTTTGTGGGTTGAAACAGATGAATCAAATAAATTACCTATGGTGATTTCGCACATGTCTGCACAGAAATACATGAGGAAAGGGTGTGAAGCTTATCTGGCTTATGTAATGAATACTGAGTTGCCTCAACTGAAGTTTGAATCAGTACCGATAGTTTGTGAGTTTCCAGATGTATTTCCAGAGGAATTTCCTGGGTTGCCTCCGAACAGAGAGATAGAGTTTGCCATTGATTTGTTGCCGGGTACTGCACCGATCTCGATTGCTCCATATAGAATGGCTCCGACTGAATTAAAAGAATTGAAGGCTCAGTTGCAGGAGTTAACAGACAAGGGATTTGTGAGACCGAGTTTCTCTCCGTGGGGTGCTCCTGTATTGTTCGTAAAGAAGAAGGATGGTTCAATGAGATTTTGCATTGATTACCGTCAGCTTAATAAGGTGACTATAAAGAACAAGTACCCATTGCCGAGGATTGATGATTTATTCGATCAGCTAAAGGGGGCCACAGTGTTTTCAAAGATTGATTTGAGGTCTGGTTACTATCAGTTGAGAGTTAAGGAGTAGGATGTGCCGAAAACCGCCTTTAGGGCAAGGTATGGACATTATGAGTTTCTTGTGATGCCTTTCGGCTTAACAAATGCTCCAGCTATATTTATGGACTTAATGAATCGGATCTTTCGGCCATATTTGGATAAGTTTGTAGTAGTGTTTATAGATGACATTCTAATTTATTCTCGGGATGAGTCTGAACATGCCGTGTGACAGCCCAAAATTGACCCTAGTCGGGAAGTGGTTTTAGGACCGCTAAACCGAGTCACCGAAAGGTTTGAATGCGATGTTTATTATCTAGAATATGTAATCATGAATGTGTGAAAATTTCAAGCTTCGATTTAGTCGATTGCATGTGAATTTAGTCAATAGGACTTATATGAGAAAATTTTAAAATGTGATAGGTCAATGCATGAGGACCTATTAGTGCATGTGGAAGAAAAAGGGGACTTGCATGTCAAATTCCCCCTCCCTAATATGTAGTGGCCGGCCATGCTATGGGTGGAAACATGTTGGGAACATGTTGGCCTAGTGAGGTATGTAGGATAAAAATATAATAAGAAGTATGGGGAAATAAAGAAATGGAAAAAGGAAAGGATGGGTGGTAATTGTTTCTTTCCTCCCCTTTTGCCGTGAAAGTAAGAAGGAAAAACAAAAAAAAAGTGTCCATCTTTCTTCATTTCCCCTTGGCCGAATGTTCTAAAGAAGAAAGAAAAAAATTTGTTCATCTTTTATCATCCTTGGCCGAAAATGCTAAGAAGAAAGGGGAAGGGGAAGTAAGACATTCGGCCACTCCTTCTAGTCTTGAATAAGGTATGTAATGCATGGTAGCTTTTGGAAATTGTTGAATGTATTAAGCTAGTTACTAAGTCCCTTACTTAGCCCATGTTCAAATCTTGAATATTGTTGGTAACATGAGCAATCGGTCATTTTAAGTCACTATTAAGGTAAGGAAGTATGTACTAGCTTTTGAAATTTTAGTTGATATTGAGTGAGTTATCAAGTGATTTTTGTAAACCATGTTGAAATTTCGATTTTGGGGGTGAGTATGGTTTTCGGCTATAAAAGATTAATATGTTTTGTGTTGAAGTTTTTGGTGATTTTGAGTAGTTAGGGCTAAATTACAAAAACAAATTTTTGAAGGACTCAAAGGTGAAATAAATGAGATGTATGGACTTATATGGGCACTAGGAAGATTCGGCCCTTAAGGAGTGTGACCAAACTTTGTGTATTTTGTGTTTTGTGGAATAAAGACTAAATTGTGAAAGTGCGAAATATTAGGGGTAAAAATGTAATTTACCCATTTATGCGTTATTAGACTAAATTGAATGAAAATATGTTAAATTAAGGCTTGGCAAGCTAGCTATTAAGGTGAAATGCTAATGTTAGTATTTGATTCGGTAATAATCTGTTTGGGGACAGCAGCAGTAAGGTGATTTTGGAAAATCGCCATAATTTGTAGGAGTTGAATTAGAAGCTGAGTGAATTATGCCATTAAAGCTTGAAGAGTCTATTTTCTTACAAAAGAAACTATGAAAACAAAAGAGTTACCGATCTTGAGATATTTGAAGTATTGTGGGGCTGAGTCAAAATGACTACTAGATTCCCTGTTCTGTTTTTAGAAAATCATTATAAATTGTACAAAAATGATTATAAGATAAAATTTATATGCTTAGACTCCTTATTGAGTCTAGTTTCAAATGAGATCAAATACAACACATTTTGAATTCTGTAAAATGAGAAATTTGATTCGTAGTGAAGAGTGGTCAGAATAGTCAAACAGTGAAACAGGGGAAACTTTAAGAAATATCTGGTATTGATTGGCCAAGCCAAAAATTCTGAAAATTTTATGGATGGAAGATATACGAGTCTATATTCAGGGAAAATTAACGGCTAGTGATTTGGAGTTTTGTAGCTCCAGTTATAAACAATTTAGCGACTACTGCTCAGGAAAACAGCTCGTAGTGAATATGTGATTTTGTTGTAAACATTAATGAAAATTTGCCAATGAGTTATTTATTGACTATTATAAAGCTTACTATAATCTATGTGTGTGAAAGTCAAATCAATATATATATTATTCTGAAAGTAATACTTGAATAATCGATTAATGACTATTTTAAATTATTGATTTGGCTCAAGGAGTTAAAGGAGGTGAATCGAGCAAAGGCAAAGAAAAGGTTATCGAGTAGCCGAGTTGGAACCTTCTTACCCAACACGAGGTAAGTCATTAAGCATGTAGTTGGTATTATTTCAAATGGTCATAATGTGTATGTATTGATGCTGAATGGAATGAATAAATATACATATATATATATATGCATGTACGTATGTGATGATGAAATTGTTGAATGAAAGAAAAGAGGTAAGATGTACTGAGTTGTTGATCTCGGCACTAAACGTGCGGGATAACCATTTATGACCATGAGATTGGTGCTAAGTGCGCGGGATTAAATTGTACAGCACTAAGTGTGCGATTCGACTATGTTGCACTAAGTGTGCGAAATGAATATGATGCACTAAGTGTGCGAATTGACCATGCGGCACTAAGTGTGCGAGTTTGACTATGTGGCACTAAGTGTGCGATTTGATTATGTAGCACTAAGTGTGCGAGTTGATTATATAGCACTGAGTGTGCGGACTCGATATACATTCGTGAATCATTACGGACACTATGTGTGCGACACTATTGAGTCGATCGCGGACAGCGGATCGGGTAAGTGTTTTGAGTACATGGCTATTATGTGCTATGCTTATACTTGGTGTTGAGCTCGGTAAGTTTGAACCTATGTGACAAATATACTTGAAGTCACGTACATAAAATTTATCGTAGGATGGGTGAAAGGCCGTTTAGTCGTTTGATTGTAACGAAAATAAATTGATTTATGAAAATGTTTCAATGTCCTATTGATGAGTATATGGAATGTGAATGCATGAATTGATATGAAATTGAATTGATAGGTTGGAGGAACTATGGTATGGTTCGGAATGGATGGAGTAATTAGCCTCGTTCCATTTTGTTTTCTCTTGTGATAATGTTATTGATGGATGGTAGTGCATAGCTTATGACTTACTGAGTTATAAACTCACTCGGTGTTTCCTTGTCACCCATTATAGGTTGCTTGGACTCATCTATTTTTGCGTGGTCGGGCCGTCATCGAAGTCATCACACCGGATAGCAAGTTTTGGTACTTTCTTCTTAGTTGGCTTAGAAGAACATTTTGGCATGTATAAGCTAGTACGTTGTGTTTGAATTATGGCATGTAAACTTTAAGCCATGCGAAAATGGCACGAATGTTCGATTGAGTTGGATCAAGGGTAGGCATGAAATGGACCTAGTTACTTTCGTAACAGATGCTGGCAGCAGCAGTGTCATGAGATTGAAAAATCACTAAAAATAGTAGGAGTGGAATTAATTGATGAATAAATTATGTAATCGAAGCTCGATGAGTCTGTTTTCATGAGGAAGTAACGAAAAGATCATATGAGCAGTATATTAAGAGATAATCAGATTTTTGTGGGACAGGGCCAGAACGGTTTCTGGATTCCCTGCTCCGACTTTGGAAATTCATTATAAATTAACCAGAGATAATTAGGGGTCGTACCATATATGTACAGATTCCCCTCTGAGTCTAGTTTTCGTAGAAACAAACGGCATTAGTATTGAAGCCTCGTGCAGGGAGATATCCAAGTCGTAATGGGCAAAGGTCAGTGTAGTCGACCCCTGCAATATGGGAGATTTTGACTAATAAACTGTACTAATTGGCCCGACCAAAAATTCTAGAAAAAAATACATAGATGGGCACATGAGTCTAGTTTCTGGGAAAAATCACGAAACTGATTTTCGAGTTACGAAACTCAAGATATGATTTTTAAAACGACTAGTACACAGATTGGGCAGTGTCTGGAAAATAAATTTTATAAGGGGTTAAAGTCAGTTAACACCTCGTGTTCGACTCCGGTGTCGGTTTCGGGTTCGGGGTGTTACATGCCGAACACTTGAGAACCATATTGCAGATCTTGAGAGAAAAGAAACTGTTTGCTAAGTTTAGTAAAAGTGAGTTCTGGCTTCGTGAAGTCGGATTTTTGGGACATATAGTCTCAGGTGATGGTATTCGGTTGGATCCAAGCAAGATTTCTGCGATCGTTGATTGGAAATTGCCCAAGAATGTATCCGAGGTTAGAAGCTTTTTAGGCTTAGCCGAATATTATAGACGTTTTGTTGAGGGATTTTCGATGATTGCCTCTCCTATGACTAAGTTGTTGCAAAAGAATGTTAAGTTTGAATGGACTGATAAATGTCAGCAGAGTTTTGAAAAGTTGAAAGCACGATTGACTGAAGCACCAATTTTAGTACAGCCCGAGCCAGGAAAGGAGTTCGTAATTTACAGTGATGCATCATTGACAGGCCTTGGATGTGTGTTGATGCAAGAGGGTAAAGTGGTAGCTTATGCTTCGAGACAGTTAAAACCGCATGAAAAGAACTATCCTACACATGATTTGGAATTGGCCGCTATTGTCTTTGCCTTGAAGATTTGGCGACATTATTTGTATGGTGAAAAATGTCGAATTTTTACTGATCACAAAAGTTTGAAGTATTTGATGAATCAAAAGGATTTGAATCTGCGACAGAGGAGATGGCTTGAATTATTAAAGGATTATGATCTAGTGATTGATTATCATCCAGGAAAAGCAAATGTGGTTGCTGACGCCTTGAGCAGGAAATTTCTTTTTACTTTGAGAGCCATGAATACGGGGTTAGCATTGTCTAATGATGGGTCAACCTTAGCAGAGATGAGGGTTAAACCGTTATTTCTCCAGTTGATTTGTGATGCTCAAAAGAACGATAGTGAGTTGCGAACCAAGAGAACTCAATGCGAATCAGGTTACGACTCATATTTTCAAGTTGGACCAGATGACTGTTTGATGTTTCGAGACAGGATATGTGTACCGAAAATTGATGAATTGATTCAGAAAATATTACATGAGGCGCATAGTGGCTGTTTATCAGTTCACCCTGGTAGCACAAAAATGTATAATGATTTAAAGAAGTTGTATTGGTGGCCAGGTATGAAAAGGGACATTTCTGAATTAGTAACCAAGTGTTTGATCTGTCAACAAGTAAAAGCTGAACATCAAGTGCCTTCAGGATTACTTCAACCGGTAATGGTGCCTGAGTGGAAATGGGACAAGATTTCCATGGATTTTGTAATCGGTTTTCCTTTAACTCCTAAAAAGAAGGATGTTGTCTGGGTAATGGTTGATAGATTAACAAAGTCAGCCCACTTTATACCAGTACGTATCGATTACTCACTTGATAAATTAGCCGAATTATATATTGCTGAAATTGTGAGGTTACACGGAGTACCTATGTCTATAATATCAGATAGAGGTCCGAGATTTACCTCGAGATTTTGGAAAAAGTTACAAGAAGCTTTGGGTACAAAATTGAACTTTAGTACCGCGTTTCATCACAAACAGATGGTCAGTCGGAAAGAGTAATCCAGGTACTCGAGGATATGCTTAGATGCTGTGTCTTAGAATTTGGAGGTAGTTGGGAGAAATATCTATCTTTGATTGAATTTGCCTACAATAACAGTTATCAATCAAGTATAAAAATGGCATCATACAAAGCCTTGTATGGTCGTAAGTGTCAGACTCCTTTATATTGGACCGAACTTAGTGAGAAACAGATTCATGGAGTTGATCTAGTTAAAGAAATCGAAGAGAAAATAAAAGTAATTCGGGATTGCTTGAAAGCTGCTTCAGATCGACAAAAGTCATATGCAGATTTAAAAAGAAAAGAGATTGAATTTCAGGTGGGTGATAAAGTGTTCTTGAAGGTGTCACCATGGAAAAAGATTCTGAGATTTAGCCGAAAAGGCAAGTTGAGTCCGCGTTTTATTGGGCCGTACGAGATTACTGAGAGGATTGGACCAGTGGCATATCGGTTGGCCTTACCGGCAGAGTTAGAAAGAATTCATAACGTGTTTCATGTATCAATGTTGCGACGTTATCGTTCTAATCCTTCACATGTGATCTCTCTAACAGAAATTGAGATTCGATCGGATATGACCTATGAGGAGGAACCAATAAAGATTTCGGCTCGAGAAATTAAACAGTTAAGAAATAAAAGTATAGCCTTAGTGAAAGTATTGTGGCACAAACATGGGATAGAAGAGGCTACGTGGGAACTCGAGGAAGCTATGAGGAAACAGTATCTGAACCTCTTTACCGGTAAATTTTCGGGGACGAAAATCTCTAAAGAGGGAGAATTGTGACAACCCGAATTAGGGCCTAATTGGAATAGTGGTTTCGTGACCACAAATCCGAGATAGAAATAATCGTTTTATAATTATTTTGGGGTTTATGATATGATTTCATGATTTCATGAAAATTTCGTGATAAAATTCTGTGCATTTCGCGCTTAAGTTGAGAATAGGGACTAAATCGAATAAATTGTTAAACTCGTGTTTTAGAAGTTTTTAGTATGAAATTGCTTTGGGATATTAATTAGGAGGTCTTAAATAGCAATTTGACCCATTCTTAAGTTATGGACAAAAGTTGGACATGGAGGGAATTTTTTTGAAAGTTTAGTAGTAAGGGCATTTTGGTCATTTGTATATTAAATGAAATAAAATGGGAAAAATAACACAAAATTGGTTATCATCTTCATTAGTTGCTGCCAAAAATTGCTCTCCTCCATAGCTAGGGTTTAAGCCCCGTTTTTAATGTTCTTCACATTTTTGAAATCCTCGTAGCTCGGTTTACTTATTTCTACCATTAGTTTGAGTTAGGGTTTATGTTTAAAAATTTACCCATGAATGATAGGCATGTATTTTGTTGTTTGATGGTAGAATATGTATGTTTGAAGTTAGGGAAATTATCTTTTCTAAGCGATTTTTAACGAAAACGAGCAAAACGACATAATCGATAAAAATACCTATTGTTCATAACTATGTGTTAGAGTGAGAATTTGATGTTACCATAGAAGAGAAAAATGATCAGTAGGTCATTAAACATAAGAATAAGGGCTGAAATTAAATTTCCGAGCCTTGGGGCAAAATCGTAATTTTGTAAAAGTTAGGGGGCAAAAATGTAATTTTTGTATAATGTGATTTTTGGATTAAAATAAATATTTTGAGTGTTAAATGAGCTAAATATGTTGTTATAGATCAAGAAAGGCGTGGAATCGACCTCGAACGAGGAAAGGAGAAAGTTTTGGACTAAATTGCAAAATTCCCATATTTTGCACCGAGGTAAGTTTGTATATAAATATTAAATTAATTTCATTTACATTTTTATATTTCAGCCTATTATATATATATTAGCTGATGTTGACGTATAAATCAACTATTGAAAGAATGGAAATAAATAATAGAGAGAGAGATCCCGGTTGAACATTCGAAAAAAATCGAATAAAATAGAGGGAAAGTAGCTAGGTCACATGTATGGTGCCGAGTGCACATCATGTGTATAAGAAGGCTACAAGATACTATATAGTAGCTAGGTCACATGTGTGATACGGGATGTATCCCATGTAGACAAGAGAGCTACGTGAGAGATAAATGTAGCTAGGTCACATGTGTGATACGGGATGTATCCCATGTAGACAAGAGAGCTACGTGAGAGATAAATGTAGCTAGGTCGCATGAGTGATTCTAAGTGAAGGACACCATGTAGACAAGAGAGCTACGAGATAAATCGGCTAGGTCGCATGAGTGGTACTAAGTGTTCACCATGTGTACAAGAGAGCCGAATTAAATGAGATATGATGGTGGGGCTGTGTGCTGAAACTATCAAGTATCGAGGATTATTCTGAATTGTTCAACGGGATGGTTTTGTGGTGACATTGTAGTCATAGACCTACACTTTTGATGTATGGAATGTGATGAAAATGATTTGTAGTATATATATATGTAAGTTAAAATGAGGTTAGTATAAAGAATGTGTGAAAGAATGAAATTAGCATTAAAACTGTTTTGGACAGTAGCAGTAACGTGATTTTGAAAATTCACCAAAAATAGAAGGAACTTAATTAGAAGTTTAATGAGATGTGAAATTAAATCTTAATGAGTCTATTTTCATATAAAAGAAACAGAGCAAGCAAAGGAATTCTATATTTTGAGATATTTACAATTGTGTGAGACTTGCTCAGGATGACTATGAAATCACATGTTTCAACTTTGAAAAATCATTACAAATTGTACAAAACAAATTAAGAAATATATTTATATTCGTAAATTCCTTATTGAATCTAGTTTTAAATGAAATGGGTTTCATGGTTATTTGAATTGTGTACTGAGAGAAATTCAATTCGAAATGAACAGAGTTTAGATCAGTTGAGCTGTGTAACAGGGGAAACTTTAACTAATAAACTGTACTAATGGCTAAACCAAAAATTCTAGAAAAAACTTAGTAAGAATTTTTTTGAGTCTAGATTCAGGGAAATTTTACGGATTTGAATTTCGAGTTTCGTAACTCGAGTTATGATTTATTTAGTGATCATGACGCTGGAGGGACAGCTTGATCAAATTGGAGTAAACAATAAAATTAAAAAATATGATATAATTGAGTTATGTTGTAAACATATTAGATTTCTTATTTGTTATTTATATACTTACTTACTAAGCTATAAGCTTACTTTCTTTTCTCTCCTTTGTCTTATAGTGTCGTCCAGCTAGCACAGGAGTCAGAGATCGTAGAAGATCCGCCCGCACTATCAATACTCTTGGTATCTAAACTCAACATTTTGAAATATGGCATAGTAGACTTAGTTATTTTGTTACGTGTCATAATTGTCTAGGTTCAAATTACTACTTATAGTATGAAACTAATCATTTTGTACGAAGCCTTTGAAGTTGGTTTGTATTGTTAATGGCATATGTTATAATGATCAAATTGCACGCCATATTTTTGTTGGGTTTTGTTTAATAGTATATACTATAATTTGTGAATACCTCATACCCTGTTCCGACGACGAATACGGGTAAGGGGTGTTACAGGCCGGGTTTGGGGTGTTACGCTCATTTTCTCCATTTTCGGCCCGTTTCTCACTCTTTTTATTCTCCTATGCTCACCTAAGTATAAAACATGAAATTAAAGGATTAGGAGCATCGAATTCACCAATTCTAAAGAGAAACCATCCATAAATGTGATAAAGCATGGGATAAAAATATGTATAATTTACGGTTTATCAAATACCTTTACACTTAAGCATTTGCTTGTCCTCAAGCAAAAATCCTTAACTCATAATAAAAATAAATTCTTCTCAATTTATAATCCCGATCAATAAATCTCAAAATAATCCATAAGTACTCAAACATTGAAAATTCAACTAAAAGTACATCAGAGTTTCAAACGTTCCAAGTTGAGCATTTTATCACAAAAACATAGGTGTCTCCCCTCATCTAAGTGATTACCTTTGATCAAAATATCACAGAGTTTAACATCCTCACTAAAGATTCACTCAAATCACTCAAGGTGTTTAAGGACATCAATAAAAGCACTCATTAGTCAATATGAAAAGTTATTACCATAGGCTTGCGTGAAAATCAAATCTCCACCGCTATATATTGAGTTAATACTTCAATCAAAAAGGTCTTTTTAGAGGGTTGTAATGTGGCTTTGGTTAGGGGGTATGGTCATAAGCTGAAAGAAAAGGTTAGAATCGAGATTGAATTGAAAAATCACTTAGCTAGAAAAATAACTAGTCATCAATTGAATACAAGTGAGCTACTTCTCAGAATATGGAATTAACATTCAAGCTCAAAAACGACACATTACAACTAATATGTATTGAAGTACATTCATTTTTTTTAAGAACAAGTCAACTACATAGAAGAGCAAAACATAGCTAAGCAATTAGTTCAAATCAAATCTCGACAAAAATAGGATCAAATTAGGGGATTTCAACAATAATGGGTTATGGGTTAATATTGAGGGTGAATCAATTAATGGCTTGTTAGGCTCAAAGGGGTTCACTAAGGGTTAATTATGAAGGTAGGCTTTTGTGGAGTAAGTAGGTTAAACCTAAGTGCCTTTATCATCTTGACATATTATATCAAATGGTGTGGTCTTGACATGCATAATCAAGCAAGTTCTAGAATAACAAATCAAAACTGATGCACTCATAATGAAAGTGAGCATAAAAGGAATACAATATGCTCTAAAGGCTCAAGATCTCACAAAAATTATTGCTTTTTTATGTTCAAACTTATGAATTTCAACTCAAGATAATACCTAAACTTAGGGAAACAACCTAAAAGTTTTTAATTCTTCAAAAATCAACTTATTATGCTTGATTCCCTAATGTCCTAAAGTTTAAACAATCAATGCATAAATACCTATGTTTTAATTCAAGACATGTCAATAAAAATCATAAATTAATCAAAATTCATTCTAATAGTGGTATGAGTGATTCACGTGAGAATAAGACAAACTTTAGGGATTTCTAATAATGATATGAAAGACCCCCCACACTTAAGATGTACATTACCCTCAATGTACAAAGAGAGATATATTGAAAAAGATAGATATATAATCATAAGATAGGGAGGGAAGTGAAACTTCCTAAATGATGCATGGACTCCTTGAATTGGAGTCATGGAGAAAAAACGGCGAAAGTAATGATGAGGGTGGAGGAGGATACTCTGGCGGTGGTAGAGGTTGGCTTCCACAAATGCTGCGCCAAAAGAATATTATATCTCAAGTTGGCTATGGTCGTGGTCGAGTAGGGTATCGCAGTCGTAGAGAACCTTTCCTAGTCGAGTTTAAGTTCCTGAGTAATAGTGAGCTTTGGAGCTCTTTATAACTGTGATAGAATCAGGAACTTTTTTAGGAAATATATAAGGAAGAATAATTACTCGTAATGAAATAGCTGAAATTAAAAATTATAAAATAATAATTATAAAACCTAATAAAAATAAGCTTAAAGAAAAATAAAAAGTAGTCTTAAAATAAAATAAAAGTAACAACATAAAATAATAAATAAAAGTTTTTAAACATCTTCATCGCTAGATGGTTCGCGAGGTGGGGGTGGTGATGAGATGTGGAAGTGCTGACAAATCTGCTATAGGGTAGCATCAATGTTATCGAAGCACCGAAAACACTGCTGCTTGAATCAAGTAAGGCGCTCAGAGATGTCAGCGTATAAAGCCGCCGCATGAATTGGACGAGAGGGGGGTGGTGCCTAAGTCGGTGGATCCTCGTGACGTGGAGGGACATCATCAGTAATGTCCTCTGGGTCCTCTTCCTCGGTGGACTGGGTGAGGTGATACTGAGGAGGGTATGTGCCACATCGTTTCTCGATCATCCTCATACTTAGAATACTCGAGATGCCCTATGGGGACATCTGGCCAATAAGAGTGAGGGAGGATGATTGTGCTCCCGTGTTGATGAGCCCAAAGTGCTGAGCCAATCAAGTCACATAGGGCCCAATAGAGATGGCCCCTCTTCTGTGCCGCTCCTTCTAGTGGCGAATGGCGAAGGCAATCGATGACGTGCCTATTCACCATACTCTATAAGAAATAGGCATCGTAGGTGGTGACGACGCCAGTGCTCTATCGTCTCCCTGTCAGAGTGTGAGCCAAGATGGCGTGTAGATACCTCAAGGATGGAGGGAGAGCCGATGCCTTGGAGCCGCTAGGACCGTAGGTGGCCGAGGCAGGGACGAGGTCCCTCTAGCATTTCGAGGGGGAGTAGTGGATGTGGCGGTAAAGGGTGTTGAGTTCATTTTCGTCTATGAACTCCTCCGTTTATAGCCCTAGTACAGTCTCGAAACAACTGGCGTACTAGAGCACCAAGGTAGAACTGGACCGTTCCAGGATCGTCAAAGTTGGTCATGACGGTCTAAAGATGGAACATCGAGCAGAGATCCAATGTAAACTCGAGATACATAGGCTCGACAATCTCAAAGAAGAGCCCCCATGGGTCAGTCCTTAGGAGGGCTCAGACCGCGTCAGCTAATTTAATCTGTTCGAGTGCGGTCCAGTCAATGTAGCAGCCCAAACCTAGGGGTCGGGCCCATAATATCTGATATAATTCCTCCTGGGGTCCTAAGGGAACCTAGAGGAACGGGTGCCTAATCTCCGTGAGGATGACGCTGCTCCTTTTCACTTCTTTGAGGAGGGAACAACAGTCTTCTTACCACGTGAGGATGACATTGTACCTGCGTTGAAAAATCGAAGTTCAACCAATACGTCCCAAAAATAGGAAGATTTCATGAGACTTACGTAATGGATGAAGTAAACAAAATTACTAAATATATCAAGTTATAGTATTATGGGAATATTGTAACAGGAATATGAATGAATGCATGTGGGTAAGCATAAATTTCATGAAACTAGGAAAAATGAAAAAGTAGAGCATAATGGAGTAACTAAAATGACAAAATTTTTATAAACAAGCATGAGTATTTTAATATTCTAACTATGAATATTCATACAAAATAGTTCAATAGAGCAGAGAAATCATGAAATAAGCAACATATTTTGAGAAAATAGAGAGAAAATAGTAAACAAATGTAAAATGAAGGAGCTTGAGGCGTCGGAATCGGTGCTGTAGGCAGCGTACGGGCGTAGGGGAGGGGGTGTGGAGTTGCAGCGGCTAGGGTTAGGGATTTTTTGGGAGGAAAATGATGAATAGTGAGGGGTTTATATAGATTTTGGGGCACACGGTCGTGGGACACGCTCGTGTGGCCTAATTTTTACCCGTGTGTTTCCCGAATTTTGAATTTGGGTGCGTCTAACATTCAGCCCATGCCCGTGTTCTTTGGGCTTGTGGATGCACACGGTCGTGTCTTGCTTCGTTCGCTTCTCCCACGCCCGTGTACATAGGTCCACTCCCTTGTTTGTTTTGGCAGCGTCGACCACGGGTGGATGGCACGGGCGTGTCACAGGCCCATGTTATATTCTTAGTTTTAACCATGATTTTGAGGCATGGGCATGTCGCACGCTTGTGTTGTTTTGGCAGTTTCGCCCACAACCATGTCACACGATCATGGCAACTTATCGTATCTCGTGTTGGGGAAAAAATCTTGCCCTGTTTTCACACGGCCTAATGCACGCCCGTGTACCTGGCCGTGTGGTCTTTATAAAGTCTGCGTTCCATGATTCGGTTAGTATGTTAGACGTTAAAAACTAAAATTTTAAAGAAATTAACACTGTTAGTGCTCGGGTTGCCTCCGGAGAAGCACTTATTTATAGTTTAAGCTCGACTTACCTCACTTTTGCATGGTCAAGGTGGAGCGAGGAGTTTACACTCCTCATCCCTGCTATAAACTTTATAATATAAGGTTTAAGATGAGTATTGTTTACCTTAAATGTGCCGAATTTGGGATGATTTACCTCGACTGTACCATATGGGAAGATACTGAGTACCGTAAGAGAAATTTCTTCATTAGGTTCGGAAGTGGTAATGCGAGGATCTGCTGCATCTAGTAGTACTTTGTGTCCAAACTTTAGTTGATTTGGTGACGTATTGAGCTCGTCCTGGCTCGGTTTCAGTTTATTGAGTGTTCTCAGTTTTTATGTCCGCCATTCATCTAGCTCCTCGTCCTTGTTGGTGTTTGAACACGTCTTATATGCGTTCTTTGTAATTGCTTCCTGCACAAAAGGTTTCACTACATGATCAGTACTAGTAGAATAATTTATACAACCACCTTTAATTTTTGATGTGTTACTCGAATTACGAGCTTAAAGGGTGATTGTTTCATCTCCCACATGAAGTGTGAGTTCACCTGTACTAACATCAATAATTGTTCTAGCAATCGCTAAAAAAGGTCGTCCTAAAATTAAAGGTACGTTACTATCCTCTTCCATGTCTAGAACAATAAAGTCTATTGGGTATATAAATTTATCGATATTAACAAGAACATCTTCAATGATACCCCTAGGAAATCTAATGGTTTTATCAGCCAATTGAATGCTCATCCTAGTTTTTTTGGGTTTCCCAAGACCTAGTTGTTTAAACATTTTATAAGGCATAACATTAATGCTTGCCCCTAAGTCAACCAATGCGTGATGAACATCTAAACTACCAATTAAACAAGGAATCGTAAAACTCTCTGGATCCTTCAATTTTTTGGGTAGCTTATTCTGTAATATGGCTGAGGAAACTACATTCAATTCCACATGCGACGCTTCATCCAACTTTCGTTTATTTGTCAAAAGCTCCTTTAAAAACTTGACTGTGTTTGGCATCTGCGAAAGAGCTTAAATAAATGGTAAGTTAATATGTAGTTTCTTTAAAAGGTTAAGGAATTTACCAAATTGTTCATCTGGTCGGTCTTTCCTTGTTGCATTGGGGTATGCACACGAGGTTTATATTCTATACTCATCGACTTTGGGTCATTTTGGCCTACCTCATTCTTACCTTTGCTTACCACCATTTCTAGCCTTGGTTCTGCAACTAACCCTTCCTCATCTTGAATGGCAATCGCGTTGAGTTGCACCCTTGGGTTAGATTCAGTGTTGCTTGGCAGGCTACCTTGTGGTTGTTCGGAAATCAACTTGGCTAGCTGTCCAATCTGAGTTTTGAGCCCCTAGATTGATGCTTGTTGATTTTTAAGTGCTGTATTGGTATTCTGAAAATGAGTTTCTGACACTGAGATGAATTTTTTTAGCATCTCCTCAAGGTTTGGCTTTTTCTCTTATTGGTAGGGTGGTTGTTGGAAGCCTGGAGGTGGTGGTCTCTAATTCCCTTGGCCTTCCTATGAAAATTTTTTTGTGGTTCCTCCAACCTGCATTGTAAGTATTGCTATAAGGATTGTTTTGAGATCGAGGATTGTTACCCATGTAACTTAACTGCTCATTCTCCATGTTTTGGCCATAAGATGGTATTCTGAACTGCTTGGTCCACCTCCACTCGCTTCGCACTGCATTACTAGGTGAACCTGTGAAGAACTAAGGAAACAATCAATTTTCTTATTCAAGAGTTCTACCTTATTAGAGAGTATGGTGACCGAATCGACGTTATAAACTCTAATTTTTCATTGTCTTTGTCCTTATGACTTCCCACTGATAGTTATTCAGTGACATCTCCTCTATAAATTCATAGGCATCTTCAGGTGTCTTATTATTGATGGTTTCTCCAGCAGCTGTGTCAACCATCTACCGAGTCGAAGGATTCAGGCCATTATGAAAGGTTTGAACCTGTAACTAGAGTGGTAACCCATGGTGAGGGCATCTTCTCAAGAGGTCCTTGTATCTCTCCCATGCATCGTAGAGTGTTTCCAAATCCATCTACACAAAAGAAGAGATATCATTACGTAATTTAGCCATTTTAGTCGGTGGAAAACATTTTAATAAAAACTTTTCGGTCATTTGTTCCCAAGTAGTGATTGACCCCCGTGGCAACGAGTTTAACGACTGTTTAGCCTTATTCCTCAACAAAAAAGGGAATAACCGAAGGCGAATGGCGTCATCGGAAATGCCATTAATTTTAAATGTATCACATAATTCCAAAAAGTTTGCCAAGGGAGTGTTGGGATCTTCGTCCTACAAACCATCAAACTGAACAAATTGCTGTATCATTTGAATTGTGTTAGGTTTTAGTTCAAAAGTATTGGCAGCTACAGCAGGTCTAACTATGCTCGATTCAGTTCCTGTTAAAGAAGGTTTAGCATAATCATACATAGTGTGCAGAGCAGAATTCTGATTTACAACAATCACAGGAGGTAGAAGATTTTCTTGGTTTCTGCCATCTCCTCGGTTGTGATTGAAGTATAGTCCTCATGCTCTTCCTCTGTGTATCGTAAGCCTCGCCTTATTTCTCTTCAGTTTCTATGAACTGTGTGATCAAGCTCACTATCAAACAGTAATGGTCCTGACGGGTTTCTTCTGGTCATAAACTAGACAAACCTGTCAGAAGAAAATAAATGAAGAATTAGAAAATAAAATAAAAATTTAAATTGCAATAAAAGTAAAATGGATAAAGTAATAAAAATCGAGTGTTCCTAATATCCTAGTTCCCCAGCAAGGGCGCCAAAACTAGATACGTGATATTCGTGTCAGGTTTTAAAGATTTATGAAAGGATCGTTCTTGAGGCTAACTTATTATCACAATTAAGGCAAGTGTACCTATCGAACAATAGTATAGTTCAGCAAGACCAGATTGTCAAACCCAAAGGAACTACGAGTACTAGTATTTACTTTCTTTTTATTATCTAGCCTAAAAATTAATAGATTTGGTTATCTAAACTAATTACTAACTACAAATGCACAGAAAGAAAATTTGGGAAAATACTTTTGGGGAAATTCGATTGATTAGGACAATACCTAAGGAAAAATTCACCTAGACTTCACTTGTTATTTGACTCTAAATCAGATGATTTATTCATTTGACTTGATCCGTAGAAATCCCTAAGTTATATTATTACCTCTCTCGAGACTAATAACGTCTAACCCTAGATTGAATAATTAAAATCTCTTTCTAATTAACACCCTAAAATTGCATTAACTCGATCTATGGATTCCCTTATTAGGTTTCACCCTAATCTGGCAAAATCTTATCACCCTATCTCTAGGCGCGCAATCAACTCCGCTTAATTATGACAAATTTACTCTTAGACAGGGTTTATTCCTCCTCTGTATAAGAGCTTAACTTGAATCAATATCATGGAATATCAAAACAAGAATTAAGAACACAATAATTAAGAACAAGTCAAATATTTATCATACAATTCAGATAATCTTAGGTTTCATTCCCGTTAGGTATTTAGGGGGTTTAGTTCGTACTTATGGAAGAAAACATCTCAAAAGCATAAAGATAACAAAACATAAGAAAACCCAAAACTCCTGAAGGAACTTGAAGGGAGATCTTCAGTCTTGATGATGAATCCGGCTTCTGAGATGGATCAATTGGCTTTCCTTGAGTAGTTTCTTGCTTCCTACTCTGCATCTCCCTTCTAAGTGCCTCTTCAGGTGTTTAAATAGGCTTTCGAATGCCTAAGAGCCCCTAAAATTGGCCTTTTTTGAATAGGGTTATACTTGGGCTCGACAGAGAGACACCCGTGTGCGATTACTCCAGCCCGTGGCCAAGGCTGTTGAACAGGCACGGTGTGCAATATACCCGTGTAAGTCGTGCTTCAATCCTGCCAAGGGACATGGCTGTGTGACACACTGTGTGAGAAAGTATAGGCCGTGTTGATTTCCCACGTAGGTCCATTTTCTCCGTTTTCGGCCCATTTCTCGCTCTTTTTACCCTCTTATGCTCATCTAAGTATAAAACATGAAATTAAAGGATTAGAAGCATCGAATTCACCTATTCTAAGGAGAAACCATCCATAAATGTGCTAAGCATTGGATAAAAATATGTATAAATTACAGTTTATCAAGTTGCTTGCATTCGGTTTCACATTTTAAGTCTATTGCAATACTCAAGCTGATCACTAAATGTTCACAAACTTTCCAGATCAAGGCAGCTTATTTCCTGCACATTAAAACCGATTGGCCGAACATAGACAAGGCTATTCAGCTCACCACCTTTTCAATTAATGTCCAACTAAATGATCATCTTCTTTAGCTGTCCATTTGTGTTTTTTATGCTAGGAAACTTGAAGAAAGCTTGCAAGGACGTTTAAGAAACTTCAAGGAAATTTCCAACCTCTTTTAGCTTTAATTTGATGTCCATTCAGCATCCCTAATAGTCCATTCGGTTACACCATGTTTTAGGCTATAAATACTTATTTTTAGATGGTTGAAAAGGTTACTCAATTTTAGACTTTGTCATTTTATGAACTTTATTGTTCTAGTGAGAATTCAATTCTCTTTATTCATTTCAGGACTGATCTGACTTATCGGGATTTTGTCTTGTGGCATCTATCTTTCGTTTGTTTTACCCCAAACTTATCATCTCTGGTGTGGCGTTCGAAACATATCTTTAGTTCCTAACTCTCTATAGTTAGCGGGTCAAGATCCTTTTATCAACCTAAGTGCCTATTTTGAGACTCAAGTCGACAATCGCTATTGGTTCATTCTCTAGCCTTAGTCATCCATCTCCTCCCACCATCCTATCACTTCGCCATTCATCCAACTGTCTTGCTTATCAAATCCATTAGCCTAATTTTATCCACCATTCTTATAATCCATTTTTAACCTCTTTGTTTAAGCCTCCTTTCTATCCATTTTTAGCCTTTTTCAAAACGAGCCAAGACTTACCCAATTTATCGATCGGGCAACTCACAAGACTCAAATCACTCCTGAGGTGAGTTCGTATCATTTGGTATCAGAGCTGGTTAAATTGAGGTAAGTATTGACAATTTTGAAAGTTTCAATATCGTATTTATTAAAAAAATTTGAAAAAAAAGTTGAAAAATTCGTGAAGAAAAAAAAGAAAGAATATATCTATTTGAAGAGTAAAAAAAAGATAGTAAATAGTGAAAAAAATCTCAAAATAAAATAAAAAAAGAGAGAAAAAATTCAAAATTAAGAAAAAATGTTCAGTTCCATTGTCATTTGATTTTCCAAAAAAAATAGTTCTGTTGATAGTGCTAAAAGTTGTATTCATCTTTTGTAAATCCCGATCATCAATTTCTTGCTACTATCACCATCTACCCAAACGGCTACACCTTCACCTTTTATTTTTACTTCTAGCCCACCCTTGTCCCAACATCATTTCCAACCCAAACCGATTATCATTTTTGTAAGCCGACTCCACACCGACGAGACCACTAAGCCTAAGTAGTCCATCGTGAACCGAGAGAAGCGAATGGAGTGCAAAAAGGCACGAGTGTGTGGTGAGACTATTCAAGTGTGTAAAAGCCAAACGTGTGCGATTTTTTTTCTTTTCGAGAGAATTTGTGAGGTTTTTATTGACGAAATTTTTCATTTCTGTTTTTAATCTCTTTCCTTTTACCTCACTAAAATCATGAACCAAGAAGTATTTTCAGAATCCAATTATCAATATTTGATGAAAGAGATGCGTAGAATTGTGAAATCCAAGTTTGACAAGTTGCACGAGCATTTGGATCGAATCGAGGAAGGGGACCAACGAGAACAACTTTCTCCAAGTCAAAAGATGGAGTCAAGGTCGTCATAGAGACCTGCATCTGATGATCATTCGAGGAGGGACTCATACCTAGATTCTTATCCATCAAGAAAGTCGAGACGGTACGAAGCAATCCCCGAATCTAAAACCTTTCAAGATGACAAACGAGAATGTAGGAAATCCTCTTCAAGTGCCTTAAAGTGTTCATCTGCGGAGAAATCTTCACAAAGAAGAGAACGTGTTATGTCTAAGTATTCGCCTGTGGATAGTCATTCCTGAAGAGATTCATACCATGATTTCTATTCGACTAGGAATTCAAGACGAAGCAAAGAAAACTTCAAGTTTGAAGCCTATTAAGGTGATGAATGAGAAGGTTCGATAAAGTATTCATATGCACAAAGATACTCATCCACGGAGGAACGCTCGCGAAAAGATAATCATACGTACACGGATCTTTCAAACTTTTTCCAACAAAAAGATTCTCATCTTGATTCTTCTATGTTGTCTTCCTCTTGTAACGAGATCAAAAAATCATGTGAGAAAGAAAAAGATAGTGAAAGAAAAGAAAAAGAACTTGAATTAGAAAAGAAAATTGAGAATGAGATTGAGAATGAGTCTTTAAAAGAGACGATTGAAAAACAGAGAGAGTTTGAACATGAGATTGCAAAAGAAACGAGTAGAGAAGACAAGAGAGAACAAGAAAAAGTGAGGATTGTTTTAACTAACTGTTCTATGAGTTCTCCTTGTATTGTTTCTTCTCAAGTTCCTAAAGATTCCATTAACAAGCTACAACTTCAATACCTTTTCGAAGAGAGACGATTTCAAATGATCGAGAAAGGTAATATCAAAAATAAAATTCTCTCTCAAGAGCTTAAAGGCAAGCAAGGTAAGGAGTCTTTAACAATTACATCACGATAAATATATTTGAACATTGTTGAAAAAGGTACCGATGACTTAATTTTTTAAAGATTGCCGCTCACTATGTTGATTAATTGCCATTCTTTGATTATTGATGATTTTGTTTTAAATAGTGGTATGAAAAGTTTTTCTAGTAATGAGTATGGCATTGGCAAGCTTGTTGATGAAGTAAGATTAAGTCGGTACAAACAAAATTTGATCTTATGTGATAAAGAATTGTCATGTAAAATGCCTAATTTGTTTATTTGTGATGGTAATATGAATTCTCTATATCATTGTGCATGTTTGTGTAAATCTGGTCAAATGAGAATTACGATGTATGATTGTTTGAAAATATGCATGCTCAAATTTTCTTTTTTTCACTTGTGTGAGTTGATGATGAAAGAAAGGCCATTACCGCTTATAACAATGAATGACCAAAATCGTGTGTTTAAGCCAGGAGCAAGTTATATTAAGTTGTCGCCAAGCAAAGGTGAGCATCATAATTTCTATTTAAATTAGCATGTGAACAACTTTTGCTTACTTGATAATGTGTTTCTAAATCTGAAAACAAAGTTGTTGTACCATGATAATATGCGAATGCAAAATCAAATCTTTGATCCTAGAAATTGCACTATAGTGGGATTTGAAGGATTCGAGTATGTCTTGCATGAGTTAAATCTTTGATCCTAGAAATTGCACTATAGTGGGATTTGAAGGATTCGAGCATGTCTTGCATGAGTTTAACTTGCAATTGTTTCATATTCCCCCTGTGCTGTTGTCAATGAAATTTTCAAGTCGAAATGAAATGATAAGAGAAAACTTTGCTTCCAACACCAGATTGTCTTATATCGTTTGGTATCAAGATGTTCAAAGGACTTGAATCAAGTACTTTTGTTGTCCAAAACCATAATTTTCGAGCACTTAATGGTTCTATTATGCTTGACCTTTTTATCCATTGTGAAACAGTAAGGTCGTTTTCCATCTTTGACCCTGGTATTCGTTTTTAGAATAAATTCGTGAATGAGATTGAGAAAAGTTCTTTAGAGATTTTAATTCCTAGAGTCACTAATTTGTTTTACTCTTTTGTAGGTGACACTTGGAGATGGCGTCCCCCTAAAGAGGGAGGGCGTGGAAATAACCCATTTCTTTCTCAAACCATTCGTGGTTCTACAGGTTTTGGAAATAACTTTGCTCCAATCATGAACAAATTATTTTTGATTTTGAAAAATTTTTCTCGAGCAAGTGGCATGATTTGAGGACAAATCGTCTTCAGAGGGAGGGAATGATGCGAACCTAGCCGTGTCAAGTTAAAAATCAACTCAACAACATCGAGCATGGCCTAAGCTCGAGGGGCCTAATTGCAAAATGAGGCCTAACCTTAGCTCATTGAGCACAATTTTGCTCATCTCCAGCTCAATGAGTTTGTGTGCTCATTCAATGAGCCCGATTCAGCTCAAATAAGCTCGTTTGAACTCATTTCCATATTTTTAATTTGTTTTTTTTTGTGCTGGAATAAATTTAATAAGTTGTGTTAGTTAATTACTTAACAAATAATTAATTAATTTAATGGTGTCTTAAATTTGGACATTTTAATTTAGTATATTAAATATGTCTCATATTAATATGTGTTTAATGTGTCTAGCTTAGGACATAATTTAATGTGTCTAATTTAGAACAAATTAATTAGTTGCTGCTAATTTAATTTGTCCTAGCCTAGACATGTTTTTAAATGTGTCTTGGAGTTAGCCGAATTTAATTGTGACCAGAATGGGACAAATTTAATTGATTTTGTCCATCCAAAATTAATTTATCTTGGCTGCTGCCGATTTTAATGTGTGTGTGTTAAATATGTCTTAATCGAATTTAATGTGCAGGTATTAAAAGAGCTGCTGGTGCAAGAAACAACATTAAAAGAGCTACTGGTGCATTGTTTGGGACACTGTTGGTCAGGAAACAACATTAAAAGAGCTGCTGGTGCATTGTTTGGGACGGCATAATGAGCAGATGGTTCAGCTCTTCAAGGAAACATTTCGTGGATTTCAATGGCCAAAGTCCAGCTGCTATTCAGCCTTCCCAAAAAGTTTATTAGCTTCCCAAAGCATCCTTAAAATGTTTCACATTGTTGGAATATTTCCTTCTTCACTATTTCATTCGGCTCGAGCATTCACAACCTTGGGCTGTTCGGTCTTATTTGTTCACACATAGGAGCTGCTTGCATTTGGTTTCACATTTTAAGTCTATTGCAATACTCAAGCGGATCACTAAATGTTCACAAACTTTCCAGCTGATCAAGGCAGCTTATTTCTAGCACATTAAAACCACTTGGCCGAACATAGACAAGGCTATTCAGCTCACCACCTTTTTAATTAATGTCCAGCTAAATGATCATCATCTAGAAGCTGTCCATTTGTGTTTTTCATGCTAGGAAACTTCAAGGAATCTTGCAAGGACACTCAAGAAACTTCAAGGAAATTTCCAGCCTCTTTTAGCTTTAACTTGCTGTCCATTCAGCATCCCTAATAGTCTATTCGGTTACACCATGTTTTAGGCTATAAATACTTGTTTTTACATTGTTGAAAAGGTTACTCAATTTTAGACTTTGTAATTTTATGAACTTTATTGCTCTAGTGAGAATTCAATTCTCTTTATTCACTTTAGGACTGATTTGACTTATCAGGATTTTGTCTCGTGGCGTCTATCTTTCCTTTGGTTTATCCCGAACTTATCACCTCCAGTGTGGCGTTCGAAATATATCTTTGGTTCCTAACTCTCTATAGTTAGTGGGTCAAGATCCTTTTATCAACCTAAGTGCCTATTTTGAGACTCGGGTCGACAATTGCTATTGTTGGTTCATTCTCTGGCCTTAGCCATCCATCTCCTCCCACCATCCTACCACTTCGCCATTCATCTAACTGCCTTGCTTTCAAAGCCATTAGCCTAATTTTATCCACCATTCTTCTAATCCATTTTTAACCTCTTTTCTTAAGCCTCATTTCTATCCATTTTTAGCCTTTTTCAAAATGAGCCAAGACTTACCCAATTTATCGATCGGGCAACTCACACGACTCAAATCACTCCCGAGGTGAGTTTGTATCACAAGGATTGAACTCAAGACTTCTCAGGCACTTCCCAGGACACTTAACCACAAAAACAGACATATATTTGTGTCATCCACTTGCACAACTAAGTTCCAATTCCTTCGATACGCGAAGCTCATTTCTTTTAGGCCTAAAATTCGGGGCATTACAGACTACCACACGAGCGAGTGCACGCCCATGTAGCATCATCATTCATTTATTTCGGCTTTTGCCGATCACCATTGATACAAACCGTCTCGGGAAGAGTCGAGTCTTATGTAGATTGGCCGATCGTCTACGAGAAGTTACGTTAGGTTTAGTTGAGTTGAAGGTATGGTCAAAGTAGAAAGAGGGGTACGAATGGAATGGTAGGAACGAAAGGGTAGAAACAAAAGGATATGAACAAATTGGTCGGTTTAGGTTCAACTAAGTAAAGAAGAGAACGGGTTTGGAACAACTAAAGGTACTTTCAAGAACAAATACCGAAATGGTATCGACCCGTTGATTAAGCCTTTTGAGTTCGGTTATAGGTTTGGTAAGGGAAACCTCGACCCACTATCTAACAAGATAGGAACCTCAGTATGTTGAACGCCACACTACGAATAGTGATAAGTTCGGGTACGTCAAAGAACACGGTTGACACAACTAGAACGCTAGGAATGCCAAACAAATCTTTGAACGAAATATAAGAAAAGTTTGCCTCACAATTTCGGCAGCATAACATTAACAAAAGTTTCAAAAGTCCTTTACATGGAAATTGAACAAGTATTTATAGGCCTAAGTCTAGGTAGCCGATTGGCCTTTCATGCTTACACATTAATTAAAGAAAATTCTAGAAAAATGACCCTTAATGTGCATGTCTAGATTCGGCTATGGTAATAGGAAATGAATGAATCTTCATGCTTAAGAAAACACTAAGTGAATGCATGATGTCCAATGGTCACTTGTGAGGTTCGGCCAACCTTGTTAAATGAAGCAATGTTTGGCCAAAAAGTATGAATTAATTGTGGACACTCCAAGGGCCATCATGTGTGTGAAACTGAATGTTGAAGAGTCTTCTAGTGTGAACAAGGTGAATCGAATAGTCTTGCCATGTGAACATAGGTGTGAACGAATTAAGGAGAGTCATAGGGAAGCTAATTGGCCAAGCTATCTTCATGCATGTGTGTGATACGAACCGTCTCGGGAAGAGTCGAGTCGTATGTAGATTGCCTGATCGTCTACGAGAAGTTACATTAGGTTTAGTTGAGTTGAAGGTATGGTCAAAGTAGAAAGAGGGGTACGAATGGAATGGTAGGAACGAAAGGGTAGGAACAAAAGGATATGAACAAATTGGTCGGTTTAGGTTCGATTAGGTAAAGAAGAGAACGGGTTTGAACTACTAAAGGTACTTTCAAGAACCAATACCGAAATGGTATCAACCCGTTGATTAAGCCTTTTGAGTTCGGTTATAGGTTTGGTAAGGGAAACCTCAACCCACTATCTAACAAGATAGGAACCTCGGTATGTTGAACGCCACGCTATGAATAGTGATAAGTCCGTGTAATATCCTGATTTTGGGCCTAGTCGGAATAGTGGTTTTGTGACCACAAAATCCGAGATAGAAATAATTATTTTATGATTATTTTAAGGTCTATGATATGATTGCATGATTGTGTGAAAATTTCGTGACGAAATTCTATGCCCAAAGTGCTTAAATTGAAAGTAGGGACTAAATCGAATAAGTTGCAAAACTTGCATTCTAGAAGTTTTTAGTATGAAATTGTTATGGAATATTAATGAGGAGGTATTAAATAGCAATTTGACCAATTTTAAGTTCATGGACAAAATTAGGACATGGAAGGAATTTTTGGAAAGTTTAGTAGTAAGGGTATTTTGGTCATTTAATTATTAAAATGAATTAAAAACAAAATTAAAAGCCAATTTTTGTCCATCTTCTTCATTAGGCCAAAATTTCAAGGG
Source organism: Gossypium hirsutum (assembly GCF_007990345.1). NCBI lineage: Eukaryota > Viridiplantae > Streptophyta > Magnoliopsida > Malvales > Malvaceae > Gossypium > Gossypium hirsutum. Next base: position 19,576,508 of record NC_053432.1, read on the forward strand.
TTCTCCATAGCTAGGGTTTGTTTCAAGCTTCCAAGCTCCATAGTAAGTGATTCCAAGCCCCGTTTTTAATGATTTTTACGTTTTTGGAGTCCCGGTAGCTCAATTAAGCTTATGCTAGCAATAATTCAACCTAGGGTTCATATTTGGAAAAATACCCATAGGTGAAATTTGTGTAGTTTGGTGTTTTATGATAGAATATGAGGTTTTAAATTATGTTAGACAACTTGTGCTACTCGGTTTTAAGTGAAAACGAGCAAAAGGGCTTAATTGGTAAAAATACCTAATAGTCATAAGTACATGTTAGAGTGAGAATTTGATGTTGCCATAGAAGGGAAAAATGATCAGCATGTTATAAAACATAAGAATAAGGAATAAAGTTTAATTCCCGAGCCTAGGGGCAAAAGTGTAAATATGCAAAAGTTTAGGGGAAAAATTGTAATTTTTCTAAAATATGATTTTGGGTCAATTTGAACAATGTGAGTCCTAATTAGACTATATTTTAAATGATAGAGCAAGGAAAACTGAAATTCGGGCTAAAATGGGGAAAATACCAAGTTGTGGACGAAATGGTAAAAGTAGCCATTTTCGCATACGAGGTAAGTTCATGTGTAAATGTAGTAACATAATTGTTGTTTTAAGGAATTTATGTTGTTTATATGATATGATGCTTATTATTATCATGAAACGTTATGTTTTGTGGTTATTGTTGAATAATATGTAATTATGTGAATTACTTGATGAGTATGAACTATCACCGAGTATCGGTTCCGATATTCCGTGGAAGACGGCAAAGATGTGAGATCGAGGAAAAAAGCCCGTTTGAACCTTAGGAATAGATTAGGATACAAGTGACATGTCACTAGGATGGTTGAGCATCCGAACTCGTTGAGTTGAGTCCGAGTTCACTTATGGATGCGAATGTCCGAACTCGTTGAGTTGAGTCCGAGTTCAAGAGATGTAACTAGGCATCCGAGCTCGTTGAGTTGAGTCCGAGTTCACTTATAGATGTGAACGCTCGAGCTCGTTGAGTTGAGTCCGAGTTCACTTATGGGCGGGTTACATGGTAGCTTGGCTACATATGTGGCACTTATGTGCAAACTTTCCATGTATCCGAACTATATTTCGATGTGTTCAACGGGTAAAGTTCTACTGAAATGGAGGAATACTCAAGATGAAAGGGACGTATTGGTAAGTGTTGTGAAATGGATACTTTGAACAGGTATGTACTTAACCCTCGGGTTGAAAAATCGATATAACAACAATATGGTAAGATGATAAATGAAAATGTGATATGAATGTCTTGGTGATGATTATGCAAATGATGTTTTATGTTTGCTTATATGGTTATGTTACTTGCTATTTGCATGTGAACTTATTAAGCATTTATGCTTACTCCCTCCTTTTCATTCCTTGTAGTTTTGACAAGCCAGCTCGGAAATCGGGAACGGTCGGAGGCTTGCTCACACTATCCGTATACCATCTTGGCATAATGGCTTGTATATTTTGAGTATGGCATGTATAGCATTATAATCATTTTGTATATATGGTCTTATGATATGGTTATTAAGTGGTATGGAAATGCTTGGTAATGATTAGCCATTGGAATGGCTAATCATGATCATATTTGGTGTTATGTATGCTAAATTGCTAGCTAATCCATGGAAACCATGAAATAGGTAAAATTTACCATAAAATAGATTCAGACAGCACCAGTGACGTGAGTTTGAAAAATCACTAAAAATAGTAGAGATACAATTAGATGATGAATATATGGAATTGAATAATTATGAGTCTATTTTCATATGGATGGAACAAAACAGGTATATGAGTTATATTTTATGAGATGTTTAAATTTTTGTGAAATAGGGCCAGAGCGATTTCTGGATCCCCTGTTCTGACTTTGTAAATTCACCATAAATTTTACAAAGATAATTACTTATATGTACAGATTCCTTATTGAGTGTAGTTTTATTAGAGACAAACAGCATAGTCATTGAAGCTCTGTAGAGGGAGATATCTAATTCGTAATAGACAGAGGTCAGAGTAGTCGAACCGTGAAACAGGGGAGACTTTAACTAATAAACTGTACTAATTGGCCCGACCAAAAATTCTAGAAAAAAATTAGTAGATAGATATATGAGTCTAGTTTCAGGAAAAATTTACGAAATTGGATTTTGAGTTTTGGAACTCGAGATATGATTTTTAAAGCGACTATGATGCAGTTAGCCAGCTTGTCTGGAAATTTTAAAATGAATTGTATGAGCTGTTTAAGTAATGAATTAAGTCTATTAACACCTCGTGTTCGACTCCGAAAATGGTCTCGGGTACGGGGCGTTACATTTAGTGGTATCAGAGCAGGTTTAGTCAGTTCTCGAACTAACCAAGCATGTGTAAAAGTTTAGCTATACATGCCACTGATTTGTGATAGTGTGATGTCTTCCGACGCGTATGAGTACCGTCTTATTTAGACAGGGTACTCTCCAACCGAGCTGTGCCGACCATGTTCAATGTTATGTGTAGGTATTTGAGTAAAGTTATTATTATGATAAGTCTCGGTTCAGAAGAGTATGAATAAAAGTTTATGATACATATGTGATAATATGTGAGATGAAAGTTCATGTTGTGATAAATATTCATATTTGCTTAATGCTCATATGATGTAGTGTATGTGGCTTACTTGATAAGATGAACGAAATAAATAGAAAGTAGTAGAGGTATGAATAAAGGTCATAATATTATGATACGAGTGAAAATGTCCTTGTCTTGATTTGGACGTCGAATGTTGATAAATGTTAATGGTATATAATTTTTATGAGATAAAGGATTATAATGAAATGAACTTATCTATGTTAAATTGTTGGACTGAATTATATAATTGTAATGATATGTACATGATGATGCACGAAATGAAAGTTGTGATTGTGATGCAAATATCTATGTTTGTTTGGCCTTATATAATGTCATGAGCATGAATTAATTTAATTAAATGAATGGATAAGTAAAGCTGTCTAGAAAACATAGAATGTATGCATAAGTATATTGTCTAAATGGGACAATAGGAAAATTGGTGTAAGCCAACATGAATGAATGACATGATTTTGATGATGTTACTATGATGATGGAAGTTGTGTCATATGTGTATGTATAAGAAAGTCGAGTCAGAGGTCCTACAACCCCTCCCCCTTACCGAAGTGGTACTTATAATGGAATTTCATGAGATTTGTATTGAATAAGTTTCCGGTTGAGAACCCAAATAGTACAGTGATAGAATAATTATAAGTATGATTAGAGATTGAAAATGAGCTGATAAGTAAAGTCAGAGCCAGTAAAGTATCGGATTGACGTAAAGATTATTGGAGTTATGCACTGTCCTAGTTAGAAAAGGAATTCTCCTTGGTAAACCGAATTACTCAGGTGCAAGGTCGAGAAAAGTGTAAATCGAAATTTATTCAGAATTGGCCTTCTTTAGTGAATGGTTTAATATGAAATTTGTGACGGCAAAACTAGTTGGGGAAATGATAATTGAAATGTGAACTATCTGAGTGTGACAGTTATGACTAGACAGATTTAGCAGTCTCTTTTGAGATGTTCTATGTGTTTACCCGTTCTCAAAATATTTCTATGGCTATTGATCTTCTGAAGAAATTCTTGTTATATGGGAATGTCTTCTAATTCTGGTGTTGGATGAAAGCATTGGTAGTCTGACTGGTTTATAATTTATATTGCTCTATTTCATCGGGTATTCTATTTCATTTCGTCTTATAATAATTGATGAGAGAATACGTATGATATTATGATTCTGTTTCTTCTACTTGATGCTTCATCTGATATATATGTATGGGAAGATATATTGATCTTGTTATATTTGATTTCAGTGGGATTAAATGATGTTTTCTTCTGGACTTTCTTTCTTTGAAGAATTATCGGGGTATTCTGTATTTTCTCTATGAGTTTGGTTTTTGATTCTCCGGCATAGTATCGTATCTTGGGTTTCTTTATTCTGGATTTCTTTATTCTGGATTTCTCTATCTTGGATTTCTTTATTCGGTTTCCTTGTTATCTTTGTTCCATAATTTGTTAATTATGACTCGTGTTCAAAGTGCGTTCTTTAGCTCGTGATAATCATGTCAAATATGACTATACTTCTAATTTGATCTTAGTAATGTGGTGGTTTTAGTATTGGGATTTTTTCTAATTTCTGTGTAAGGATTTGACATTAGTAAAGGCATAGGTGATAAAAGCGCGAGTTTCAGTCGGTATGGTAAATTATTTATTTGAAAGATTTCATGTGACAATTATGTCAGGATTATTTTTTCCCAAGTCTGATAATAGAATTTCATTTTGTACGGATAAAAGAGTAAATAGTTTGAACGAGAAGTGTATATTTATTAGAAAAGAGTTGGATATTAGTTTAAGTCACTACGAATGATAAGGTTTCCATCTTGTGAAAGCTGAAAAGTTTATTACACGTTGACAGAGTTCGGATAGATGAGAATATTGGTAACTGAAGCATGTGAACTAGACTAGTCTACATTGAGTAAAGACTTCCTGACTTTCAGTAATGTACTGTTGTATGAATTGTGATGTGTTTCAAGACAGTGAGGTAATGTGATAGTTTAGAGCATCCGATGTTACATAAAATTGGAGTTGTTAAAGGGTTTAAAGTCGAGCATTGGGATCTATCAAAATTATCCTTGTCAGTGTTGATATTGGGATGGAAATGAGAAGGATTATTCTTGAGGCCATATCAGAATTATTTCTATGGCGGAAAGAGGAAAATGTGATGTATCCTATTGTTAAATGTTTGGCGAGATCTATAAATCATATCTGTATTGAATGAATTCCTACTCATCAGGTTCATGGAATTTCAGGTCTCTTTGATTGTTGGATTTCTTGGAATTCTGGTCTCCATTAAATCAAGTTGAGATCCGGGTTTTATGTCATGATATCATGGGAAACTGAGAAGGGTTGAAAGTTTAAGAACAGTTGAGAGTTGAGACTGTAAGCTTTTAGATCATATGAGAAATTGAAGAGATGTATTGGAGGTACAGTCTAAGTGCAAGTTCTTCGGCACCGAATATGAGATTAAAAGTGAATACCACTTTTCTGGTAAGATTTTCGGGGACGAAAATCCCTGAAGGGGGGAGAGTTGTAATATCCTGATTTTGGGCCTAGTCGAAATAGTGGTTTCGTGACCACAAAATCCGAGATAGAAATAATTATTTTATGATATTTTAAGGTCTATGATATGATTGCATGATTGTGTGAAAATTTCGTGATGAAATTCTATGCCTAAAGTGCTTAAATTGAAAGTAGGGACTAAATCGAATAAGTTGCAAAACTTGCATTCTAGAAGTTTTTAGTATGAAATTGTTTTGGAATATTAATGAGGAGGTATTAAATAGCAATTTGACCAATTTTAAGTTCATGGACAAAATTAGGACATGGAAGGAATTTTTGGAAAGTTTAGTAGTAAGGGTATTTTGGTTATTTAGTTATTAAAATGAATTAAAAACAAAATTAAAAGCCAATTTTTGTCCATCTTCTTCATTAGGCCGAAATTTCAAGGGTTCTCCATAGCTAGGGTTTGTTTCAAGCTTCCAAGCTCCATAGTAAGTGATTCCAAGCCCCGTTTTTAATGATTTTTACGTTTTTGGAGTCCCGATAGCTCAATTAAGCTTATGCTAGCAATAATTCAACCTAGGGTTCATATTTGGGAAAATACCCATAGGTGAAATTTGTGTAGTTTGGTGTTTTATGATAGAATATGAGGTTTTAAATTATGTTAGACAACTTGTGCTACTTGGTTTTAAGTGAAAACGAGCAAAATGGCTTAATTGGTAAAAATACCTAATAGTCATAAGTACATGTTAGAGTGAGAATTTGATGTTGCCATAGAAGGGAAAATGATCAGCATGTTATAAAACATAAGAATAAGGAATAAATTTTAATTCCCGAGCCTAGGGGCAAAAGTGTAAATATGCAAAAGTTTAGGGGCAAAATTGTTATTTTTCCAAAATATGATTTTGGGTCAATTTGAATAATGTGAGTCCTAATTAGACTATATTTTAAATGATAGAGCAAGGAAAACTGAAATTCGGGCTAAAATGGGGAAAATACCAAGTTGTGGACGAAATGGTAAAAGTAGCCATTTTAGCATACGAGGTAAGTTCATGTGTAAATGTAGTAACATAATTGTTGTTTTAAGGAATTTAATGTTGTTTATATGATATGATGCTTATTATTATCATGAAACGTTATGTTTTGTGGTTATTGTTGAATAATATGTAATTATGTGAATTACCTGATGAGTATGAACTATCACCGAGTATCGGTTCCGATATTCCGTGGAAGACGGCAAAGATGTGAGATCGAGGAAAAAAGCCCGTTTGAACCTTAGGAATAGATTAGGATACAAGTGACATGTCACTAGGATGGTTGAGCATCCGAACTCGTTGAGTTGAGTCCGAGTTCACTTATGGATGCGAATGTCCGAACTCGTTGAGTTGAGTCCGAGTTTGAGAGATGTAACTAGGCATCCGAGCTCGTTAGTTGAGTCCGAGTTCACTTATGGATGTGAATGCTCGAGCTCGTTGAGTTGAGTCCGAGTTCACTTATGGGCGGGTTACATGGTAGCTTGGCTACATATGTGGCACTTATGTGCAAACTTTCCATGTATCCGAATTATATTCCGATGTGTTCAACGGGTAAAGTTCTACTGAAATGGAGGAATACTCAAGATGAAAGGGACGTATTGGTAAGTGTTGTGAAATGGATACTTTGAACAGGTATGTACTTAACCCTCGGGTTGAAAAATCGATATAACAACAATATGGTAAGATGATAAATGAAAATGTGATATGAATGTCTTGGTGATGATTATGCAAATGATGTTTTATGTTTGCTTTTATGGTTATGTTACTTGCTATTTGCATGTGAACTTATTAAGCATTTATGCTTACTCCCTCCTTTTCATTCCTTGTAGTTTTGACAAGCCAGCTTGGAAATCGAGAACGGTCGGAGGCTCGCTCACACTATCCGTATACCATCTTGGCATAATGGCTTGTATATTTTGAGTATGACATGTATAGCGTTATAATCATTTTGTATATATGGTCTTATGATATGGTTATTGAGTGGTATGGAAATGCTTGGTAATGATTAGCCATTGGAATGGCTAATCATGATCATATTTGGTGTTATGTATGCTAAATTGCTAGCTAATCCATGGAAACCATGAAATAGGTAAATTTTACCATAAAATAGATTCAGACAGCACCAGTGACGTGAGTTTGAAAAATCACTAAAAATAGTAGAGATACAATTAGATGATGAATAATATATGGAATTGAATAATTATGAGTCTATTTTCATATGGATGGAACAAAATAGGTATATGAGTTATAATTTATGAGATGTTTAAATTTTTGTGAAACAGGGCCGAGCGATTTCTGGATCTCCTGTTCTGACTTTGTAAATTCACCATAAATTTTACAAAGATAATTAGTAGTCATCCTTTATATATACAGATTCATTATTGAGTCTAGTTTTATTAGAGACTAACAGCATAGTCATTGAAGCTCTGTAGAGGGAGATATCTGATTCGTAATACACAGAGGTCAGAGTAGTCGAACCCTGAAACAGGGGAGACTTTAACTAATAAACTGTACTAATTGGCCTGACTAAAAATTCTAGAAAAAAATTAGTAGATAGATATATGAGTCTAGTTTCAGGAAAAATTTACGGAATTGGATTTCAAGTTTCGGAACTCGAGATATGATTTTTAAAGCAACTGTGATGCAGTTAGCCAGCTTGTCTGGAAATTTTAAAATGAATTGTATGAGCTGTTTAAGTAATGAATTAAGTCTATTAACACCTCGTGTTCGACTTCGGCAATGGTCTCGGGTACGGGGCGTTACAGTCCGGGTACGTCAAAGAACACGGTCGACACAACTAGAATGCTAGGAACGCCAAACAAATCTTTGAACGAAATATAAGAAAAGTTTGCCTCACAATTTCGGCAGCATAACATTAACATGAGTTTCAAAAGTCCTTTACATGGAAATTGAACAAGTATTTATAGACCTAAGTCTAGGTAGCCGGTTGGCCTTTCATGCTTACACATTAATTAAAGAAAATTCTAGAAAAATGACCCTTAATGTGCATGTCTAGATTCGGCTATGGTAATAGGAAATGAATGAATCTTCATGTTTAAGAAAACTCAAAGTGAATGCATGATGTCCAATGGTCACTTGTAGGTTCGACCATCCTTGTTAAATGAAGCAATGTTTGGCCAAAAAGTATGAATTAATTGTGGACACTCCAAGGGCCATCATGTGTGTGAAACCGAATGTTGAAGAGTCTTCTAGTGTGAACAAGGTGAACTGAATAGTCTTGCCATGTGAACATAGGTGTGAACGAATTAAGGAGAGTCATGGGGAAGCTAATTGGCCAAGCTATCTTCATGCATGTGTGAGTGTCCTTTGGCCGAATGGTCACCTTGGAGAATGAAGAGATAGCACACCATACATGAATGGAAACATTCATGAACCTTAAAGACATTAAATATGGTCATACATGCACTTGGCCGAACATGCTCCTAAGAGATTCAAGTCCCCCAACCGTCCATGCACCTTCAAAATTCATGCTTGCTTTTAATCTCCATATGTCCATTGCGTTTCTACAAGAAATGTGAACAGAATTAATTCAAACTAATGTGAACACAAATATCAACATTAAATTCGGTTATGACAAATTTAATTATCATCAATAAACACTTTTAAGACATACTTAATATAACTAATGTGAACTAAATTTAATATGTAGGATATTAATTAGCTAATTATTGAACTTATTAATTAAAAAGTCAATAGTAGTCAAATGAATTCAAAGTGAACTCCACGAGCTGATGGTTAATTCATGAGCTAAACCCGAGCTGGGCTTAAACTCGTGAGCTGATAATGAGCTTGTCCCAAGCTAATGAGCTGGTGTGGAGCTACATGGGAGCTAACTTGAACTGAAGGTGAGCTCAGTGAGCTGAACTGAACTTGTAGAAAAGTTTGGCATGGATTTCCAAAATGGCCACTAACTGGTTCGATAGGTCTAGCATTGACATCATCCCACACATGCTGAACTAAAGCTATAACGACTTCTTTAAATTGTTTTGCACGAGCCCTTGTGATCGGCCCTTGAGGTAGCACCACGGGATCTCGGCTTGGACTTGACTTATGGGAATCCATGATCGTATCATCCTCCCCCTCTTGAAAATGACTTGTCCTCAAGTCAGTATTGATACGAACCGCCTCGGGGGAGTCGAGTCGTATGCTGAGTTGCCCGATCGTCTACGAGAAAGTATCGTTCAATTCGCTTTTGGAATGAAGTTGATAGGAAAATAGGACGGAAGCTATGTATAATGGTTTAATGATGGATATGGAAGAAAGGGTTCCTAAAAGCAAGCACAAACCAATATTAGAATATATCAACCCAAATGCTTATAGGCTTTCAAGGTGGAGGATGAAAGTGATAAACCTCGACCCGCTACTTAACAAAGTAGGAATCTTGGTATATGGGTGAACGAAACAGGGTTGACGCCACTACTAGGTAGATAAGTCAACAAAGTCTCAAACAAAGTTTAGAGAAGAAAATTCTCACAAGATTAAATTCAATAAAAAATTTGGAAAAAAAAAGTTCCTTAGAATTGAAAGAAAAACAAAGATTTATAGGCACATAGATGACCATTCAAATTCGGAATCTAGGTGTTCACATAATAATAAAAACGTTCACACTAATGTATTAAAATAGTTCATAAATTCGGCAGATTCATGAACTAGTTGAATGGACACTTTCTTCCCCCTAAGTGTGTGCATGAATGCTTAATCATAAAGAAAGGCTTCAAGTGACTTGTATGTGCACCAAAGGTTGCATTTATCTCCTTGAGACGTTCATGCACTTGTATGGAACATGTAGGTTCATAAATGGCAGCATGAACCTAGTAAATTCGTTCACCCCTTTGTGCATACACTTAATTCAATCAATGTGTTGAATTATTGAGTTAATTCCTTCCTTTGGACGTTCTTGAACCCATCCATGCATGTGTAGTAGCTTATAGGTCAATTCAAAGTGTGAACAGCTACTTCTTGGCCGAATAAGTGCCTTGGAAAGTTAGGAGACAGCCACCATACATGCACTTAAGCCATTCATGCATTCTATCATCCCATGCATTTGATCCATTCATGGACTAGCCTTTAATGTCCATACATGCATTCGACACATGCATGAATTTGTAGAAACCTTGCATCTAGCCGTACATGCACCAGCATTTAATACTTCTTCATTCATGAGTGTGGAATGCCCAAAGAGATGTTTCTTCATCCATACATTGTACAGTCCAAAGGGATGTACCTACATGAAATAAACAAGTCATTAGGATATCTCATGAACACTCATAAATTCGGCATGATGTGAACACATTAATGTCATGCATTAATTCAGCTATGTGAACATAATCAATTTATGTAATGACTATGACATATTAATAACAAATATTAATATAAGACAAGTTTAATGCTTAAATAAATATGTGCAAATTTTTATTTAATGCATTAAAGACAAAATCGAGTTTAAACTAAAATGAGCTAAGCTTTAGCTTGTGAGCTAAAGTTGAGCTGAGGCTAAACTCCTAAGCTGAAGTTGAGCTAAGGTTTAGCTCGTGAGTTGAAAGTGAGCTAGGAGTAAGCTCGGTTTAGCTCAGGCAAGATGGATTGAGCTTGAATAAGCTGGATTTGAGCTGGACGGAGCTCGTGGAGCTGGAAACGAGCTGGGATCAGCTTGCCAACATGTCATTGCTCGGCTTGACAGGCTTGCTCGATAAATTTCGCGGTGCATGCTCGTATCAAGTATCTACATCGAAAGGAGTCAAGTCAGAGACATTAAAACTAGCACTAACATTGTACTCACCTGGTAAGTCAAGCTTATACGAATTTTCATTGATTCGCTCGATGACTTGGAAGGGGCCGTCTCCTCGCGGCAACAACTTAGATCTTCGTTGAGCTGGAAACCTTTCTTTTCTCATGTGCACCCAGACCCAGTCTCCGGGTTCAAATACAACTCGTTTTCATCCTGTGTTGGGTCGTTGGACGTATTGCTTGGTTCGAGATTCAATATTCTCTCGAACTTTCCTATGTAATTCCTTGACAAATTCAAATTAATCAACAGGAAAAGGTAATAAATCAAGAGGAGTAAGAGGATTAAATCCATAGACAGTCTCAAAAGGAGAGAATTTGGTTGCCGAGTGAATAGAGCGATTATAAGCGAACTCGATGTGGGGTAAGCATTCTTCCCACGTCTTGAGGTTCTTTTGTACCAACGCTTGCAACAAAGTAGACAAAACTCGGTTTACCACCTCGGTTTGGCCATCCGTTTGGGGATGGTAAGTGGTTGAAAACAATAACTTCGTCCCAAGTTTTCCCCATAATGTCCGCCAAAAGTGACTCAAGAACTTTGTATCTCGATCGGAAACAATCGTTCTTGGTAATCCATGTAGTCGTACAATTTCCCTAAAAAACATATTAGCAATATGCACAGCGTCATCAGTTTTAGCACAAGAAATAAAATGTGACATTTTAGAGAATCTATCGACTACAACAAAGATTGAGTCCTTCCCTGTCTTAGTTTTCGGTAATCCAAGAATAAAATCCATAGAGACATCGGTCCACGGGGTGTCGGGAATGGGAAGTGGTGTGTAAAGTCCATGAGGTTGGACCTTCGACTTAGCCCGTTTACAAATTATGCAGCGTTCATAGATCCGCTCCACGTCTCTCCGCATTCGCGGCCAATAAAAATGTTCATGGAGGGTCGACAATGTCTTGCTTATTCCAAAGTGTCCCATCAGGCCACCACTATGCGCCTCCAACACAAGTAACTCTTGAATGGAGCCTTGTGGTATACACAACCTATTTTCTTTAAAAAGAAACCCTTCGTACCTAAAAAATTTCTCAAAAGACCCATTTTCACAAGTAGCATATATATTTCCAAAATCCTCATCATTAGCATACAACTCTTTCATATGATAAAAACCAAGTAACTTAGAATCAAGAGTGGTCAATAAGGTATATCTCCGTGACAGGGCATCAGCCACTACATTTTCTTTACCTTTCTTATATTTGATGACGTAGGGAAATGATTCTAAATACTTGACCGATTTTGCATGTCGTTTGTTCAGTTTATGCTGACCTTTAATAAACTTAAGTGCTTCGTGATCGGAATGAATCACGAACTCCTTCGGTCTTAGATAGTGCTGCCAAGTTTCAAGTGATCAAATCAAGGCATACATCTCTTTGTCATACACCGGATAATTGAGGGAAGCGCCACTTAATTTCTCACTGAAGTACGCCACCGGTCTTCCGTCTTGGGCCAACACAGCCCCGATCCCTACACCTGAAGCGTCACACTCAATTTCAAATTGTTTTACTAAAATCTGGAAGGGACAATAGAGGAGCTTTCACAAGACATTCTTTAATCAAATTAAATGAACGTTCTTGATCTTCAGACCAGTGAAATGCGGAGTTTTTCTTAATCACGCTTGTTAAGGGTGCTGCAATGGTACTAAAGTTGGGCACAAATCGACGGTAGAAGCTAGCCAATCCATGGAAGCTTCGAACTTGGCTAATGTTCGTCGGACGCGGCTATTCTTGAATCGCTTGAACTTTTTCTTGATCCACCTCCAAACCGTTGGCACTCACGACATAACCTAAAAACACAACTTTATCAGTGCAAAATGAACACTTTTGAGATTAGCATACAATACCTCTTTTTGTAAAGTTTCCAACACCGCTCGTAAATGTGGTACGTGCTCCTCTAAAGTTTTGCTGTAGACCAAGATATCGTCAAAGTATACAACACAAAATTTACCAATAAACGCACATAATACATGGTTCATCAATCTCATAAAAGTGTTGAGAGCATTTGTAAGGCCGAATGGCGTTACCAACCATTCGTACAACCCCAATTTCGTTTTGAAGGCCGTCTTCCATTCATCACCTTCTCGCATTCGTATTTGATGATAGCCACTTTTAAGATCGATTTTCGTGAAAATCTGGGCTCCACTTAATTCGTCAAGCATGTCGTCAAGATGGGGTATCGGGTGTCGATACTTGATAGTGATTTTGTTGATGGCGCGAAAATCCACGCACATCTGCCACGACCCATCTTTCTTGGGTACAAGCAGCACCGGCACCACACAGGGACTTAAGCTCTCTCGGATGTATCCTTTGTCTAGGAGTTCAGTAATTTGCTTTTGCAATTCCTTCGTTTCTTCGGGATTACTCTGATAAGCAGGACGGTTGGGTAGTGCAACTCCGGGTACTAAGTCTATTTGATGTTCGATGCCTCGGATAGGGGGCAGCCCACTTGGTATTTCATCCGGAAATATATCTTCAAATTCCTGAATCAAAGACAATACAGAAGCAGGCAAGTTTTCAGGTAACTCGTTAGTATTCAACAATGCCTCCTTGTACATAACTACATACATAGGCTGTCTCAAAAACATCGCTCGCCGGATATCACTAACCCTCGCAAACACACTCATTTTTCCACTTTCTTTTTCCTCTCCACTTTTTACTTGTTTTTGTTTCTTTTCATTTTCTCTCGCATTTTTAGTCTTTTCTCTCTCTTTTTCCTTAATTTTCTCTTTTGCACTCTTTTCTTTTTCTCTCGCTTGTTCCACTGAAAGTTTAAGTTTTTGTTGATCCTCGTACACTTGCTTCGGAGTGAGGGGTGCAAGTGTCACATTCTTGCCAAGATGTTTGAAGGAGTATCTATTAGTGTAACCATCATGCATCACCCGTCGGTCGAACTGCCATGGTCATCCTAGAAGTAAATGGCTCGCGTGCATCGGCACTACATCGCATAATACTTCATCAGAATACTTCCCGATGCTAAGGACACTAGGACTTGTTTTGTCACTTTGAGTTCACCGCCATCGTTAAGCCACTTAAGCTTGTATGGATTCGGATGCTTGGTGGTTGACAGCCCCAACTTTTCTACCATGAGGGTGCTTGCCACGTTTGTGCAACTCCCTCCATCGATTATGATGCTACACACTTTCCCTTGCACTTGACATCTCGAATGAAAAATGTTCTCACGTTTTTGTTCGTCTTCCACACTTTGAAGACTTAGGCTTCGCTTGACGACGAGTAACTCACCTTCAACGGGTTGTTCTAAGTCCTCCTCAACTTCGAAATTCGATTCAGGATCGTTCTCTTCCTCGTCCTCCGTTTCAATCTCACCGTTGGCCCTTATCACCATGGTACGTCTATTCGGGCACTGACTCGCTATATGTCCACGACCAAGACACTTGAAGCACTTTATGTCCCTTGAACGGGCGGTGGAACTTTCAGGAGCCTTACCTTTACTTGACTCGGTAATAGGCTTATTCGCCTTAGATATTGTTGAAGAATCCTTCGTTCGATTTGTTGGAAAACCCTTGCTTGTGCTTTGGCCCCATTTAGAAGGATTGCTGTTAGGATAGGCTCGGGTGGTACCTTTTCGCTTTAACTGCTTCTCCACTTTGATAGCCATGTAGACCATGTCCACAACCTCAATGTAATGTTGCAGTTCTACGACATTTGCAATCTCTCGATTAAGTCCCGCTAGAAAGCGAGCCATTGTGGCTTCTCGATCTTCTTGTATCTCGGCACGGATCATAGCCACTTCCATTTCTTTATAATAATCTTCCACACTCTTCATCCCTTGGATGAGTTTTTGGAGTTTTTGATGCAACTCCTGATGATAGTAGGATAGAATGAATCATCGTCACATAACCGCCTTCATTTCGGTCCAAGTGGAAATGGGATGCTCCCCGTTACGCCTCCGACTAGTGGTCAACTGATCCCACCATATCATTGCGTAATCTGAAAACTCAATTGCGGCGAGTTTGACTTTCTTATTTTCAGAGTAGTTATGACATTCGAACACTAGTTCGATTTTCTTCTCCCACTCAAGGTACGCCTCGGGATCAGATTTACCTTGGAAAGGAGGAATGGGGAGTTTGATATTCTTCAAGTCATAATCTTCCCGCCTTCGATCTACTTGTCCACGGTTTCAGGGTCGTCTCCTTTCTAGGCTTATGTTAGACCCGTGATCGCTTTCATCTTCACTATTTTCATTAACATCATCATCTTGAACCCTTGGTTGTCTTCATCGTTGATTGGGCCCTTCACGTCTTTGCCTAGCAACTTCAGGATATTCATCGCCTTGTCTTTGGGCCTCGACTTGGTAGAGTCGATCTTCAAGAGGATTAAGCCTTCGATCAAGTAATCGTTCCATCTCACGCAAAAGGGCTTGCATTTGCAAATCTGGAATGTTTCTAATGGGTTGTCGCCCTTGTTGTTCTTCCATGTTTTGTCCACTATTTTGGGACATCTATTCGTTTAAGATAGCCTCACAAACAAATCCTCTCAATCCGCTCAGAAAGAAAGAAGCTTGATGACACTCACACTCGTGTTTACACTCTTAGTTCGACTTTTACCTCCCCTCGAATGCGCTCATGCTCTCTTGCCTCTTACCTCTCTTGACTTTTCTCGTAATTTCGTAAGCAGATTCGTTAAGGCTCAGTCCTTAGTCTAGATGGTCGGTTCAAAAGGGATAACAAGTGATTGATGTATTCGATATAGGGTAGGCTGAAAGAATAGGGAATTGGGTAAAAAATGTGGCGAATTAGGGAGAGTAGAATAGAAGAAGGGTAGGGAACTATATCAGATCAAAGCTTGACGATCAAATAACAATTGAATTGCATAAATCACTTTTTTCGATTTTTTTTAATTTTTTTTAATTTTTTTTTCGATTTTTTTTTTGAATTTTTTTAACTTGTATAACTTTTTTTGTTGTACTATATCGACAAACTAAATACAATAAAAACACTTTTGTACACGAATTTTTTTCTTCGGCTGCGTAGATTTTTGTTTTTATAGCAACAATAACAAACTAATCGAAATGAGAAAACTTCGGTATATAATTTTTTTTCTGAACCTACCTCGGGAATGCTCCGCTTCGAATGTCTAAGCTTCTTGTTTTAGGTAGCTCTGATACCAGATGATACGAACCGTCTCGGGAAGAGTCGAGTCGTATGTAGATTGCCCGATCGTCTACGAGAAGTTACGTTAGGTTTAGTTGAGTTGAAGGTATGGTCAAAGTAGAAAGAGGGGTACGAATGGAATGGTAGGAACGAAAGGATATGAACAAATTGGTCGGTTTAGGTTCGATTAGGTAAAGAAGAGAACGGGTTTGAACTACTAAAGGTACTTTCAAGAACCAATACCGAAATGGTATCGACCGTTGATTAAGCCTTTTGAGTTCGGTTATAGGTTCGGTAAGGGAAACCTCGACCCACTATCTAACAAGATAGGAACCTCAGTATGTTGAACGCCACACTATGAATAGTGATAAGTCCGGGTACGTCAAAGAACACGGTTGATACAACTAGAACGCTAGGAACACCAAACGAATCTTTGAACGAAATATAAGAAAAGTTTGCCTCACAATTTCGGCAGCATAACATTAACATGAGTTTCAAAAGTCCTTTACATGGAAATTGAACAAGTATTTATAGACCTAAGTCTAGGTAGCCGATTGGCCTTTCATGCTTACACATTAATTAAAGAAAATTCTAAAAAAATGACCCTTAATGTGCATGTCTAGATTCGGCTATGGTAATAGGAAATAAATGAATCTTCATGCTTAAGAAAACTCAAAGTGAATGTATGATGTCAAATGGTCACTTGTAGGTTCGGCCATCCTTGTTAAATGAAGCAATGTTTGGCCAAAAAGTATGAATTAATTGTGGACACTCCAAGGGCCATCATGTGTGTGAAACCGAATGTTGAAGAGTCTTCTAGTGTGAACAAGGTGAACCGAATAGTCTTGCCATGTGAACATAGGTGTGAACGAATTAAGGAGAGTAATGGGGAAGCTAATTGGCCAAGCTATCTTCATACATGTGTGGGTGTCCTTTGGCCGAATGGTCACCTTGGAGAATGAAGAGATAGCACACCATACATAAATGGAAACATTCATGAACCTTAAAGACATTGAATATGGTCATACATGCACTTGGCTGAACATGCTCCTAAGAGATTCAAGTCCCCCAACCGTCCATGCACCTTCAAAATTCATGCTTGCTTTTAGTCTCCATATGTCCATTGTGTTTCTACAAGAAATGTGAACAGAATTAATTCAAACTAATGTGAACACAAATATCAACATTAAATTCGGTTATGACAAATTTAATTATCATCAATAAACACTTTTAAGACATACTTAATATAACTAAGGTGAACTAAATTTAATATGTAGGATATTAATTAGCTAATTATTGAACTTATTAATTAAAAAGTCAATAGTAGTCAAATGAATTCAAAGTGAACTCTATGAGCTGATGGTTAATTCATGAGCTAAACCCGAGCTGGGCTTAAACTCGTGAGCTGATAATGAGCTGGTCCTGAGCTAATGAGCTGGTGTGGAGCTACATGGGAGCTAACTTGAACTGAAGGTGAGCTCGGTGAGCTAAACTGAACTTGTAGAAAAGTTCGGCATGGATTTCCAAAATGGCCACTAATTGGTTCGATAGGTCTAGCATTGACATCATCCCACACATGCTGAACTAAAGCTATAACGGCTTCTTTAAATTGTTTTGCAGGAGCCCTTGTGATCGGCCCTTGAGGTAGCACCATCAGATTTCGGCTTGGACTTGACTTATGGGAAGCCGTGATCGTATCAGTGTGAGTGTCCTTTGGCAGAATGGTCACCTTAGAGAATGAAGAGATAGCACACCATACATGAATGGAAACATTCATGAACCTTAAAGACATTGAATATGGTCACACATGCACTTGGCCGAACATGCACCTAAGAGATTCAAGTCCCCCAACCGTCCATGCACCTTCAAAATTCATGCTTGCTTTTAATCTCCATATGTCCATTGCGTTTCTACAAGAAATGTGAACAAATTAATTCAAACTAATATGAACACAAATATCAACATTAAATTCAGTTATGACAAATTTAATTATCATCAAGAAACACTTTTAAGACATACTTAATATAGCTAACGTGAACTAAATTTAATATGTAGGATATTAATTAACTAATTATTGAACTTATTAATTAAAAAGTCAATAGTAGTCAAATGAATTCAAAGTGAACTCCACGAGCTGATGGTTAATTCATGAGCTAAACCCGAGCTGGGCTTAAACTCGTGAGCTGATAATGAGCTGGTCCCGAGCTAATGAGCTAGTGTGGAGCTACATGGGAGCTAACTTGAACTGAAGGTGAGCCCGGTGAGTTGAACTGAACTTGTAGAAAAGTTCGGCATGGATTTCCAAAATGGCCACTAACTGGTTCGATAGGTCTAGCATTGACATCATCCCACACATGCTGAACTAAAGCTATAACGGCTTCTTTAAATTGTTTTACACGAGCCCTTGTGATCGGCCCTTGAGGTAGCACCATCGGATCTCGGCTTGGACTTGACTTATGGGAAGCCGTGATCGTATCAGTGTGAGTGTCCTTTGGCCGAATGGTCACCTTGGAGAATGAAGAGATAGCACACCATACATGAATGGAAACATTCATGAACCTTAAAAACATTGAATATGGTCATACATGCACTTGGCCGAACATGTACCTAAGAGATTCAAGTCCCCCAACCGTCCATGCACCTTTAAAATTCATGCTTGCTTTTAATCTCCATATGTCCATTGCGTTTCTACAAGAAATGTGAACAGAATTAATTCAAACTAATGTGAACACAAATATCAACATTAAATTCGGTTATGACAAATTTAATTATCATCAATAAACACTTTTAAGACATACTTAATATAGCTAATGTGAACTAAATTTAATATGTAGGATATTAATTAACTGGTTATTGAACTTATTAATTAAAAAGTCAATAGTAGTCAAATGAATTCAAAGTGAAATCCACGAGCTGATGGTTAATTCATGAGCTAAACCCGAGCTGGGCTTAAACTCGTGAGCTGATAATGAGCTGGTCCCGAGCTAATGAGCTGGTGTGGAGCTACATGGGAGCTAACTTGAACTGAAGTTGAGCCCGGTGAGCTGAACTGAACTTGTAGAAAAGTTCGGCATGGATTTCCAAAATGGCCACTAACTGGTTCGATAGGTCTAGCATTGACATCATCCCACACATGCTGAACTAAAGCTATAACGGCTTCTTTAAATTGTTTTGCACGAGCCCTTGTGATCGGCCCTTGAGGTAGCACCATCGGATCTCGGCTTGGACTTGATTTATGGGAAGCCGTGATCGTATCAGTGTGAGTGTCCTTTGGCCGAATGGTCACCTTGGAGAATGAAGAGATAGCACACCATACATGAATGGAAACATTCATGAACCTTAAAGACATTGAATATGGTCATACATGCACTTGGCCGAACATGCACCTAAGAGATTCAAGTCCCCCAACTGTCCATGCACCTTCAAAATTCATGCTTGCTTTTAATCTCCATATGTCCATTGCGTTTCTACAAGAAATGTGAACAGAATTAATTCAAACTAATGTGAACACAAATATCAACATTAAATTTGGTTATGACAAATTTAATTATCATTAATAAACACTTTTAAGACATACTTAATATAGCTAATGTGAACTAAATTTAATATGTAGGATATTAATTAACTAATTATTGAACTTATTAATTAAAAAGTCAATAGTAGTCAAATGAATTCAAAGTGAACTCCACGAGCTGATGGTTAATTCATGAGCTAAACCCGAGCTGGGCCTAAACTCGTGAGCTGATAATGAGCTGGTCCCGAGCTAATGAGCTGGTGTGGAGCTACATAGGAGCTAACTTGAACTGAAGGTGAGCTCGGTGAGCTGAACTGAACTTCTAGAAAAGTTCGGCATGGATTTCCAAAATGGCCACTAACTTGTTCGATAGGTCTAGCATTGACATCATCCCACACATGCTGAACTAAAGCTATAATAGCTTCTTTAAATTGTTTTGCACGAGCCCTTGTGATCGGCCCTTGAGGTAGCACCATCAGATCTCGGCTTGGACTTGACTTATGGGAAGCTGTGATCGTATCAACCATAGCCGAAGTTGTGTTTGTACACACCTTGTTTCTATTTTTTGAGTGAAGAGACAGCTCGAACCATTGAACCCTACACTTAAACAACAATCTCAATTACTCGCTTAACCAAGTACTTAATCGAATACACACAAACTACCCCTATCGTTAAACTCCTAGCAACATACCTTCGATCAAGCCAAGAGGGGAGTTTCGTCCACCCTAATGCCAACTAAGGATTTTTCCCCCTTCAAAAGGTCCCTATGCACCAACCAACAATAGGTAAACACCTAATCAACAAACATCAAGATAACACTGTACTATTACACTTAAATCATCCAATCGACAACCACATACCTTTATTGAACAAATGTGCCTGTGCCCACTTAAACCGATGGCAAAGATTGATTACCTGCTCCTTGGCGAATATCTGCATACAACCAAATTATGTTAACCACTACTGTCCATACACATAGCCTGATACAAACGCACACCAACTTATAGAAAACCTAGAACCAAAGATAGGGGAATGAGGCAATCGGCCTACCCCCAAAAATGGAAGCCAAAGCATCAGAGTTGAACACGCGATAACTAAAGACAAAGTCACCTTAGATCGAGTGAAGAGAGAGAGGTTTCGACTGCTCCAATATCAATGAATAATCCTTCATTTCTCAAAAAGTTCCAGAAGTTGAAAGGAACACAACAATTAAGAAAGAATGAAAAAGGTTCGACAATGAAAGAGAGGGAGAGATGGATGGAGAACAGGCAAGGTTAGGCTACAAGGAGAGTAAAAGTCGAATGAAATAAGAGAGGGTATTTATCCAAAGCAAAAACTAATAGAGAGAGGAGAGGAGTATTCGGCCAAAGGCAAAAGGAAGGGCTACCAGATAGAAGAGTAGAGGAAGAATAGGGAATCAATAAATGAAAAGAATTGCAAGGAAAAGACCAAGTCAAAACCAAAAATGAAAACGAGAGATACAAACAATAACCCCTAGCACAACTCGGCCACCAAAAGTGAAAACAATATTGCTAGAAACAGAAAACTGGAGAGAACATTCAGCCTCAGCCGAAATTCTAGAGTGCTTAGAATTCAAATTCGGCACAACACTCCCTCTCACCTCAACTTCCAATAATTTCCTCCCCAAATCCCTCCATGCTATCCACTCCTCCCTCAACTACTTAATTCAATATCCACTCAAACACTTCAGTAGTTCAGGTAGACTAGAACTCCCACACGGCCTTGGCAGCAATATAAAATGCTCCCACTGCTCAAAGCAGGATTCAAACCTCAGACCTCATAGAATAACAACACGCCACCTATCCCCTAGACTAGCAGGCCCTTTCTGACATAAACTTCCCACATTTATTTAAAAGCTTACTGACTAGAGACAGAGGTTTATTCATTTTAAAACAAAACTTTTGCACAAGCCAAGGCTTGAAGTCAAGACTTCTCAGACACTCCCAAAACACATGACCACTAAAGCAAATACTCAATTGTGTCTCTTTCTAGCAAAACTAAACATTTATGTGCAGCCTTCTAATTGTTCCCATACTCAAAACCTAATACTTCTAGGCTCAAAATTTGGGGCGTTACAATTTAAATCAAACTATTTAAACTTATGAACTTACCTCGATCATAAAAACGATGAAATAGGGTCGATTAGTTCGATACTTTATCTTTCCCTCGATCTAAATTCGTACGAGGCTTAACTTGATCTAAATAATCAAATTCAATACATGCAATAATAATTCTATACAAATTAGTCCGAAATACACACTTTTAAAATTTTACACTTTTTCCCCTAATATTTTAATTTCTTTACAATTTAATCCTTAAGCCCGTATATTGAAATTCATGCAATTTCATCCACATATAAAGCAAGCCGAATCCAATATATACTCATAGAAACTCATACAATTCATTATTTCACCATTTTACCTTGTATTTTACACATTTTACATATAAATCCCTAATTGACATTTTCAACAAAAATGACTTTACAAAAGTTGTTTATTTATCAACAAGGATTCATTTTCTTCCATCAAACATAAAAAAATTCATGAATACATTTATGAAAAAACCCTAACCTTTTAACAATTTTATAAATTAGTTCCTAGGCTAGCTAGATTAAGCTACAACGACTTCAAAAACATAAAAATCATTAAAAACAGATCAAAATATCACTTACTTGCACAAGAAGACTTGGCTGAATGCTTACGAACCCTAAAATGGTGTTATCTTCCTATACAATTTTGGTAAAGAAGATGAATGAATAGAACAGTGGAACTGTTTTACTTAATTTTGACTTATTTATTAAATTACATTTATAACCTTATTATAAAACATTAAAATCACTTAATACAAGTCTAAGAATGTCCACTAAATTTATAAATGGTAAAATTACCATTTAAATCCCTTAAATATTTAATTCCATAGCTATTTAGTTCCTTTAACTTGTAGAACTCAAAATTTTCACCTTTTACAATTTAGTCCTTTTTACCAAATTAAGTATGCAAACGATAAAATTTCTTAACAAAGTTTTTATATGACTT
This sequence comes from Gossypium hirsutum, assembly GCF_007990345.1. Lineage (NCBI taxonomy): Eukaryota > Viridiplantae > Streptophyta > Magnoliopsida > Malvales > Malvaceae > Gossypium > Gossypium hirsutum. The sequence continues at coordinate 19,599,150 of NC_053432.1, forward strand.
TTCCAATATTTTTTAAATCCTAAAATATAATAAAATAAATATTTTCACATTGGATTTGTGGTCCCAAAACCACTATTCTGATTTCACTAAAAACGGACTGTTACAAATGATAATAAATGAGCTATAGGGAACTCGATACGTGGTGTGTAGCATAGATCCGTAGGAACTTTTATAAAATGTGCATCATTTTTAGATATGCATCGATATGTCCATGCATAAGTATCAGTGTTATAAGCTATGAAATGTTGTGATTCTTTTATGGAATGATATGTATGTGAAAATATACTTCTGTTGGTCTCACACTGAGCCTTTTAAAGCTCACCCACATTACTTGTGTATTTTAGATAATCTTTGTGGTTAGGACTCGGATTCGGTCATCAGAGATGCTATCAAACAATGGTTTTCATGATTATGAACTTATATTTTATTTTGGGACTTTTATGGACTTTATGATTTTATTTGGGCTTTAATTTTTGTGATAAACTATTGAATTGTGGCATGGTATTTTAAATTTTGAACACAGGTTAATTTGCATGGATTTATTTTATGGATTGAAAGAATTGGTAATTTCTTAATAACACCATTTTTGTAAACTTTATTTAACGATCATGAGCTTAAGAATCACTAGGATGTTCTCAAAAAAAAAAGAAAAAGTATTTTCCATCATTTTTGAAAGAAACAAAAACTTCAATTTTACAAAGAAAAATGAATCCAAGTCAATAAATGTTTTCACCATTTGTGACGTAATCTGGCCCAGCTTTGATAGTCGAGTCGATCTAAGTTGCTCGATCGTCGATGAGAAGTGTCATTTGGTTTTGAGAGAAAGGTGTATTTTGGCTAAGTATAGAAGTATATGATGAAATAGGTTCAAAGCCTAGAAGATAATTAGGTTAAGTCAGCTATCAAGAAATAAAAGATAAAAGATAATTAGATGGGTTCAGTTTAACAAATAAAGAAAGACAGATAATATAGAAGGTGGAAATAGAAGTTAGAACTTAAGCGTCAAGAACAATTCGATACTATAGCGAGTATCGGCCCAGGACTTATATGGCTTAAGGTGAAAGAAGGAAAATAGGTTGATGGACCTCGACCCGTTACTTAGCAAAGTAGGAATCGAAGGTATAAAAAGATGAACGAATGCCACACCAAGGTTGGTGATAAGTTTGGATAGAAAGAGTTCGGGTTGATGCCACTAGCACGCTAGATAAGTCGCTCGAGACTCGTGCGAAAATATAGAGGAAGTAAACCTCATAGAACAAATGTTCATTCAATAATTTGGCAAAAAGTCCCCTTTTACATGATTATAATAACTATTTATAAGCCTAAAGTGCCTATTGAAATTTAGCATATAAATGTGTTCAAACTAATCTTAAATCTTTTCATATTTGTATTTAATATGTCCACACATACAGCATTAAAATTCGGTTCATGCTTAAAGATGGTGCATGAATTGGGCGAACCATCATGTTGCTTCACCTGATGCATTCATGCATACTCAGCCTTGAAGAATAGCCCTAATTCCATGAATGTGTAGCCCTTTAATACTCCTACATCTCCCTTGGCCAAATGAAGCTTTAATGTGCCTTGAATTCTTGAATGGTCAGCTTGAATGTGCATGGAGCTGACCAGCATGCATGAATTGTCCCAATGCATGTTTCTTCATAAATATGGTCCATGAATCTTCAAATACATGAACATTCAGCAGCTCCCTCTTGCATGAACGTCCTAAATACAAGTGTTTATTTATATGCCATCCATTGAACCTTAATCATGCAATACAAGTGTTTGTTTATATGCCATCCATTGAACCTTAATCATGCATGCACCCTTCCATACGTTGCACCAAGCCGTACATGAACCTTGTGTTAATTGCACCTTCATGAATTCGGCTGTACCTACAAACAAATATTGAACACATTAAATCACACATAGATTTGGCTGAACCTTAATAAATTATAATCTAGACAAATTAATAATCATATTAATTAAATTAGAACATATTTAATAAAAGCTTAGCTATCATATTAATTCAGCTAGTTCAAATGATGTGAAAAGCACAAATAAGCTGGAGTGAGCTATTAAATGAACTAATGAGTTCTAGCAAAATAAACTAATTAGAATAGAAACTTAGTTTATTCTAATGATAAAGAAAATGAGCTGAAAAGTAGCTAAATTGAGCTCAAATGAGCTGATTCGAGCTGATTGGAGCTCGGGGAGCTGGAGACAAGCTGAGTTCAGTTTGCACAAGGGTTGCAAGGGTTCTTAAAAGAGATGGCTCGAGCTTCTCCATAGCATTGAGCTTGTATTCTTCCCAAAATTGAGTGATTAAAGCTAAAACAGCCTCTTAAAGTTGCTTAGCTTGAGCTCGAGTCTTGGGACCTTTAGGGAGCTCGATGGAATCAGATTTAGAACTTGTTAAGCTTTAGGGCGTGGTCACGTCATTCCCCCTTCTTCAAAGAGACTTGTCCTCAAGTCGGGCCACTTGCTTCAAAAAAGCGTTCGTCGTCACAAGGCCCTTGGTTGTCAAATGGGGTAGAATGGCTCACAATAACATGAAAGTCACACAAGACTCGAAAAGACAAAATATTAGTCACATAGCCCCACTTTTTAGTAATGAGCCATTTCAAAGTATCATTGTCATAATAAAGAAAAGGATTAGGGACATATTGAATTATGAACTTACAGACTCGCGCCAAATCCTTATTCCAAACTAGAGCAAGTAAACCATTGCCGAATTCAAGTGTATAAATAGGTTTTACCTTGTCAAAATGGATCTTCAAGGTCAGCAAAAATGAAAGTAGAGGAATAAATTTGGAATCATCTTGCACAAGTGTTGTTTTCTTAACTAAGGGCCAAACATCAATCAGGCACACATCGTACTCAAACTTACCTTCACAAAGTTTGTATGGATTGATCTTTCTCATATTAAACAAATAATATGAGATCAAGTAATCATTCAAGCAATCATATATCCTAAGTCTCGCTTGATCAGACTTACATAAACATGCAGAATTTACAGAACAAAGCATAAACGACACATCATCATCACAATCAAGTAAACTAGGCATTTTGCATGTAAACCTTTTATCATACAGGCTTGAGATGTGTTTGTGATGATTTAATCTTACTTCATCCACACATTGGTTAACGCAACAATTTTCATTAAAGAAACTCTCATTGCTTTCATTGAATACAAAAGAATCAACATTAATCAAAGAAGGGCAAATAACCATATCAACAATATAATGACAAACATTTAAATTTAGTTGCCGTGATTCAAAAACAAAGATGGGTCTTACCTTTTCATGGTGAATCAAGAATTTCTTCAATGGTAAAATACCAAAATCATGAAGCATTCGAAACTTATAACTTTGGACAGCAGAAAACCATGTCTCAAATCCCTTGATTAATAACAAGAAACAATAATTATAGGGATCAAAACTTTCCTCTTACCTTTTCAAACTGGCAAGAAATTTCCTTGACCAGAATCATAGAAAGATCATGGAGTAATTTGAAGCCATTATTAGACAAAACATGCTCGAATCTTTTAAACCACAATTTAAAATAATTTCTAGAATCAAGAACATGATTTTGACTTTGCAAGTCAACTACATTCATGTGCTTTATCTTCGAACAAAAGGATAAAATTCAGAGCACACAGAAAAGGTCAACACATTTATTCAACATATAATCACAATGCTTACCCTTACTTGGTATCAACTTAAGAAAACATGCTCCGGGTTTGAACCCATGATTTTAATCACCCGTTCCAAAACATAGCATAAAATTTATTGTCACCAATAAATCACTCATGCTAGGCATAGGGAAATTAAGCACACACATACTCATACAATCGAATATTTTAGATCTCATGTGAACAAACTGGCACAAACATATAAATTTTGCACAACTTAGAAGATATTCAATAACATCACAAGCAAGCATATTACGCGTTTAATGTATCAACTTTTTATTACACGAGATCAGGTGTGGTTTATGCTGAATTAATCTTTCTTCAACAAGCTTACCAATGCCATACTCAACAACAGAAAAATTATTCACACCACGATTTTCTTCAATAATTAGAGAGTGACTCTTAAACAAATCGAGATGAAGAACTCTTTAAAAAGTTTCTTCGGTGAGTTGTTCAACATTGATAAATGAGGCTCAAATGTTATAGGTCCCTTACCTTGCTACCTTTAAGCCATGGTGAGTGGATGTCATTCTCATTCTTACCTTTCTCGAGCAATCGAAATCACCTCTCGTTGGAAAGGTAATGAAGTTGGAGCTCGTCACATAAACCTTTAGAAACATGAAAAGAAGAAACAAAACAAGGACAACTCATTCTTGGTTAGTAAAAATAGCGCTCACTTTTTCTTATTCTCTCTTGTCTTTTTCAATCATCTCTTTTCAATCTCAGGTTCAAACTCTCTCTTTTTCAATCGTCTCTTTTGAAAACTCATTCTCACTTTTTATTTCAGTTTGCTTTTCTTGCTAGCATTCTTTTTCACTCTCAATCTCTTTTTGCTCTCTTCCGTTCTCTTTTTCTTTTTTGTTTTCTTTTTTTATTTCTTTCTCATTCTCAATTTCTTTAAAAATTTGTTCATTTTCTCGTATTATCTTTTCTTGCATCTCTTTTATTTTTATTTCTTTGTCTTTTTGCTTCGTTCTTTCATTACAATATGAAGATGTTACAAATGATTCATAATTAGATAATTTTCGTACGAACCACGTTCATCTCTTTGCAAGGACTCCTCTGGGGTTGAGCACTTTGATGCACTTGAAGAGATATTTCGACCTTCTCTTTTGTCATCTCGAAAGGACTCAAACTCAAAATTGGTTTTATTTTGACCCAAATTCCTTGAGGAATAGGAAGTTCGATAAGGGTCTCTTTTCTCATATTCGTTGGATGTTCATCTCTTTGGTAATCTCGTTTCTGTCTTTCACTTGGGTAAATTTGCTCTCGTTGGGTTCTTGGTCGATGATCTTGCTTCTCTTGGATAGGCTTGATTTTTTGGTTGAGCATGCACTCCATCTCTTCCATCAAATACTGAACTTCAGATTTTGAAAACTTTTCCCCAAACATGATTTTATTGCTGAAAAGAAAAATGTTAAAAACACAAAACAGAAACACAAAAACCTCACTAGTCACTCAGAAAGAAGATTAATGATTTTACACTTGCGCTCGTGTTTACATTCGTTTAAGGCTTTTCTTCTCTCAATGCGCTTACACACTCATTCCTTTTTCCACTTAATTCTTTCTCTTGTGATTTCGTATTTCATCTCTTTTAGACTTATTTGCTGCTTAAGGGTCGATTTCAAAGTGGTTTCAAGGGTTATAACGTAAAAGGTGTGAGGTAGGTTGAACAAAGAAAACTTGGGTTAAGTGTGACATTGGGAGGGCAACTGATAGTAAAATGAACAACTTGATGATCGGGATTACAAATGGATGAATAAACAAGCACTTCAACACTTCACTTTTTTTTTAACTCGTATACTTTTTTTTTAACTTCAACTACAATTGAATGAATACAAGAGAACTTTTGAATTCATCTTGAATTTTTTTAATTCGATATATATAGGTTAAGTCAGCTATCAAGAAATAAAAGATGAAAGAAAATTGGATGGGTTCGGTTTAACAAATAAAGAAAGAAACATAGATAAGATAGAAAGTGGAAACGGAAGTTAGAACTTAAGCGTCAAGAACAATTTGATACTATAGCGAGTATCGCCCCTAGACTTATATGGCTTAAGGTGAAAGAAGGAAAATAGGTTGATGGACCTCGACCCATTACTTAGCAAAGTAGGAACCGAAGGTATAAAAAGATGGATGAATGCCACACCAAGGCTGGTGATAAGTTTGGATAGAAAGAGATCAGGTTGACTCCACTAGCACGCTAGATAAGTCACTCGAGACTCGTACAAAAATAGAGAGGAAGTAAACCTCATAGAACAAATGTTCATTCAATAATTTGGCAAAAAGTCCCCTTCTACATGATTATATCAACTATTTATAAGCCTAAAGTGCCTATTGAAATTCAGCATCTAAATGTGTTCAAACTAATCTTAAATTTGTTCATATTTGTATTTAACATGTCCACACATATAGCATTAAAATTTGGTTCATGCTTAAAGATGGTGCATGAATTGGTCGAACTATCATGTTGCTTCACTTGATGCATTCACGCATACTTAGCCTTGAAGAACAACCCTAATTCCATGAATGTGCAACCCTTTAATACTCCTACATTTCCCTTGGCCAAATGAAGCTTCAATGTGCCTTAAATACTTGAATGGTCAGCTTGAATTTGCATGGAGCTGACCAGCATGCATGAATCATCCCAATGCATGTTTTTTCATAAATACGGTCCATGAATCTTCAAATACATGAACATTTAGTAGCTCCCTCTTGCATGAACGTCCCAAATACATGTTGATACGAACCGCCTCGGGGAGAGTCGAGTCGTATACGAGTTTGCCCGATCGTCTACGATAAAGTATCGTTCAGTTTGTTCAAAAAAACTGTTTCTAAATAAATTATGCGGAAGCTATTCAAGGGGTTCAAATGAAGGGGTTAAAATATGAATATTAAGGTTCGGTTTAAAGTAAATGAAAGAATGGAAAGAAGGAACTCAAAAGCAAGCACGAACCAATATTAGAAAATATCGACCCAAATGCTTATAGGCTTTCAAGGTGAAAATGAAAATGATAGAACCTCGACCCACTACTTAACAAAGTAGGAACCTCGGTATATGGGTGAACGAAACAGGGTTGACGCCACTACTAGGTAGATAAGTCAACAAAGTCTCAAACAAAGTTTAGAGAAGAAAATCAATGATACGAACCGCCTCGGGGAGAGTCGAGTCGTATACGAGTTTGCCCGATCGTCTACGATAAAGTATCGTTCGGTTTGTTCAAAAAAAATGTTTCTAAATAAATTATGCGGAAGCTACTCAAGGGGTTCAAATGAAGGGGTTAAAATATGAATATTAAGGTTTGGTTTAAAGTAAATGAAAGAATGGAAAGAAGGAACTCAAAAGCAAGCACGAACCAATATTAGAAAATATCGACCCAAATGCTTATAGGCTTTCAAGGCGAAAATGAAAATGATAGAACCTCGACCCACTACTTAACAAAGTAGGAACCTCGGTATATGGGTGAACGAAACAGGGTTGACGCCGCTACTAGGTAGATAAGTCAACAAAGTCTCAAACAAAGTTTAGAGAAGAAAATCAATGATACGAACCGCCTCGGGGAGAGTCAAGTCGTATACGAGTTTGCCCGATCGTCTACGACAAAGTATCGTTCGATTTGTTCACAAAAAATGTTTCTAAATAAATTATGTGGAAGCTATTCAAGGGGTTCAAATGAAGGGGTTAAAATATGAATATTAAGGTTCGGTTTAAAGTAAATGAAATAATGGAAAGAAGGAACTCAAAAGCAAGCACGAACCAATATTAGAAAATATTGACCCAAATGCTTATAGGCTTTCAAGGCGAAAATGAAAATGATAGAACCTCGACCCACTACTTAACAAAGTAGGAACCTCGGTATATGGGTGAACGAAACAGGGTTGACGCCACTACTAGGTAGATAAGTCAACAAAGTCTCAAACAAAGTTTAGAGAAGAAAATCAATGATACGAACCGCCTCGAGGAGAGTCGAGTCGTATACGAGTTTGCCCGATCGTCTACGAAAAAGTATCGTTCGGTTTGTTCAAAAAAGATGTTTCTAAATAAATTATGCGGAAGCTATTCAAGGGGTTCAAATGAAGGGTTTAAAATATGAATATTAAGGTTCGTTTTAAAGTAAATGAAAGAATGGAAAGAAGGAACTCAAAAGCAAGCACGAACCAATATTAGAAAATATCGACCCAAATGCTTATAGGCTTTCAAGGAGAAAATGAAAATGATAGAACCTCGACCCACTACTTAACAAAGTAGGAACCTCAGTATATGGGTGAACGAAACAGGGTCGACGCCACTACTAGGTAGATAAGTCAACAAAGTCTCAAACAAAGTTTAGAGAAGAAAATCAATGATACGAACCGCCTCGGGGAGAGTCGAGTCGTATGCGAGTTTGCCCGATCGTCTACGAGAAAGTATCGTTCGGTTTGTTCAAAAAAGATGTTTCTAAATAAATTATGCGGAAGCTATTCAAGGGGTTCAAATGAAGGGGTTAAAATATGAATATTAAGGTTCGGTTTAAAGTAAATGAAAGAATGGAAAGAAGGAACTCAAAAGCAAGCACGAACCAATATTAGAAAATATCGACCCAAATGCTTATAGGCTTTCAAGGCGAAAATGAAAATGATAGAACCTCGACCCACTACTTAACAAAGTAGGAACCTCAGTATATGGGTGAACGAAACAGGGTTGACGCCACTACTAGGTAGATAAGTCAACAAAGTCTCAAACAAAGTTTAGAGAAGAAAATTCTCACAAGATTAAATTCAATAAAAATTTTGGCAAAAAGTCTCTTTCAATTGAAATAAAACAAATACTTACAGGCACATAGATGACCATTCAAATTCGGCATCTAGGTGTTCACACAATAATAAAAACGTTCACACTAATGTATTAAAATAGTTCATAAATTCGGCAGATTCATGAACTAGTTGAATGGACACTTTCTTCCCCCTAAGTGTGTGCATGAATGCTTAATCATAAAGAAAGGCTTCAAGTGACTTGTATGTGCACCAAAGGTTGCATTCATCTCCTTGGGACGTTCATGCACTTGTATGGAACATGTATCCTCATAATTAAACTCTTTAATAGCATGTAGGTTCATAAATGGCAGCATGAACCTAGTAAATTCGTTCTCCCCTTTGTGCATACACTTAATTCAATCAATGTGTTAAATTATTGAGTTAATTCCTTCCTTTGGACGTTCTTGAACCCATCCATGCATGTGTAGTAGCTTATAGGTCAATTCAAAGTGTGAACAGCTACTTCTTGGCCGAATAAGTGCCTTGGAAAGTTAGGAGACAGCCACCATACATGCACTTAAGCCATTCATGCATTCTATCATCCCATGAATTTGATCCATTCATGGACTAGCCTTTAATGTCCATACATGCATTTGACACATGCATGAATTTGTAGAAACCTTGCATCTAGCCGTACATGCACCAGCATTTAATACTTCTTCATTCATGAGTGTGGAATGCCCAAAAGAGATGTTTCTTCATCCATACATTGTACCGTCCAAAGGGATGTACCTACATGAAATAAACAAGTCATTAAGATATCTCATGGACACTCATAAATTCGACATGATGTGAACACATTAATGTCATGCATTAATTCAGCTATGTGAACATAATCAATTTATGTAATGACTATGGCATATTAATAACAAATATTAATATAAGACAAGTTTAATGCTTAAATAAATATGTGCAAATTTTTATTTAATGCATTAAAGACAAAACCGAGTTTAAACTAAAATGAGCTAAGCTTTAGCTCGTGAGCTAAAGTTGAGCTAAGGCTAAACTCCTAAGCTGAAGTTGAGCTAAGGTTTAGCTCGTGAGTTGAAAGTGAGCTAGGAGTGAGCTCGGTTTAGCTTAGGCAAGATGGATTGAGCTCGAATAAGCTGGATTTGAGCTGGACGGAGCTCGTGGAGCTGGAAACGAGCTTGGATCAGCTTGCCAACATGTCATTGCTCGGCTTGACAGACTTGCTCGATAGAGTTCGCGGGGCGTGCTCGTATCACATGTGTTCCTTTATATGCCATCCATTGAACCTTAATTATGCTTGCACCCTTCCATACGTTGCACCAAGCCATTCATGAACCTTGTGTTAATTGCACCTTCATGCATTCGGCTGTACCTACAAACAAACATTGAACACATTAAATCACACATTAAATCACACATAGATTCGGTTGAACCTTAATAAATTATAATATAGATAAATTAATAATTATATTAATTAAATTAGAACATATTTAATAAAAGCTTAGCTATCATATTAATTCAGCTAGCTCAAATGATGTGAAAAGCACAAATAAGCTGGAGTGAGTTATTAAATGAACTAATGAGCTGTAGCAAAATAAACTAATTAGAATAGAAACTTAGTTTATTCTAATGATAAAGAAAACGAGCTAAAAAGTAGCTAAATTGAGCTCAAACAAGCTGAAATAAGCTCAAACGAGCTGATTAGAGCTTGGGGAGTTGGAGACGAGCTGAGTTCAGTTTGCACAAGGGTGCAAGGGTTCTTAAAAGATCTGGCCTGAGCTTCTTCACAGTATTGAGCTTGTATTCTTCCCAAAATTGAGTTGTTAAAGCTGAAACAGCCTCTTAAAGTCGCTTAGCTCGAGCTCGAGTCTTGGGACCTTTAGGGAGCTTGATGGAATCAGATTTAGAACTCGTTGAGCTTCAGGGCATGGTCATGTCAATTTGTACGGCCTATGTAATCGCTTAGATTAAGCCATAATATATAGGCCCGGTATGAAGGGTGTAACACCCCTTACCCGTATTCAACATTGGAATAGTGTACGAGGCATTACCGGACTTACAAGACAAGCATTCACTATAACACCTCTAACCTATATCCGTTGTCGAAATAGGGTTACGAGGTATTACCGATTAATACACAACATGTAGCATTCATTCTCATGCATCATTTCATACAACCATATTGTCCTTTATAAAGACCTACGAGGCCCTAAATATGCTTTAGAAATAGTTCGAGACTAAACCCATAACATACAATAATTTTGGTAAACCTAGAAATTTTTCATGTAAACAGAGGTCACACGCGCGTGTGAACAGATCGTGTGCTTCACACGGCTAGTAGACACGCCCGTGTCTTATGCCGTGTAAAAATAGGGCATACATACTAACTTGCATCAGACGGCCGAGGACACGCCCGTGTGCCAGGCCGTGTGAAAACTAGAGAGTATATTGACTTAGGTCACACGGCCAACCACACACCCGTGTGCTAGGCTGTGTGCCATTTAGGGGGTATACTGACTTATACCACATGGCCAGTCACAAGCTCGTGTGTGAGATCGTGTGAAGCATACTGACTTCAATTCAATTTCAAAACCAAGGGACACATGGATGTGTAGCCTAACCGTGTGTTGCACACGACTGAGACACATGCCCGTGTCTCTGCCCATGTAGACAAAAATAGGCCATTTGCAAGACCAATTTGCCACCCTTTGTTGCACATACCTACACAAGCTCATATGGTATCACATTAAGTCACAAATATGCAGCCGCAATACATAATCATACCATTTCCATTTCAACTAAATTCAATACTCAAATTCATACCATTTACCTATTCAAATACCAAACAATTTTACTTGCTTTACGAAGCATAATTCATTAGGCAAAACCAATCCAAACATACATAACCACTTTAGTCCCATTTATTCATTATAGGTCTATTACCAAACATTAAAAGTAGAACTATTTGCACATTCATAAGCATCATCAAGTTCATCATCTTATGCCAACTCAAATGGCCAAAATACATATTCATCAAACATACCAAAATGACTCAAGCCTATACATGCCATATACAATATACACATAGCTTCAAAGTACCAAATTAGAGGATCAATAGTACGATGAAGTCTCTAACAATCCCTGGGTCCGACCCAGCTTCACAAAACTATAAAACATAGAAAATTAAACAAAGTAAGCTATAAACCTTAGTAAGTTTGTATGTGAACATGAAATAATCACAACATTCATATATCAATTCAAAATAGATAATATCATCAACATTTAAAGATCAATTCATGAGCTAACATAGAATTTATTCATAACCTCATTCATGAGTTCTCAACTTCATCTATCTCTGTGACACCCCTAATTTGACCCTAGTCGGGAAGTGGTTTCGGGACTGCTAAACCGAGTTGCAGAAATAATTGAATATAATATTTTATGTCTATTATATGTATATATGCATGTGTGAAAATTTCATGTTTGAATTTTGTTAATTGTAAGTGAATTTTATTAAATAGGACTTATGTGAGAAAATTTAGAAATGTGCTAGGCAAATGTGAAGTGGCCTATTAATGCATGTTATGAAAATGATGGGTTTGCATGTCAAATTACCCAAAATTTGAGCTAGTGGCCGGCCATGCTATGGGTGGAAACATGTTGGGAACATGTTGGCTTAGTGTGTTATGTTAGAAAGAATAAATAAAGGGTTAGTAATTAAGTAGTGAAAAGGGAGGGGTGATGAAAACAAAGTTGTCTCATCCATCCCCCCCCTCCATTTGCCGTAACTAGACAAAGAAAAGAAAAAAAAAGAAAGGGTGTTCATCCTTTAACACCTTGGCCGAAAATTTGAAGGAGGAAGGAGGAAGAAAGGTTGAAGAGATTCGGCCATGCATGTAACTAGACTAAGGTATGTTTGATGATGTTCCATGAGATGCATGCATGTTTTAGTTGTTAGTTTGAGTTCTACCTAGCCCATGGTCTAAATCTTGCTATGTGATGGAGATGATATTCGGCCATGGGTGTTGTCTTTCTTGGTTGGTGTTTTGATGTTGTGGTGATGAGGCATGAAGATGATTGAGCTTGAGTGTTTAATAAAAAGGTTTGGATGTGAGAGTGTGTGAGGAGTAGAAATGAGGGGTCTTAGCAACTTCATGAAGGTTCGGCCATGGTGCTTCAATATTGCACTTGTGTTTAACCCTAGGATTAATTAGTTATATGGTTAGTATGGGTATGGGTGACCGAATATGAGAGCATGAATAGATGGAGAGTTTGGTGAATCAATATGTGGTAAATGTTAAGTGTTAAATGAGATAGAAATGATAGATTAATGTTGCACATTCGGCTATAGTTAGGCATGTTGATGATCTTATCTTGACTTAGATAATTAGGCATAAAAGGGTGGTAATGAGGTTGAGGTTGTTGAATGGTTAGTTGGGTAACAAATGAAGCATTCGGCCAGCACTTGGGAGCTTATGTGATGTTGAGTTTAAAATTAGCAAAGGTGATTACCGAATGTCCAAGTATGCATATGCATGTGTGATTAGATTATTGATAGTATGGTAATTGCATGAGGTTATTAGCCAAATAGCTAAGAACATAAAGTAGCAAGATGAAAATTTTACCATGTCGTTTCGTATGTCATAAAATCATTAAAATGTGGATACCAATATATGTAGCAAAGCGGTTAAATGAGTTAATTTATTTGTTTAAGCTCAAGACTCTAAAGGAGAGGCGTCCAACAAGGGAAAGGAAAAAGTGATCGAATAGCCGCCGAAATTGTTCGACCACATCCGAGGTAAGTTTTAAGTGGTTAAACGTTGAGTAAATTCAATTATAATAGGACATGATGAGTTGATTTAATAAGATATGATGTGGCCATGATATGTTCTAAGCTCAAATGGTAAGTTCTTAAGTGTTTGAGCTTGGGAATTCAAGGGTAATTTGAAATAGTCTGCTTGGGACAGCAGCAGTAACGTGACTTTAGAAAATCACCATAAATTTATGGATTTGAATTAGAGGCTGAATGAGACATGAAATTAAAGATTAATGAGTCTAGTTTCTTATAAAAGAAACCGTGTAAGCAAAGGAATTTCTGATAATGAGATACTTAAAGTTGTGTGAGACAGCGCAGAATGACACTGTAATCCTCTGTTCTGTTTTTAGAAAATCATTATAAATTGTACAAAAATGGTTATAAGATAAAATTTATATGCTTAGACTCCTTAATGAGTCTAGTTTCAAATGAAATCAAATACAACACATTTTGAATTCAGTAAAATGAGAAATTTGATTCGTAGTGAAGAGTGGTCAGATTAGTCAAACAGTGAAACAGGGGAAACTTTAAGAAAAATCTGGTATTGATTGCCCAAACCTAAAATTCTGGAAACTTTATGGATGGAAGATATACGAGTCTATATTCAGGAAAAATTAACGGAAAGTGATTTGGAGTTTTGTAGCTCCAGTTATAAATAATTTAGTGACTATTGCTCAGGAAAAACAGCTTGTGCTGAATTTGAGATTATGTTGTGAACCTTGATAAACTTGTTTTAGTTGCTCATAAGCTATTGATTAAACCCATACTTGAATTCTAAATCGTGATATTGTAAGTTTATGAGTATTCGAATATGAAATGATAGTAAGGCCTAATGGCCGATGTGATGAATGTGAAAGTGTATATATGTGATAAGGCCTAATGGCCGATGTGATGAATGTGAAAGTGTATATATGTGATAAGGCCTAATGGCCGATGTGATGAATGTGAAAGTGTATATATGTGATAAGGCCTATGGCCGATGTGATGAATGTGAAAGTGTATATATGTGATAAGGCCTAATAGCCGATGTGATGAATGTGAAAGTGTATATATGTGATAAGGCCTAATGGCCGATGTGATGAATGTGAAAGTGTATATATGTGATAAGGCCTAATGGCCGATGTGATGAATGTGAAAGTGTATATATGTGACGGGGCCGAGTGGCCAACGTGATGGATGTGAAAGTGCATAAATGTGATAAGTCCCGAAGGGCATTTGTGTCAGTACTATATCCGGGTTAAAACCCCGCAGGCTTTATGCGATAATATTATCACTGATTAATGTCTGTAAGCTTCGTGTTCGTACTATATCCAAGCTCTAAAGACCCGATGACTACGTGTGGGAATTTTGTCCGGGTAAGACCCGATAACTTCGTGTGGAGATTATGTCCGGGTAAGACTTCGTAATAAGAATTGCTTATAAATATATTCAATGCGAAAGGTTAAACAGGTATGTACTCCAAGTTTATATGTGAGCTTGATTTGCACTAAATCATAAGGTAGTTATGTGATGCATACGAGAGCAATCTATGAGACTATTCCTATGATTATGTGACATCGGATCAGTGTGAGAGGTGATGTGAAATCATACGATATATCTATGTCACATGAGCTCACTTTTATGTGAAAGTTTATCTGCCTATTGTATATGATGAGATGTGCATATTCGGTAAAGGGATGGTATGCCCGAAGGAAGAGTGAAATAAAAAAATACGAACAACTACGTTATAATTTGATTGTTATCTGTTGACACTGCTTAAAACTTACTAAGCATTGAAATGCTTACTCCGTTTACTCTGTTTCCTCTGTTTTATAGATCTCATTGCGAAGCTACAGGCTCGGGGATCGTCGGCAACTAGTCACACTATCACTATCCACTGTTTGGTACTGCTATGTTTTGGATTATCTTATGGCATGTATAAAATAGACTAGTGGCGGAAGAATATTTTGGTTAATGTATATAGCCATGCGAAAATGGCTTATATATGTTTGAGCATAATGTTATAATCATTTGGTATGGAATGGTTAATCACTATCATAATTTGTGCTATTTATGCTAAAAGGGCTAGTTGAATCATGGAAACTATGAAATAGGTAAAGTCTACCTTAAAGGCAGATGCTGGCAGCAGCAGTGATGTAGATTTGGGAAAATCACTAAAAATAGTAGGATTGGAATTAAATAATGAATCTATTTTCATAGCAAAGTAACGAAACGATCATTTGGACAGTATGTTAAGAGATATTTAGGTTCTCGTGAGACAGATCCAGAACGGTTTCTGGATTCCCTGTTCCGACTTTGGAAATTCATTATAAATTAACCAGAGATAATTAGGAGTCATTCCATATATTTATAGATTCCTCTCTGAGTCTAGTTTCTATAGAAACAAACGGAATCAGTATTGAAGCTCTGTGCAGGGAGATATACAAGTCGTAATGCGCAAAGGTCAGTGTAGTCGATCCCTGTAACATGGGAGACTTTTACTAATAAACTGTATTAATTGGCCCGACCAAAAATTCTAGAAAAAAATATGTAGATGGGCATATGAGTATAGTTTCAGGGAAAATTTACGGAACTGGATTTTGAGTTTCATAACTCAAGATATGATTTTTAAAGCGACTAGTACGTAGACTGGCAGCTTGTCTGGGAAATTTTTTTTAAGTGGTTTGAAGTCTGTTAACACCTCATGTTCGACTCCGGCGACGGCCTCGGGTTCGGGGTGTTACATTTGCTTGGTATCAGAGCCAGGTTTAGTCGATTCTAGGACTAACGTAGCACGCGTGAGTCTATTTATACATGCCATAAAGTGATAAAATGATAGTGTGATGATTTTTGGCTATTAAAATGTGTTTGCTGTATTGTAATGAATCTTGATCCCGATCGAGCTGTAGCAAGCTTCTGACTATGAGAATTTGCGATATAACTTCATTTAGATATGCCTAAATTATTAAGTTGATCAGGTACGTATCATGTACTCGTATTTGAATTTCGATTTGGATTGGATTATAAGGGTATAAGTGATGCAATTTTGAAGGAGTGTTATGACTATAAATGTGATTTTTGTATGTGGCTATGGAACTGGAAGTTGAATGGTCGATAAGCATGTTGTGTTCGTATTCAAGTAATGTAAATGATATACTAATGTGTATTGCTATATGTGTATATGTATGTAGAGACGAAATTGTCGAATGTAAAAAGGCAGTGAAGCGTATAGAGTGGTTGGTTTTCAGCACTAAGTGTGCGGGCAATAAGTGTTCAAGGTTGTGAGATTGGCACTAAGTGTGTGGGCAATAAGTGTTCACGGTTGTGAGATTGGCACTAAGTGTGCGGGCTTGAAATGCATGGCACTAAGTGTGCGAGTTTAAAGTACATGGCACTAAGTGTGCGTGGTTGATTATTAAGCACTATGTGTGCGAACCCACTATATATATATATTTTCTATCAATTATTTATATTAAGGGTGCGACCTTACCAAGTCGATTTCGAACAGCGGAAAGGGGTAAGTTCTTGAGTAATAGAGCTTAAATTATGATTTGATTAGATCATGTTTTAAGCAAATCAAAATCATGCTCTTTGTGTGTGGCTATTGAGCCGAAATTGCAAGAATGATAAGTGTCTTGTGTTTGAGTTTTGCTAATGAAAATGAAATACGAATGTGTCATGATTTATTGTTAAATGTGCATGGTTATTCGAATGATGTCCGGGCTAAGTCCCGAAGGCTTTGTGCTAAGTGACCATATCCGGACTAAGATCCGAAGGCATTGGTGCGAGTTACTAAATCCGGGCTAAGTCCCGAAGAGCATTAATGCTAGTGATGTATCCGGGCTAAGTTCCGAAGAGCATTCGTGCTAGTGATATATCCGTGCTAAATCCCGAAGAGCAATCATGCTGGTGACGTGTATTCGGGCCTTCGTGCCTAGTAGGCTTCGTGCCGGTAATTTGAGCAAAGTTTAAGTATTCATTACTATACGAATTCAAATTTAAATGAGATTATATGTTTAAAAGTGTACATACATGATGTTTATAGACTTGGTTAAGTCACATCAATGTGTATTAACGAATGAATAAGAGCACTATGTATGTGAATAATTAGAGGCACTGTGTGTGTGCGAATTCCTTTAACCGAGCACTATGAGTGCGAGATCGGTCAGTGGGCACTAAGTGTGTGAAGTAGAATTCATGTAAGACCTCGTTTGGGACGAAGGCATTGATTTGAGATAGTGTGTAAGACCATGTCTGGGACATGGCATCGGCTCGATATGTGAGAATATGTAGGACCATATCTAGGATATGGCATTGTAAGAGCTATATGTGCTATTGCTGAATGGACACTATTTTGTTAATCTTGTTCAAGAAATTATTTTGATTAAGTTTCGACATTCGAAAGTTTGAAAGAATTTTTTATGAATGTTGATAATTTTGGATATACGAGTTATGCGCTAGAATAAATCTCATGCCAGAGTATTATATTAGGCTTTATGCCTATTCGACTGTATACGGGTAACATTAACTATGATTGAATGTGCTAAATGAACTAAATGTTCAGGTACGTGGAAGTTGACTTTTCTTTTGGAAATGAGTTAAGTTGAATATTGAGATGTGATAAAGTTATAAAGGATATTTATTGGGATGTTTGAGTATATGTGTACTTTCGGTTAGGTTACAGCTTATTTATGAATGAAAACATGGGTTACAAATATGTGGGTTGATGATGTGAATTATACATATTAATATGTGCTTAATATGTTGTTGAGATGCAATTGTGAATTAAATTAAGTGATTATTACTTATGAAATCAAGAAAATGAGATATATGTGCATACTTGTAGAAATGTTTATGTATTTGTTTTAAGATA
The DNA here is from genome assembly GCF_007990345.1 of Gossypium hirsutum. Lineage (NCBI taxonomy): Eukaryota > Viridiplantae > Streptophyta > Magnoliopsida > Malvales > Malvaceae > Gossypium > Gossypium hirsutum. The sequence continues at coordinate 19,617,276 of NC_053432.1, forward strand.
AGAAAATGATTTTACAGATCGATGCGAAATCAATAATGAATTACAATTGCCATCGATGAGCTAATGTTTATATGAATATAATTCAATAAGAGGACGTTATCCTAAACTATGCATCGGTAGAAATTTTCGGGGACGAAAATCCCTAAAGGGGGGAAGAGTTGTGACACCCCTAATTTGACCCTAGTCGGGAAGTGGTTTCGGGACCGCTAAACCGAGTTGCAGAAATAATTGAATATAATATTTTATGTCTATTATATGTATATATGCATGTGTGAAAATTTCATGTTTGAATTTTGTTAATTGTAAGTGAATTTTATTAAATAGGACTTATGTGAGAAAATTTAGAAATGTGCTAGGCAAATGTGAAGTGGCCTATTAATGCATGTTATGAAAATGATGGGTTTGCATGTCAAATTACCCAAAATTTGAGCTAGTGGCCGGCCATGCTATGGGTGGAAACATGTTGGGAACATGTTGGCTTAGTGTGTTATGTTAGAAAGAATAAATAAAGGGTTAGTAATTAAGTAATGAAAAGGGAGGGGTGATGAAAACAAAGTTGTCTCATCCATCCCCCCCTCCATTTGCCGTAACTAGACAAAGAAAAGACAAAGAAAAGAAAAAAAAAAAGAAAGGGTGTTCATCCTTTAACACCTTGGCCGAAAATTTGAAGGAGGAAGGAAGAAGAAAGGTTGAAGAGATTCGGCCATGCATGTAACTAGACTAAGGTATGTTTGATGATGTTCCATGAGATGCATGCATGTTTTAGTTGTTAGTTTGAGTTCTACCTAGCCCATGGTCTAAATCTTGCTATGTGATGGAGATGATATTCGGCCATGGGTGTTGTCTTTCTTGGTTGGTGTTTTGATGTTGTGGTGATGAGGCATGAAGATGATTGAGCTTGAGTGTTTAATAAAAAGGTTTGGATGTGAGAGTGTGTGAGGAGTAGAAATGAGGGGTCTTAGCAACTTCATGAAGGTTCGGCCATGGTGCTTCAATATTGCACTTGTGTTTAACCCTAGGATTAATTAGTTATATGGTTAGTATGGGTATGGGTGACCGAATATGAGAGCATGAATAGATGGAGAGTTTGGTGAATCAATATGTGGTAAATGTTAAGTGTTAAATGAGATAGAAATGATAGATTAATGTTGCACATTCGGCTATAGTTAGGCATGTTGATGATCTTATCTTGACTTAGATAATTAGGCATAAAAGGGTGGTAATGAGGTTGAGGTTGTTGAATGGTTAGTTGGGTAACAAATGAAGCATTCGGCCAGCACTTGGGAGCTTATGTGATGTTGAGTTTAAAATTAGCAAAGGTGATTACCGAATGTCCAAGTATGCATATGCATGTGTGATTAGATTATTGATAGTATGGTAATTGCATGAGGTTATTAGCCGAATAGCTAAGAACATAAAGTAGCAAGATGAAAATTTTACCATGTCGTTTCGTATGTCATAAAATCATTAAAATGTGGATACCAATATATGTAGCAAAGCGGTTAAATGAGTTAATTTATTTGTTTAAGCTCAAGACTCTAAAGGAGAGGCGTCCAACAAGGGAAAGGAAAAAGTGATCGAATAGCCGCCGAAATTGTTCGACCACATCCGAGGTAAGTTTTAAGTGATTAAACGTTGAGTAAATTCAATTATAATAGGACATGATGAGTTGATTTAATAAGATATGATGTGGCCATGATATGTTCTAAGCTCAAATGGTAAGTTCTTAAGTGTTTGAGCTTGGGAATTCAAGGGTAATTTGAAATAGTCTGCATAGGACAGCAGCAGTAACGTGACTTTAGAAAATCACCATAAATTTATTAATTTGAATTAGAGGCTGAATGAGACATGAAATTAAAGCTTAATGAGTCTAGTTTCTTATAAAAGAAACCGTGTAAGCAAAGGAATTTCTGATAATGAGATACTTAAAGTTGTGTGAGACAGCGCAGAATGACACTGTAATCCTCTGTTCTGTTTTTAGAAAATCATTATAAATTGTACAAAAATGGTTATAAGATAAAATTTATATGCTTAGACTCCTTAATGAGTCTAGTTTCAAATGAAATCAAATACAACACATTTTGAATTCAGTAAAATAAGAAATTTTATTCGTAGTGAAGAGTGGTCAGATTAGTCAAACAGTGAAACAGGGGAAACTTTAAGAAAAATCTGGTATTGATTGGCCAAACCTAAAATTCTGGAAACTTTATGGATGGAAGATATACGAGTCTATATTCAGGAAAAATTAACGGAAAGTGATTTGGAGTTTTGTAGCTCCAGTTATAAATAATTTAGTGACTATTGCTCAGGAAAAACAGCTTGTGCTGAATTTGAGATTATGTTGTGAACCTTGATAAACTTGTTTTAGTTGCTCATAAGCTATTGATTAAACCCATACTTGAATTCTAAATCGTGATATTGTAAGTTTATGAGTATTCGAATATGAAATGATAGTAAGGCCTAATGGCCGATGTGATGAATGTGAAAGTGTATATATGTGATAAGGCCTAATGGCCGATGTGATGAATGTGAAAGTGTATATATGTGATAAGGCCTAATGGCCGATGTGATGAATGTGAAAGTGTATATATGTGACGGGGCCGAGTGGCCAACGTGATGGATGTGAAACTGCATAAATGTGATAAGTCCCGAAGGGCATTTGTGTCAGTACTATATCCGGGTTAAAACCCCGTAGGCTTTATGCGAGAATATTATCACTGATTAATGTCCGTAAGCTTCGTGCTCGTACTATATCCGAGCTCTAAAGACCCGATGACTACGTGTGGGAATTTTGTCCGGGTAAGACCCGATAACTTCGTGTGGAGATTATGTCCGGGTAAGACTTTGTAATAAGAATTGCTTATAAATATATTCAATGCGAAAGGTTAAACAGGTATGTACTCCAAGTTTATATGTGAGCTTGATTTGCACTAAATCATAAGGTAGTTATGTGATGCATACGAGAGCAATCTATGAGACTATTCCTATGATTATGTGACATCGGATCAGTGTGAGAGGTGATGTGAAATCATACGATATATCTATGTCACATGAGCTCACTTTTATGTGAAAGTTTATCTGCCTATTGTATATGATGAGATGTGCATATTCGGTAAAGGGATGGTATGCCCAAAGGAAGAGTGAAATAAAAAAATACGAACAACTACGTTATAATTTGATTGTTATCTGTTGACACTGCTTAAAACTTACTAAGCATTGTAATGCTTACTCCGTTTACTCTGTTTCCTCTGTTTTATAGATCTCATTGCGAAGCTACAGGCTCGGGGATCGTCGGCAACTAGTCACACTATCACTATCCACTGTTTGGTACTGCTATGTTTTGGATTATCTTATGGCATGTATAAAATAGACTAGTGGCGGAAGAATATTTTGGTTAATGTATATAGCCATGTGAAAATGGCTTATATATGTTTGAGCATAATGTTGTAATCATTTGGTATGGAATGGTTAATCACTATCATAATTTGTGCTATTTATGCTAAAAGGGCTAGTTGAATCATGGAAACTATGAAATAGGTAAAGTCTACCTTAAAGGCAGATGATGGCAGCAGCAGTGATGTAGATTTTGGAAAATCACTAAAAATATTAGGATTGGAATTAAATAATGAATAAATTATGTAAACGAGCCTTGATGAATTTATTTTCATATGAAAGTAACGAAATGATCATATGGACAGTATGTTAAGAGATATTTAGGTTCTCGTGAGACAGGGCCAGAACGGTTTCTGGATTCCTTGTTCCGACTTTGGAAAATCATTATAAATTAACCAGAGATAATTAGGAGCCATGCCATATATTTATAGATTCCTCTCTGAGTCTAGTTTCTATAGAAATAAACGGGATCAGCATTGAAGCTCTGTGCAGGGAGATATCCAAGTCGTAATGCACAAAGGTCAGTGTAGTCGATCCCTGTAACATGGGAGACTTTGACTAATAAACTGTACTAATTGGCCCGACCAAAAATTCTAGAAAAAAATATGTAGATGGGCATATGAGTCTAGTTTCAGGGAAAATTTACGGAACTGGATTTCAAGTTTCAGAACTCAAGATATGATTTTTAAAACGACTAATACGCAGACTGGCAGCTTGTCTGGGAAATTTTTTTTAAGTGGTTTGAAGTCTGTTAACACCTCGTGTTCGACTCCGACGACGGCCTCGGGTTCGGGGTGTTACAATCTCGATACTTGAATAGTTTTCCATACATACTTGTACCGATACAGTTTTATTTCTCATCAATACTCTTATCAAACCGCTCCAATTTATAAGTACTTACGATACACATTCATCGATTTTTCAATGCCATAGTCCAATTCTAGTCATACACATATATTGCCAAGGCCCTGTCGTGGTCTTTCATTCACATGTCATAACCCAGTTATGGTTTTATTATTCGATTGCCATAGCCCAACTATGGTTTTATTTGACAACTTGTCGTACTAAACTCATACATTTCACGTAAGATCTCAACATTTATCTAATAGAATAAATACTATCTGAATTTCATCCACTCAATAAATGTATACACATTTAAGTTCAATTATACGAACTTACCTCGTGTTCGAAATTGACTGATCAGGTCAACTACTCAATAACCTTGTTTTTCCCCCAATCTAAATCTGACTTCTTTCTTTCTTGATCTATATGAATTCAAAATTGACTTATTCAATCATATATTCTTTCAATTTAGTCCAAAACATGCATTTAGGCATATTTGCATTTTAGCCTCTAAACTTTCACACTTTTAACAATTTAGTCCCTATTTCACAATTACACAAAATTCACATAATTTCATTACACCCAAGCTTGGCCAAATTGTATATAAGTCCCTAGCAGCCCAAAACTTTCATTTATTTCACATTTTAACCACACATTTTCAACATTTCTCAATTTAGCCCTAATATGCATTTTTATCAAAAATCACTTTACAAAACATGAAAATCTATCACCAAGCTTTCATAAATTATCATCAAACCTCAAAGAACACATGGATGCAATAATGGAAACTCTCAAAATCTTTAACAATTTCAAAATCTAAGGTACGGGCTAACTATAATACGAAACAACGATCTGAAAAACATAGAAATCATTAAAAACCGAGCTAAAATCACTCACCAATTTAAGCTTGAAGTTTCCAAAATTAAAAAGCTTGAAAAAATGGTTTCTCTAGCTCTAGCATTTGGTGGAGAAGATGAATGCATGAGTGAAATTCAATTTGTTTTATTTAATTAACATTTAATAACCAATTTACCAAATTAACCTTAAATTATAACATTTAAAAACACATAAATGTTGTCCATAAAAGTCCACTATCATTTAAAATGGTCTAATTTCTATTTAAGGCCATCATATTTAAAAGTCAAAGCTATTTGACACCTTTAGCAAATAGAATGCAACTTTTTTCATTTTACGGGATTTAGTCATATTTCTCAAATTGACTAATGAAACGATAATATTAAAATAATATTTTAACCTTGGATTTGTGGTCCCAAAACCACTATTCCGATTTGACTCAAAAAAGGGCTGTTACATTCACACAATTTCCAAGTCATAAATTTGTGTCCAAATTAAAACCATTTGCATTCAACCAAACAATCCCCAATACGAGCCTACGTGGCCCAAAACATGCTTTGAAAGTGGTTCGGGAGTAAACCAACAACTCAAGAAATTTTTACAAGACTTAGAAAATTTTTTCTTTGAACAGGGGTCACACGCCCATGTGGTTTGGGACACACCTGTGTGGGCAGGCCCTGTACTACACACACCCGTGTAACTCTTTGACTTGTAACCCATGAACAAATTGAGGTCACACGGCCAAGTCACACACCCATGTGCTAGGTTGTGCAGAAAAATTAATTTTCATAAAATAGGTGCAGACTTCATACGGCCAGGGCACACGCCCATATTAGAGGCCGTGTCGTCCATGCAGTTGAGACACACGCCTGTGTCTCTGCCCGTGTGCTTAATTATAAGCATTCTACTTTTAAAAAATTTAGGTACAGGGGACACATGGCCAGAACACATGCCCATGGGGCAGACCGTGTGTCACACACGGCCTAGACACATGCCCATGTGTCTACCCGTTGGACAAAATAAAGGCTATTTACCAAGCCATTTGCCACCCTTATTCACACATACACATACACCAATTCAATGGCACAAAACATATTATACTTAGGCAACCAAAACATCCACAAATATGACCAACACATGCCAATACAATAGCAACATCTATCATACTCACAACATTTATTATGCCCTAAATCAATCATGCTAATTCTACATATACTAAGTATCATTAAACTATTTTCATGACACCAATTTGTGCACAGATTTATTATCTCATCAATAGATCACATTTCCAAACATTTCACATTCATGCTATGAATCACATTCCATCAATCACCAAGCATTCCATGACCATATCACTAAAGACGTTGGCACATATATGAATATACTTAGGCTTACAACCATGTTAGCCAAAATAAGCCAATTTACATGGCCAAATATCAAATCAAGCCTTTGACAAATTACAAGCCAATATATTGGCTAAATCATAATGACATATATAATAAAATGACCAAGTCCCTATACATGCCATACTTTCAAAGACTAAGATCATCAATACCTAAAATGAGAATTCGATAGTGTGATTCGAATCTCTGACGATCTCTAATCCGAGCTATCTTGGCGACACTATAAAAACATGAAAAATAAACAGAGTAAGCTATATAGCTTAGTAAGCTCGTATGCAAGAAATAAGCTAACCTTGCCATACATATAACATTTAAATATTATAACATAATGTAAATTTACCATAGTCTCATGATCATAATTCATTCCATCACTAAACTTACCTCATTTTCATCATTTTAAGCATTTAATAAACATGAGCTTTACGTACATACCTGAACCATCTCGAAATGAACTTACACATTTTCTTATCTTTGACATACCCATGAACCACTAGGAATAACAATGTTAGATACTCAGAAAATTTGCACTCTAAGTGCCACATATGTAGCCAAAACTACCTAAGTCTCATATCACATAGTTGCTCGCTCTCGAGCTATCAACAGGCCTGCTCACATAAGATGTCAAGACGTAGCTACTTGGTGCTACTCACACAAGCTGTCAAGTATCCGCAACATATACTGGTATTCTCAGCCATCGGTAGGACGTACAAGACCAGTACTCGGATCACATAATCACATAACACATAATGACCCTAGTGACATGTCACTTGTATCCTACCCTATTCCTAAGGTTCAAATGGGATTTCTTGCTTGCCGAACGTCGTCAAACTCGTTCGTAGAATCATACTCATTCACATAATCAAACATACAATTCATGCAATATTAAAGCATTTAAATACAATTATTCTAAAGCTTATTTTTAACATACGAACTTACCTTTGTACAAAATGGCTAATAGTTCGATTTAGTTCACAACCTTGTTCTTTCCCCGGTCTAGGTCAGAACCTCATCTTTCTTGATCTATAATATCAAATTTAACTCATTCAATCATTACATTATTCAATTTAATCCCAAAAACACCTTATGGAAAAAATTACATTTGTACCCCTAACTTTTCAACTTTTTACATTTTAGTCCCTAGGCTCGTAAAATGATTTTCATTTGATTTCTTCATTACCCAAGCCTAGCCGATTATTTTAGTACTCATATCAGTCCACATTTTTCATTTATTCACATTTTTACATACATTTTACAACTTTTACAAATAGGTCCCTATTTGACATTTTCAGCAAAAATCACTTGGTAAATGTTCTTTACCTAACATCAAGCATACATTTTCTACCATTAGACATCAAAATACACAAATATTTAACATGGGTAAAATAGTTCATAAATTCGGCAGATTCATGAACTAGTTGAATGGACACTTTCTTCCCCCTAAGTGTGTGCATGAATGCTTAATCATAAAGAAAGGCTTCAAGTGACTTGTATGTGCACCAAAGGTTGCATTCATCTCCTTGGGACGTTCATGCACTTGTATGGAACATGTATAATACGATCCGCCTCAGGGTGAGTCGAGTCGTATGTGAGTTTGCCCGATCGTCTACGAAGAAGTAGCGTTTGATTTATTCAAAAGGATGTTTTAACATAAATAATGGCGAAAGCTATGTAAAAGGATTCAAAGATAGGTTTATGGATATGAAGTTATGTAGATGGGTTTATGGATATAAAGTTTTTGTAGGTTTGGTTATAATTAAACGAAAAGATGGAATGGAATGGAAATGAAAATGATCTCAAAAACAAACACGAACCAATATTAGAAAATATTGACCCAAATGTTTATAAGTTTTCAAGGTGGTCAGATGGAGAATATGAGAACCTCGACCCGCTACTTAGCAAAGTAGGAACCTTGGTATGTTTGAACGCCACACTACGAGTAGTGATAAGTTCAGTTTTCAACAAAGAAAATGGATGACACAACTAGAACACTAGGTAGCCAACAAATCATTGAACGAAAATAGAGAAAAGTTTGCCTCACAAATTTGGCAGAATATCATTAACAAAAATATTCCGAAAAGTAGTGTGAGGCAAACTTTTCTCTATTTTCGTTCAAAGATTTGTTGGCTACCTAGTGTTCTAGTTGTGTCATCCATTTTCTTTGTTGAAAACTGAACTTATCACTACTCGTAGTGTGGCGTTCAAACATACCAAGGTTCCTACTTTGCTAAGTAGCGGGTCGAGGTTCTCATATTCTCCATCTGACCACCTTGAAAACTTATAAACATTTGGGTTAATATTTTCTAATATTGGTTCGTGTTTATTTTTGAGATCATTTTCATTTCCATTCCATTCCATCTTTTCGTTTCATTATAACCAAACCTACAAAAACTTTATATCCATAAACCCATCTACATAACTTCATATCCATAAACCTATCTTTGAATCCTTTTACATAGCTTTCGCCATTATTTATGTTAAAACATCCTTTTGAATAAATCAAATGCTACTTCTTCGTAGACGATCAGGCAAACTCACATACGACTCGACTCACCCTGAGGCGGATCGTATCATTTGGTATCAGAGCTACAAAAACAAGGAGTACGAGCATTCAAAATTACTCTAGGAATAGTCTGTGACTCATCAAGTAAGTTTCAAAAAAAATCGAAAAAAAATTTCAAAAAAAAAATTTTGAAAAAAAAAACAAAATCTGAAAATTTGAACATAGTTTTACTCCTTCTCCATTTTTCAATCCTGAAACTTTTACCTTCTCATCCACTTCCATCCTTGACCTTTTCGCCACACTATACCCGAATTAATTTCTTTCTTATAAGCCTACCCAGTTTTAAATCACATCATCCTTTGTTACCCATTTGAAACCGACCACCTAGACTAAGGTTAAGCCTTGGTGAATCTGCTTACGAAATCACGAGAAAGGTAAAGAAAGGTAAAAGGCATGAGAGTTGTGAGCGCAATAGAGTGGAGATAAAAGCCTATTCTCGAGCGTAAAACACGAGTGTGAGTGCCAATAAAATTTTCTTGTGAGTGACTAGTGAGGTTTTTGTTGTGAGGTTCTTTACTAAACTCAATGTCACAAGAATCTGATCCTAACATGGAAGATCATCCTGTACGACAACTTGTTTGCAACGTCCTAGATTTGAGCATACAAGCATTATTACGAGAGATGGAAAGACTTTTAGATAGAAGATTAAATCCCCTTGAAGATCGTCTATTCCAAGTTGAAGCAAGAGAGCAACGCGAAAGAACTCCTGAAGTTGTCCGACCTAGACGGGAGAGGCCAAATCAACAACAGGAAAGACGAAGAGATCAAGATGATGCTGTAAATGATCATAGTGATCTTGAAAGTGGTCAAGATTCGAATGCAAGTAATCACCGGAGGGAACCACGACACCGAGATCGGAGACGTAAAGATAATGATCTTAAGAACATCAAACTTTCTATACCACCGTTCCAAGGTAGATCAGATTCAGAGGCCTATCTTGAGTGGGAAAAGAAGATCGAGTTGGTGTTTGATTGTCATAACTATTCTGAAAACAAAAAGGTGAAGTTAGCAGCAATTGAATTTTCGGATTATGCCATGATTTGGTGGGATCAACTAACTACTAGCCGGAGACGTAATGGAGAACAACTGATGTGAGCTTGCCTACGAACCAAATAGAGAACGAACAAGAAGCCATTAAGTTGCCCATTGGTCCAATAACGCGAGCTAGAGCTAAACGATTCAAAGATGCTATTTTAGCAATGGTAGAACGGGTTGAGGAAAATGATAGCAAGGAGTTTAAAAACGAGCTGAACATATTCAACTTCTTTGAAGCTGAATTTCGTTCTAGCTAATTAATTTGCTGCTGGAATTTTAGACCATTTAAATAAGCATTTAAATAAGTTTCATTACAGCTTTTAAATATGTCTTAATTTATTACAAGTGTTTAATATGTTGATTTGGTTGAATTAAAGGTGTCTAGATGTCATTTAATTTGTTTGAATATATTACATGAATTAACTATGTTCAGCCGAATTAATGTGTCTTGTTTAGTACATATTTAATTCGGCTTAATGTTAATTAGTATGTTCATATTATGTTTTAAATTAATTCAGCTGAATTGAGTTAAATTAATGAGGTTCATTTGTTTTATTTAGGTTCAGCCGAATGTGGAAGATGCATGGGAAAGGTTGGCCGAATGTGGTGTGCAAGATGCATGCATGTTGGATTCAATGCACCTAATGATACATGCATGAACTACATTAAAAATGGTGTGCTGATTATTGAAGTTCTCTAAGTGACCATTCGGCTAAAGAGATAGTTTTTCAAGCTGCCATTATTTCCTTCACATTGCTGGATACATTTTGGCCATTCGGTTCTTGGTGTTCACATTTTAAGGCTCTTCAAAACCGTCCATTCACACCTAATGTGGCTGTTCAAGTGCCCTCTTTATTATTGATAATTTTTCAGCAAGAGTTACCTATTGAATGATCATTTAAGCTCATCAGCTGAATGTAGCTGTTACATGCATTCCCAAGATTCATTTGCTTAATATGGAAGCTTCATGTATGGTCACTATTCAGCCGAACCTACATTGGCCATTTTTGATCAATGTTTGCTTAGAAACTAAGTCTAGAATATGTCCATTCGGCTACTAGGCATTAGGCTATAAATGGTTACTCATTTTCTTGTAAAAGGACTTTTGACAAATTTCTGAATGAAATATCATTTTAGTGAGGCAATTCACTCTCTTTATTCTCCAAAGCTCAAATTGACTTATCTTCAACAAGTGGCGTCAATCTGACTTTGTTTTGAACTTATAACCATTGGTGTGGCGTTCTTCATACTGTAGGTTCCTATTTTGCTAAATAGAGGGTCTCGATTTTATCCCAAATCCTTTCTTTCTTTGAAACCTTAAGCCCCGGGTCCTTATTTGCTAATAAGGGTTCGACTTGTTTTCATTGAAATATCCAGCAAACAACACTCCATCAAACTCCCTTGTTTCCCAAAGCCATTTAATTTTAAACACCAAGACTTGAATTTATTTCAAGGCCAACACTACCTAATTTCGATCGGGAAATATTACGACTCGTTATTTCATACGAAACGAGCTCGTATCAGTTGGTATCAGAGCTGGTTAATTTAGGTACGTAAATTATAAATTCAAAAAAATCAAAAAAAAAAATCGAGAAAAAAAAATTGAAAAAAAAATTTTTGAAAAAAAAATTGCATACGGTCTAGGTGCGGACGAAAAGAACGTGAAAGATCCGTAAAAAAAAAAGTCTGGAGACACTTCAACAAATTTTTTTCTAAAATCACATTCTACACTCCTTTATACCCATTTTAGTGAATTTTCACGCTATAAAAAAAATTTCCCAATTAGTGAATCCATTTTATACGCCACATCTTAAGCCTTTCTTTCTTTCGAGCCTACCCTAAACCATACGACTTTCCCTTGCAAACCCCTTGAAGCCGACCCACAAGTGTGGATAAATCTAAGTAGCTTTTCAGAATATCGAGAGTTGGATTTGAGAGGTAAAAGGCAAGAGAGTACATCAAGATAAAAGCTGAAAATAGAGTGAAACACGAGAGGAGTGAATTATTTTCTTGTGAGTGAATTGAGAGGTTTTTTTTTGTGGTGAGGATATTTTCTTAATTTTAATCATCATGTCAAGGAGCCCGAAACGACGAGCAACAAGTGGAGGAGCCTCGAAAGCCGCTGGTGGAGGAGTTAATCTTCAACCAAGGAGAAACGTTCCCGGAGGCGGAGTGCCCGATCTACAAGTTCAAGCAATCGTGCGAGAAATTTCTCGTTTGTTCCAACCTCAATTTGATTCCCTTTATGAACGAATGGAACAAATGGAGGAACGAAGCCAACGTGCGAACACCCCTCCTATTCCGAGAAGAGAGCGAGAACGTCCATGGCAACATGCAAATGATCTATATGAAGCAAGTGGCGTTGAAAGTGATCGAGCTTCGCGACAAAGTGCAAGGCGACAAGGCCAACGAGCACGGGGACCAAGAGATCGAGAGAGGACCGATGATGATTTAAAAAACATTAAAATGGCGATTCCTGCTTTTCAAGGAAGGTCAGATCCCGAGGCCTATCTTGAATGGGAGAAGAAGGTGGAGTTAGTTTTCGAGTGCCACAATTACTCGGAAAGCAAGAAGGTAAAGTTAGCTACTATAGAATTCTCCGAATGCACCATAATATGGTAGGATCAACTCACGATGAGCCGAAGACGCAATGGCGAACGTCCCGTGTCTACATGGGCAGAAATGAAAGCCATAATGAGAAAGCGATTCATTCCTGCTTACTATCACCGGGAGTTGTATCAAAAGCTCCAAAGCTTAACTCAAGGCCAACGAAGCGTGGAGGATTACTACAAGGAAATGGAAGTGGCCATGATCCGCGCCGATGTGGAGGAAGATCGAGAAGCCACCATGGCTCGATTTCTCGCCGGCCTTAACCGAGATATTGCAAATATTGTGGAGCTACACCATTATGTCGAGGTCATTGATATGGTCCATATGGCCATAAAGGTTGAAAAACAATTAAAGAGAAAAGGTACGTTCCGTTCTTTCCCTAATACTTCTTCTACGACTAAGTGGGGGCAAGGGTCCAACAAACGAGACTTGCCGAGTCGAAATAAAGAAGTAAGTGGAGCTACCAAATTCAACAAACCGATTGCCGAATCGAGTAAAGGAAAGATGGATGCCCAACCAAATAGGTCCCGAGACATCAAATGCTTCAAATGTCTTGGAAGGGGCCACATCGCAAGCCAATGCCCGAATCGAAATGTGATGTTTGTTCGAGATGATGGAGAAATTGAATCCGAAAGTGAACAAGAGAACGAGGCTATTGAACAACTCGAAGAAGAGGAAGACATCGAACAAGCCGAGAATGGAGAAATCTTGGTTGTGAAAAGAAGTCTCACTTTGCAAGGTGCCGAAAATGATCAACAACGCGAAAACATCTTCCATACGCGATGTCAAGTGCAAGGTAAGATTTGTTGCGTGATAATCGATGGGGGAAGTTGTACAAATGTGGCTAGTACGTTGATGGTGGAGAAACTCGGATTGGCCACCACCAAACATCCCCATCCGTATAAACTCCAATGGCTTAACGATGGTGGAGAATTGAAGGTAACAAAACAAGTGCTCATTTCATTCACAATCGGAAAATATCAAGATGAAGTGATGTGCGACGTTGTACCGATGCATGCGGGGCATCTTCTTTTGGGACGTCCGTGGCAATTCGACAAGCGAGCAATTCATGATGGTTACACAAATCGATTCTCTTTCAAACATATGGGACGAATGGTGACTCTAGCTCCGTTATCACCGAAACAAGTGTACGAAGATCAACTCAAAATGAGGAGTTCGATTGAAAAATCAAAAGAAATTAAGAGAGAACAAAAAATGAAAAGAATAAAGAAAAGAGTGAAGAAAAGAAGAAAAACAAAAAGATGAGTGATAAAAAAAGAGAGAGTGATTCAAAAGAAAAAGAAATGAGTGATGAGATTGAAAAAAAGAATTTGTTTGTAAAAGAGAGGGAAGTTCGAAAATCGATGCTATTGAAACAACCATTGTTGGTTCTTTTGTACAAGGAGAGCTTGCTTGGCACTAACGAATTTGATGACAAATTGCCTTCTTCTATTTTGTCTGTGTTGCAGGAATTTCAAGACGTATTCCCGGAAGAAATCCCGAGTGGGTTACCACCTATTCGTGGAATTGAACACCAAATCGATCTTGTGCCGGGAGCCGTAATTCCAAACCGACCTGCTTACCGGAGCAATCCTGAAGAGACGAAAGAATTACAAAAGCAAGTAAATGAACTCCTTGAAAAGGGCTATGTGCGTGAAAGCCTTAGTCCATGCGCCGTGCCTGTTTTACTAGTTCCGAAGAAGGATGGAACGTGGAGGATGTGCGTGGACTGCCGTGCTATAAACAAAATAACTATCAAGTATTGTCATCCTATACCATGATTGGATGATATGCTTGACGAGCTAAGTGGCGCGAGTTTATTTTCAAAAATCGACCTTAAGAGCGGTTATCACCAAATACGAATGCGTGAGGGAGATGAGTGGAAGACTGCGTTCAAAACGAAGCATGGGCTTTACGAATGGCTCGTTATGCCATTTGGCTTAACGAACGCCCCAAGCACATTCATGAGGCTTATGAATCACGTTTTAAGACCTTTTATTGGTAGATTTTGCGTAGTATACTTCGACGATATATTGATCTATAGTAAAAATTTGGATGAACATATTTTACATTTAAAATCTGTTTTGGAAGTATTGAGAAAAGAAACCTTGTATGCTAATTTGAAGAAATGTGATTTCTGCACTAACAAGGTTGTGTTTTTAGGTTTTATTGTTAGCTCGGAGGGTCTTGAAGTCGATCAAGAGAAGATCAAGGCGATCCAAGAATGGCCCCGTCCGACGAATGTCTCCCAAGTCCGAAGTTTCCATGGACTAGCAAGTTTTTACCGTCGATTCGTACCAAATTTCAGCACCTTAGCCGCACCTTTAACCGGGGTTATTCGTAAGAATTCCAACTTCATTTGGGGAGAGGAGCAAGAAAAATCCTTTTTGAAAATTAAAGATTGTCTAACTCATGCACCGTTATTAGCTTTGCCTAACTTTGATAAAACTTTCGAGTTAGAATGTGATGCATCAGGTTTAGGCATTGGAGCTGTGTTGATGCAAGATGGTCGTCCTATTGCCTATTTTAGCGAGAAAATGAATGGTGCTGTCTTAAACTATCCAACATATGACAAGGAGCTCTATTCGTTGATCCGAGCCTTAGAAACGTGGCAACACTATCTTTGGCCCAAGGAATTCGTCATACACACCGATCATGAGTCCTTGAAGTATTTAAAGGGGCAACACAAGTTGAATAAGCGACACGCTAAGTGGGTAGAATTTCTCGAATCTTTTCCCTACGTTATTAAATATAAGAAAGGTAAGGAAAACGTAGTGGCTGATGCACTATCTCGAAGGTATGCGTTGCTAAATATTTTGGATGCTAAGTTAATGGGGTTTGTATTTCTTAAAGATTTATATGTCAACGATGCTGACTTTGGTGAATTCTTTAGATTATGTGCAAAGGGAGCCTACGAGAAGT
Organism: Gossypium hirsutum; assembly: GCF_007990345.1. Lineage (NCBI taxonomy): Eukaryota > Viridiplantae > Streptophyta > Magnoliopsida > Malvales > Malvaceae > Gossypium > Gossypium hirsutum. The sequence continues at coordinate 19,632,897 of NC_053432.1, forward strand.
ACTATTGACATGATGGGTACTTATTCCGAGAAGGAAATCTTTGTATACCCCAAGGTTCCGTACGAGAAGTGTTGATCGAAGAAGCCCATAGCGGAGGATTAATGGGGCACTTTGGTGTTGCTAAGACATTAGCTACATTGCACGAACATTTCTTTTGGCCCAAGATGCGACGAGATGTCGAACGATTTTGTAATAGATGCATTGCGTGCAAACGGGCTAAGTCACGAATTAAGCCCCACGGTTTGTATAAACCATTACCTATTCCCGAAACCCCTTGGTCTGATATCTCCATGGATTTCGTGCTAGGTTTACCTAGGAGTAAGAATGGCCGAGATTCAATATTTGTGGTTGTAGATAGGTTCTCAAAAATGGCCCATTTTATAGCATGTCATAAAACTGATGATGCCGTTAATATTGCTAACTTATTTTTCAAAGAGGTGGTCAGGTTGCATGGCATGCCTAGAACGATCGTGTCCGACCGAGACGCAAAATTCCTTAGCCATTTTTGGAGGACACTATGGGGGCGTCTTGGAACGAAGTTACTGTTTTCAACCACTTGCCATCCGCAAACGGACGACCAAACCGAAGTGGTCAACCAGATTCTGTCTACATTGCTTCGAGCTATTATTCGGAAGAATGTGAAGGCTTGGGAAAATGCTTACCACATGTGGAGTTTGCATATAATCGAGCTGTTCATTCAGCTACCAAATTTTCTCCTTTTGAAATTGTCTATGGTTTCAATCCATTAACTCCACTTGATTTATTGCCATTGCCTTCTAATCAATTTGTTCATGTAAATGGGAAGCGCAAAGCTGATTTCGTCAAGCAATTGCACCAACGAGTTCGAGACAATATTGAGGCCAAGACCAAGAACTATGAGCAACATGCTAACAAAGGTCGTAAGCGAGTTGTGTTCGAACTGGGAGATTGGGTTTGGTTATGCGCAAGGAGAGATTTCCTATGCAAAGGCGATCCAAACTTCTTCCAAGAGGGGATGGACCGTTTCAAGTCCTTGAGCGAATTAACGATAACTCCTATAAATTGGACTTGCCTGGTGAATATAATGTTAGCGCGACTTTTAACGTTTCTGATTTGTCTCCGTTTGATGCAGATTCCGATTTGAGGGCAAATCATTCTGAAGAGGAGGGGAATGATGTGAGCTTGCCTACGAACCAAATGGAGAACGAACAAGAAGCCATTAAGCTGCCCATTGGTCCAATAACGCGAGCTAGAGCTAAACGATTCAAAGATGCTATTTTAGCAATGGTGGAACGGGTTGAGGAAAATGATAGCAAGGAGTTTAAAAACGAGCTGAACATATTCAACTTCTTTGAAGCTGAATTTCGTTCTAGCTAATTAATTTGCTGCTGGAATTTTAGACCATTTAAATAAGCATTTAAATAAGTTTCATTACAGCTTTTAAATATGTCTTAATTTATTACAAGTGTTTAATATGTTGATTTGGTTGAATTAAAGGTGTCTAGATGTCATTTAATTTGTTTGAATATATTACATGAATTAACTATGTTCAGCCGAATTAATGTGTCTTGTTTAGTACATATTTAATTCGGCTTAATGTTAATTAGTACGTTCATATTATGTTTTAAATTAATTCAGCTGAATTGAGTTAAATTAATGAGGTTCATTTGTTTTATTTAGGTTCAGCCGAATGTGGAAGATGCATGGGAAAGGTTGGCCGAATGTGGTGTGCAAGATGCATGCATGTTGGATTCAATGCACCTAATGATACATGCATGAACTACATTAAAAATGGTGTGCTGATTATTGAAGTTCTCTAAGTGACCATTCGGCTAAAGAGATAGTTTTTCAAGCTGCCATTATTTCCTTCACATTGCTGGATACATTTTGGCCATTCGGTTCTTGGTGTTCACATTTTAAGGCTCTTCAAAACCGTCCATTCACACCTAATGTGGCTGTTCAAGTGCCCTCTTTATTATTGATAATTTTTCAGCAAGAGTTGCCTATTGAATGATCATTTAAGCTCATCAGCTGAATGTAGCTGTTACATGCATTCCCAAGATTCATTTGCTTAATATGGAAGCTTCATGTATGGTCACTATTCAGCCGAACCTACATTGGCCATTTTTGATCAATGTTTGCTTAGAAACTAAGTCTAGAATATGTCCATTCGGCTACTAGGCATTAGGCTATAAATGGTTACTCATTTTCTTGTAAAAGGACTTTTGACAAATTTCTGAATGAAATATCATTTTAGTGAGGCAATTCACTCTCTTTATTCTCCAAAGCTCAAATTGACTTATCTTCAACAAGTGGCATCAATCTGACTTTGTTTCGAACTTATCACCATTGGTGTGGCGTTCTTCATACTGTAGGTTCCTATTTTGCTAAATAGAGGGTCTCGGTTTTATCCCAAATCCTTTCTTTCTTTGAAACCTTAAGCCCCGGGTCCTTATTTGCTAATAAGGGTTCGACTTGTTTTCATTGAAATATCCAGCAAACAACACTCCATCAAACTCCCTTGTTTCCCAAAGCCATTTAATTTTAAACACCAAGACTTGAATTTATTTCAAGGCCGACACTACCTAATTTCGATCGGGAAATATTACGACTCGTTATTTCATACGAAACGAGCTTGTATCAACAACCGATCTCTACATGGACTGAGATGAAGGCAGTCCTGAGGCGACGATTTTTCCCTTCTTACTACCACCAGGAGTTACACCAAAAACTTCAAAATCTTACACAAGGGACCAAAAGCGTCGAAGACTACTACAAGGAGATGGAAATTGCAATGATTTGGGCAGATGTTCAAGAGGATTCTGAAGCAACGATGGCACGATTTTTGGCCGGATTAAACCGAGACATTGCAAATATCGTCGAGCTTCAACACTATCTTGAAGTGGTGGACATGGTTCATATGGCTATCAAGGTAGAAAAGCAACTTAAGCGTAAAGGCTCAAATCGAGATTTTTCCACTTCTAACACATCCAAGTGGGGCCAAAGTTCAAGTAGAGGTTTTTCAACATCTCAAGGAAAGGATTCTATGGCACTTTCGAAACCAAACAAGCCTAATATCGAAACAAACAAAGGTAAGGCACCTGAGGTTTCTATAAATTGTAATCGTGACGTTAAATGTTTAAAATGTCTAGGAAGGGGACACATAGCCAGTCAGTGCCCAAATCGAAGAACTATGGTGATTCATGTCGATGGTGAAATCGAGACGGAGGATGAAGAAGAAAAGGAGTCTGAATCGGTTTCTGAAACTGAGGAGGACTTAGAATAACCTGTGGAAGGTGAACTACTCGTTGTCAAAAAAAGCATACATTAATCTCAATAAAAAAATCATGAACCATGCTTATAAACGTATAAAATAATCTGCATTAACATAATTTCCAAAGAAATTAATAAAAGAAAAATCTATTACTAAGGTTTTATGAACTTAGTACATAAATATAACATGGACCATTTTGCATGCTTATTGTCTAAATCATTATAAAAAAAATCATAACCAAGGTGACTAAAGCCTAAATTAATATCCATCAAATTATGTCACATGCTCATATAAAACCTTTTATGAAAACAAACAAATGTGTGATTTAGGCCGAATATGTCATGAGCATTAATATACCTTCATAGTATCATTACTCATCATTTCACAAATGCTCAAGACAATTTATTAAATTCATATATAGACATTTTATCAACTTGTAACAAAAGTTACTATTCATCTGATCATTTTCTTAAGCTTAATCGGATGCAAATAATGCTTAATACTTATGATTAACTAATATTCACTTCCATTTCTATTCAATCATTCCATGCGCATAAACATTTCAAAGAATCAATTCAAGACATCAATCATAATTTTGCCTTTCATATTTGTAACACCCCAAACCCGGCCCAGATGTTACGACCAAATCCGGCGTGTCACATTGAAGTGTTTTTTGAAAACCATGTTTTCATTGAAAACCCTTCTTGATGTTTAGAAACTTTTATCGTTTAAACTTGAATAAAACCTTAGCCTTATTTTTTTCTAGAACGTGATTCATTGTAATAATCAAAGCATTGTTAACAACCTTGTAAAATCTTATGGGAAACTTTGAAAACTTGTAAACCTTTGTAGTTGCAGAATCATGTTATTTTAAAAAAAACAGTTAAGTATCAAACCTTCTTTGTCATGGCTTAAAGTGAATGGATACTATGCACCAGGTAGGATTCAAGAAAAGAGGAGGTGAGTCAATTAGACTGCTTAAGTACCTAGCTCTTCCATGATCCAATCCTAGACATGCACACATCCATTGCCACACTTTAAGCCTATTACTTGTCCACGAACAATAAATTAAGTTTAAGTCTATTTAAAATATTTATTTCTTTTGAAAACATTTACGTTGCGGAAGCTTTGCTCTGTTATCGTGATATTTTAAAAATAAGTAACTTTTATAAAATGCGCCCTAGAGCTAACCAATTTAATAACCCAAAATATTAAAAATAATAAAAAGAGCGGCCTTATTACAACTTTAACCAGAATAAAAATAATCAAAATAATAAATGCGAAACTTATTTTAAAGAAAACAAAACTTATCTTCGTGGCCACTCTGAATCCCGCCTAGCTCCAAGTCCATCGATCTAAGGGTCACCTGCAAAGATGGAAAAAGGGGGTGAGTTTGGAAAACTCAGTGTGTAAAGTATCCCAACCAGAGCCCAAATCAGTTCAAGCTTTACTGGGCCTAAGCCCTATTCAGAATTTAGTGTTAACTGGGCCTTAGCCCAGATCAATATTAATCTGGGCCATAGCCCCTTACAGTAACAGAGTATACTGGGCCTAGCCCATATCAGTATCAATCTGGGCCATAGCCCTATTACAAGTCGAGATATATTGGGCCTTGCCCATATTGACACAGTTGGGCCCATTTTAATACAGTTGGCCCATAATAAAACAGTCTCATATGATTAATGCATGATAACCCCATCCAACCCTGCACTTCCCTCCGTCCATCCCTACACTTCCTGTGGGGAATAAATCACCCACGCCATCCCTACACTTACAGTGTTAGCACCGGTTGCGGCACTAACTATAATCCGCAGCAAAGCTGCTTATATCAGAATACGTGGCACAGCCACCAGAACGGGTTCTTCCTCCATAACAAAACCCAACCCCATGCAACAGATATACATGTCATGGCATACAACAAACATAATCAGAATATCATGCATTTCAGTCAAAATTAACCCTAGGGGTATAACGGTCATTTTGCACCTAGGGGTAAAATGGTAATTTTCATACTTAGGGGTATTTCAGTAAAATTTACTATTCTAGAGTTTACATACATATTATAACCATTAACACATTAACAGAAACTGTAACACCCCTTACCCGTATCGGAGGCCGGGCTAAGGTACGAGGCGTTACCAGACAAACATACAAACATTAAACTAAAATATGAGCCATAAAATTTTATTCATATTTCAAAGCGTTCATTCTCTTACACATAGTCCCTTATTTGAGTCTACGGAGCCCAAAACATACTTTAGAAAGGGTTTGGGACTAAACCGAGAACTTACGAAAATCTTGGAAATTTCATGCTTTAAGGCTCCACACGCCCGTGTCCCAAAGTCGTGTTCCATACACGGCTGAGACACATGGTCGTGTCTCTGCCTGTGTGGAATATACCTAGGCTATTTTCCAAGCTTTGGTCAACCTTGATCTCTTACACACTTATACAAAATCAAAAGCATATAACATGATATTCATTTAATGATTAAACATCCTCAATTAAACCACAAACATAGCATTTGTATGTCATCATACAAGTGTCTCTCATACTCATTTTACCTTGTTTATTATAGTACCACTTATACATTTATACCAAGATTATCATCTTACCAAATATCTTCAGCTTAATCATCAAGCATTCATATTTAAAGCTAGATCATATCTTTATAAAATACCACGATTCAGATGCGCAGAATAACATGTTTGCCTGAAACATTTCAATTCAATTCCATACCCAACAAGCATTACATTGAGAATAGTCATATATATACATGTCATGATACATAACATTCTCTTTTTGTTTTCTTATAAACACATATCATTTATTTCATTATATCAATATTTCATATACCATAGTTTCCATGTATTCCACATATATTTATTTTCCTCCTCCTCCTCTCCATTCCACATCCTTAATGTATATAGCATTCTTGTAAGTACGATTTCACAATTTACTAATAAATGTTCACATCAAACTGTCCACACGAGTCATAGTCACTTAATTATTTATAATTCGAGATACAGAGCTCCAAATTAAGATCCGTAAATTTCCCATGAAACTAGACTCACATATCTTTCCACCATAAAATTTTCATAATTTTTGGTTCAGCAAATTAGTACAGTTTATTCATTAAAGTTTCCCCTGTTTCACTTTCTGACAGTTCTGACCTCTCTTCACTAAAAAATAATTATCTCACAGTACAGAACTCAGATAATGTTCTTGTTAATTTATCTTGAAAATAGACTCATTATGGATCTTAAAAATATAATTTTTAGACTCTAATTATTTTTCTCCAAATTTTTGTGATTTTCCAAAGTCAGAACAGGGGATCACGTAATCATTCTGAATCAGTCTCACAAAAACATAAATATATCAAAATATATAACTCCTTTGCTTTGTATGTTTCTTTTATATGAAAATAGACTTATTAAGATTTAATCTAATATCTCATTCAGCCTCTGATTCAATTTATACTATTTTTGGTGATTTTTCAAAATCATGTCACTGCTACTGTCCAAAATAGTTTTATTGCTAATTCACTCTTTCACACTTTCTTTGTATTAACCTCATTTTAACATACATATCACAAATCATTTTCACCACATTTCATACATCACAAGTATAGGCCCATGATCACAAGGTCACCATAAAATCATCCTCATGTATAACTTACTTGTTTATAACCTTACCACATCCTGGTCACTTAATGAACACATCATTCACATAACCAAGTTCCTGCACTTATTCATCACAAAACTCACAAAGCAATACATAGAGAGTCTCCCATTGAACACTTCGGATCAATCCTCGATACTTGGTGGTTTCAGCACATAGCTCCACCCATCATATAGTTCGGCTCTCTTGTACACATGGTGAACACTTAGTACCACCCATGTGACCTAGCCAGTTTATCTCGTAGCTCTCTTGTCTACATGGTGTCCTTCACTTGGAACCACGCATGCGACCTAACTACATATATCCCGTAGCTCTCTTGTCTACATGGTGTACACATAGTATCACCCATGCGACCTAGCTACATCATAATGTCTTGTAGCTCTCTTGTACACATGATGTGCACTCAGCACTATACATGTGACCTAGCTACATACCATCTGTATCATCCAATCTTTCCGAAGGTTCAACCGGAATTTCTCTCTCTTTCCCAACAATTTCACCAATCAAGTAATTATCGACAAACATATTTCCAATATTTTTATAAAATATCATAATACAAGTAATAGTGATGTATTACTTACATATAAACTTACATCTCATTTATTATCAACGCAGTAACATTAAATTACACATTGTCTTATTAAAAATCATATGAACTTACAATTTCCCATAATATCCATAATCATAGAAATCACATTTATGTATGATAATTCAATGCACTTCATGTACCATAGACATATTTTTAAATCAATTCATAAACTTGGCACCATAATCATTTAATTTAACATAATTCAATTAATTCACTAAATTTAACTTTCAAATATAAATTACAGCATTATTGTTGTATTATTATCATACCAACTTACATACTTTCAACACCTCGGAGATCATAGTAAATATATCAATTTTACATTGAAACATGCATAAATTAATGCTTATTATACATATGAACTTACCTTGATATTAAAACGGTCATTTTACCAACTTTCCCAATTTTCAATTTTTCTCTCATTCTAGGTTCAAATCTCGTTTTTCGGGATCTAAAACATCATATTTTACTTATTTAATTAATGTACTATGCAAAACAGTCCTTAACTCAAACTTTGGAAAAATTACAATTTTGCCCCTAAACTTTTGCATATTTACACTTTTGCCCCTAGGCTCAGGAATTAAACTTCATCCCTTATTCTTATGTTTTATGACATGATCACTTTTCCCTTCTATGGAAACATCAAATTCTCACTCTAACATATACTTATGACTATTAGGTATTTTTACCGATTAAGCCCTTTTGCTCGTTTTCACTTAAAACCGAGTAGCACAAGTTGTCTAACATAACTTAAAACCTCATATTGTATCATAAAACACCAGAATACACAAATTTTACCTATGTGTATGTTTCCAAATATGAACCCTAGGTTGAACTATTGCTAGCATAAGCTAAATCAAGTTACCGGGACTCTAAAAACGTAAAGAACTTGAAAAACGGGGTTAGAACGGACTTACAATTGAGCTTGGGAAGCTTGAAAACCCTAGCCATGGAGTCTCCCTTGGTATACACGTCCATGGTGAAGAAGATGAGCAAAATTGGCTTTTAATTTTGTATTTTAATTCATTTTACCCCTAAATGACCAAAATACCCTTACTACTAAACTTTCCAAAAATTCCATCCATGTCCAATTTTTGTCCATAACTTAGAAATTGGTCAAATTGCTATTTAAGACCTCCTAATTAATATTTCAAATCAATTTCATACTAGAAACTTCTAGAATGCAAGTTTTGCAACTTATTCAATTTAGTCCCTAACTTCGAATTAAGCACTTTATGCATAGAATTTCTTCACGAAATTTTCACACAATCATGCAATCATATCATAGACCTCAAAATAATCATAAAATAATTATTTATATCTCAGATTTTGTGGTCTCAAAACCTTTGTTCCAACTAGACCCAATTTTGGGCTATTACAGAAACACTTACCGAGCGTTTTTACCGAATTGGGCCCGTTGGCCCGCTAACTCGTTTTCGGCCCATTAAGCCCAAATATATCGAAGTGCACGAAATTGCGCACTCTGCAATCATACTACTTGCGATTACCAAAATTAACAACCAAACCACCTCACAAGCGCTCGCATGCTCGCAAGTTCACAAATGCCGGCTTTTCGACTTTTTAGCTTTTCGGCTTTTGCCGATCTAGTCTATGAGTGGGTGTCGTTTACACATCTGTTTTATGAAGATTCGCTAACGAGATCTCCCCCACGATTAACCTTGTTGATCTTACTAGCCTCCAAATAGATCTTGATCGCTAGCCTTCGATTCGCACATATAAAAAAACCGAATGAAAAATACTTAATTTTAATCTTGGCAAAAATCGATAGTCTCCCTAAAGTATTTAGGGGTTTTTAGCTTATCCTCGAATTACTAAATAAAAAAAATAAGATTTGAATGCTTACCACCAAAGACGTTCTTGTCAGAAGCGTTTCCAACACTTTTCAAATCTTAAATCCACTGTGAATCTATCTTAATCGCAAGTAGGAAATAGATCTAAAAATTAATTCCTGAATCACTAAAGTATGGATGTTTCGGATTTTAGTATAATGAAAAAGAGAAAATAGAAAGATAGAAAAGAGGAGATGACAGTATAGATTTGGCTTGTTGGAAAAGAAAATCAAAGGAATAAATAAATTAAGAATAAGGGAGAAGATTTTGTACGGCCCTCGCACCTTGCTGCTGGGGGGAGTTTCAATCCCGTACGGCCCTTTTCGTGTGCGCAGATCAAAAAGAACCACCCTCCTGCACGCAACGCTGCTTGAACATGGGACCTCCAAGGTGCCCAACACACTGCTGACCACTGGGATGGGTCTCCTTCTTTGATATAATAGCGTCGCGTTTACTTTTAAACCTTACCTGCTGACGTCCTGAGTTCTTTTAAAAATAAAACAGAACATACATGCGCCTGGACTCGAACGCATGTATATATATGTATATGCTACGGCGTGAGAGAATCAAAGCGAAGACAACAAAAGAAAGAAGGAAATCTGGGTTACTTGGTATCAAAGTTGGGATATTAATTAACAGAAGATGAAATGGTAGCAGATATTGATGGGGGAACATTTAGCAGACAGAAGGTAAACATTTGGTGAAGTGGGTCCAAGCTTTGCTTCACTTTTAGCCGACCATTTGTTCCCTTCTGCTGCTTTCCTTTGATTCTTTCCATTGTTTTCTGCGTCTTTTCTAACTACAACGCTAATCCCTAAGATTTTACGCCCATCAAAACTGGGATTGTTTTTGACGGTGGAGAAGGGGACCAAAGATTTTGCAGGGAATCTATTTATGATTCAGATGTCTATTAAGTTAGGAAAATTGGGATTTTCATACACAACAAATTAATCACTTTAGTATGAAAGTAAATTAATTAAAAAAAATTTGGGTTCAACATCTTTAGTCCTTTTAATTTGCAATGTATACATATTTTAAACATTCTGGATAGAATTTCATATATAAGATCTACAGAGGCATTCTTTTATATTAGAGTATAGTACACTCTTAAATGGTGGAAAATTTTATATAATAAATTTACAAAAAAAAAAGGTTAAATTGACTTTTACTGTTTGTATCTCTCAATTATAAAAGTTTTTATTTTCATCACCAACATTATTGAAATTGAATTTTTTTGTCACTCATCGATTAACTCAATAATAGAATGTTGATGTGACATTTTTAGATCTTAGCTATATGCAAAACAATCAAGAAGTACTATCTTTGCAGTATAATGTCTTTACTTGAATGAAACAATTCATATTACACTACGAATTGTTTTAACCTAAAATCTAGAGTTGCACTTAAGAAAAAAAGAAAAGTTTTGTAGTGATAAGTTCACTCACAATTTTAATGGAATAAATTCTCACATTCAACTCCAACCAAAGATCTACTTATAATGCACCAATAGGTGTTGATGCATGGGAATAAAAATAAACTTATGATAAATTAATCGAAGGCTTCAAGGTGTGTAACTATGTCATTTCTATTTGCCCCACCTATCTTTTGGTGTCACCTTGGTACCCCTAACGCACTGCTGCCACTGCGCCATAAACCTTTTAGTGGCATAACTCGGTCGCAACTATACTTAACTTTTACCTTAGCTCGACGTGGCTTCTAAAATAAAAAAGCAACTTATGCGCGCACTGTGCCTTGAACCCAGGCACTCCTCCACCCTCCTACCACACTTAGCCACTAGGCCAGCTGCTTGCTTTTAACATGAATTAGCCTGAATAATTAATAAGGCCTACCTGCGACAGCCCTTGGTTTTTCTAAAATAAAAACCCACATTTGTGCACGCAGGGAATCGAACCCCTGCTCCCTTCCTACTGCTTAACACGCCTAACCACTAGGCCAGACTCCTCCTTATGTCCAATTTTAGCCCAACTTATTAATAAACCTTAATGTCCAGATCCCCTAAAGGAGCAAAAATAATAATTTTTTTGCTAGAGTCTTGGTCTGAATTTTTCCCACACTTTAAATCCATTGTAATTTATTTAAAAACTAAAATAATAATAATAATAACCATAATAATGAAAATTTCAAATACGATAATATATATATTTTTTTCTAATAATAATAATTATAATTTTCATAAATTAATAAAAATAGATACAGTAAAATTTTCTAATAATATGTTAATTTAAACACTAAATTAACAACAATAATTTTATAAATATATTTGTATCTAATAATTATAATGATAATAATTTTCATAAAAATTAAAATATTAGTAATAACATAAATATTTTATCAATATATATATTTTTTTAAACACTAGTAATATTTAAAACTTCTCAATATTCAGGTTTTCTTCTATCCGAATCCCAAACTCAAAGCCCAACTCTTCTAGGCCCAATTTTTGGGGCGTTACAATATTAATACCATAAATGCATATATATGCATAATACATAACAACTATTTGACCTTCACTTAAACTTACCGAATCGAATCCAAACATGTTTTTTTATTTATTGCTCATCATGTAATGCCACAATGGTCATATCCAAGACTAAATCCACGGCCACATATTTGGCTAAATATTTGAACTTACATATAACTAAAAATTTTCTCATTTCTCCTATATATCAACATCAAATTCATCCAAAACCAATTCATAGATTCATGTCTTAACAAACATATCAACCAATTTTACATATACTCACATATATACAAGTCGTAGTCAAATCACCCAAAACCAAAACATTTTATAATCATTACTTCCATCTAATTATGCACCAAATTAATATAGAAATTTATCTATCCACATCAAGCATATTTCACATCTAAATATATATCATAGCTGAATATGCCAACCATAATTAATATATCGACCGTATCATTTAATGAAAACATGAAAAGATATTTGGCAAAATTAACAAGCCATTTTCGCATGGCTTATAATACATACATACCAAAATCAATCATGTCCAAAGGATAGTATAGCCTATACATGCCATAATTTGAGTTTAGCTTATAAGGTACCAAAACAGTAGATAGTGTGATGAACTTTGCTGACAGTCCCCGAGCTCGTAGCTTGATCCAAAATCTATAAAACAAAAATACACATATACACAAGTAAGCTTTTTATAGTTTAGTAAGTCATAAGTAAATAATCAACCTAAGGATATTATCAACTTAATTTAACTAAACCAAATTATATTATCATAACACATTTAGGTCTAAACGCATATAAATTCATATTATATATTCATTATAAATATCACCTAACCGAATGTATATATAGTCAAACTAACATATTAGCATTTAATTTTCTAAAGCCAAATAATCATTACAAATTTAATTCACATACACTCAATTACATAAGCTCAGGTGTTACCATATAATTTCTTATACATGCATTGATTATGTGACCGAATACATAAATTCCCATACATATAATTAATACTCATTTCAATAATTTTCACAAGGTTGAATACCCATGCCTAGTTCACAAGTAATCCTCATTTGTAGTACACACAATTTGTAATGAGTATCAATTTACACACTTACCTTATTTTAAATAAACCTCAAGCTAATTCATACCTGGTCATTTAGCTCATTTTACACACTCGAATACAACTTATCTTTGCCCGATGAACCATTCAGAATTGGATAGGACACTCGGATATTCACATAAATCATACAATGCCAACGTCCCAGACATGGTCTTACATGTAACCACATATCGATGCCACTGTCCCAGACAGGGTCTTACTCGTAAACACATATCGGAATCACATATCGATGCCATAGTCTTACTCGCACACATATATCGGAATCCTATGTCATGACATATGTATCCTAGCTATTCCTAAGGTTCATACGGGGCTTTCGGACTTCGTAACTCGGTCAAATTGAACTCGGAAGTGTAGTAGTCAAATTTAATCATTTTCGGCCATAGCATATTAAAATTCTACATTTCATAACAGCATATAAATATAACATTTAATTACTAAATAAACACGTCTTTTTGCTTATAAACTTACCTCGGACAATGAAAAACTGGTACGGATCGACTAGTCGACAACTTTTGACTTTCCCCGGTCCAAATTTGATTTCTTTAGTTCTTGATCTAAACATATTCAAACTAAGATCATTCAAACATATTTTCATTCAATTTAGTCCAAAAACACATAAATAGGCAAATTACAATTTTATCCCTGACATTTACAACTTTTTACAATTTAATCCCTATTGCACAAAACACAAAATACACCAAATTTCTCTATACTTATGTTGGGCTGAATTTTACTCACTTTCAAACAAGTTCATATATTCAATTTATTTCACATTTTAGTCCCTCAAATTATTATTTTTTCAATTTAGTCCTAATTACTCAAAATCATCAAAAACTCCAATACAAAATATGTTAATCTAAAACATATCTTTCATTTTTCATCATCAAACAAAAAAAATCACAAGCTATCAATAATGGCACAACTCAAAATATTCTTCAAAATCAAAAATTCAAGCATGGGTTTTATAGTAATCGAAGCAACGATCTGAAAAACGTAAAAATTATCAAAAACCGAGCTAGTTTCATACCTTGATTGAGCTCCAAAACCACCCGAACCCTAGCTTCCTTTCTTTTCTTTTTTTCTTTTGTTTATATTCAGCAAGGTGATGAAATAATAAAAGATTGTTTTAGTTATCTTATAATATAACATATATAGTAATATTTTATTATTATATGTTTTACATTTTTTTAACCTTATTTTAATATTATTCATACTCCACTAACAATGACCGAATGTGTCCATCTAAAATTCAAGGGTATAATTACATCATAAATACCCCACATTAAAAGAACAAAGCAATTAGACACTTCATAAATTAGCATACAAATTTTGTACTTGACGCGATTAAGTCTTTTTGTTAAATTAGACACTCAAACGACAAAATTAAATCACGAAAAGTTCACAGATATAAATTCACACAAAAAAAACATAGAAAATAATTTTTAAATATTTTTTTGACTCGGATTCGTGGTCTCGAAACCACTGTTTTGATTGGGGTCTAAATCAGGCTGTTACAGTGCATCACCAGATAAACTGAAGCAAATATACTAGCAAACATAATGCATCATTGGTTTAAATCGAAGCAATCATACTGACACACATGGCACATCATCGAATAAACCAAAGCAAATATACTAGCACACAGTGCATCATCAGATAAACCAAAGTAATCATATTGGAAAATGTAGCGTATCATTAGATAAACCGAAGCTAATATACTGGCACGCATAGTGCATAATTGGATAAATCGAAGCCATCATATTGTCACAGATAGTGCATCATCGAATAAATTAAAGCAAATGTACTGGCATATAAGTGCATCATCGGCTAAATCGAAGTATAAACTCGTACACAATCTAATTGTGTGACATACCAACTATATCTGACTTGCTTGAATAATTAAAAAGGTAACCAATTTTATTTATTTCATCTTATAGTTTAATTCACATTCCATCATTCTCAATTCATCATTATTTCACCATTCCCACACATCATATAACATGTCAACTTAATGTCATACCAAATATCATATATCAATTAAACCATATTATTTTCTATTTTATTAAATTTAGTCATCTATCTCGATATATCATAGCAATCACCACAATTAATTAAAAAATAACCATTTTTAGATCACCTTAATATCTAGAAACACAAAAATATACACACTTTTTCATGCCCTTTTTAACTCAAATATCATATAGTTTCGGTAAAATTATTGTCAAAAAATATATAAATATTATAAAATAATTATTTTGTACTTAAATTATTAAAATAATGAATTTTAATTAATTTTATAATTAATTTTGATTAATTTTGATTATTTTCGATAGATTTGCACAAAGGATGAATATTGGCTCGGCAAACACTGTTAGAAGTTCAAAACTGAGAAGCAATTTGAAGCATCAAGGCGAACTAATTTTCAGCCTAAGTCAGTCCAATTATGTGTATTAATTCATAATATAATTAATTTTAATTTATATCCAATTTAATTTGGATTAAATAAATTATTATTAATTAATTATGAAAAAGTGGTCTAGTTGAGCCAAACCAAGTGAACCGAATCGACCAAGAAGTAGACAGCCCAAAACTGTCCATATGCTGACCCAAATCAACTTATTAGCTAATTATTTAGCTTGCAAAGAGGCCATTGAAGACTTGTTCAAGTTGCAAACAAACCCCTCCACAATTGGTGGCTTTATAGATTTGCCCCAAGCCTAAATTAGCAAAGTTGAAACTATCAACCTTGCCATATGTGTGGCCAGCCAAGGGAGGGCTCTTTGGCTGATAATTTTAGCTATTTTTAGCAGCCCTCTTAGGCTGGTCATTTGAAAGACATCTCAAGCATTCACATCTTTTCTCTCTTCTCTCCACTTTCTCTCTTCTTTTCCATTCCAAATTCCCTTGCTCTCTTGTCGATTTCTCCTCTTGGAAAAGGGGCATTTATCAGCCATTTGGAGTAGCAATTAAATGTTCATAGCAGCCTTGGTCGACAAGGACAATGGAGAAGGAAGAACGAAGCAAACTAGTCAAGCTACGGAAAAACATCGGATTTGATTCTTATTCCCTATCTCTTTAATTTTTGTTGTTATGATGAACATATCTATGTATATTTATGTTGCTAGAATGGGTAATTTAATAAATTTAGCTTGAATTTAGTTTGTGTTAGGTTGATTGCATTTCATTTGCTAAAATTGTGTTTGTGTTGTTATAGGCCTCGGTAAGATGCTTGATTAAGTAAAATCAAGACTATGTTATTCTTGAGATAGCTAATGAATTAATTATTTAAATGGATTGAAATTATAATGAATGGACATAATACTTAATCAATGCATGTTTAATCATCTAAGGTAGTTGAGGGTTAAATTAGCAACGATATCTAACAATACATTTGCCTTGCATAACTTGCAAGATTATTGTGATTAAACTGTTTCAAGGTAGGGATACTTTGTTACCTCATGTAGTCTTTTATGTGTTTATTAGATTTAATTAATCATTTGAATTGACATAGGGATAAAGAGATTATTTCAATTTAATAAGTATGTATGTGCAATAACATATTTGCCTGTTAAAGATTTGTTTAATCTGTTGAATTGACATAAGGATATAGTCATGAGATGAATGCATTTTTGTAGGTGAGTATGTTCATAAGTTAGCAAATTACCAGGTTGCCGTGAATTTATTCGCAACAATATAAACATGAGTTTAATAATTCTAAGTTAAGAAATGTAATTCATCTAACACAATTATGTCATCTTGATTAAAGTCGTGTTCTGAAATCATGCATTTGAGATTTATTTATTTAGCTTACTTAGTTTAAAATCTTAGTTTTTAATCACCATCTTCAAAAAAATTATTTTTCTTCACCAAAGTGTTTTAAATAGCATTCATAAATAATTCTTTTCATGGTCCCTATGGGTACAATAACTCAACATTTACTTGTCACTTTATTACTTGTTGCAATTGTGTACATTTGCACATTTCTGTCGTTTTAATATCATGTTATGCAAGATATCATAAATATGAAATAATTAAATTGCTCTTAAGCCATCAAAATACAAATCGAAAGCTTGTGTACTATTGTTGGCTCTTGCCTTTCCTTTCCCTCTCGATGGCTTGGTTGTTTCTTTAGCTACGAATAATAATTAAACAATGACACATCATCAATTTCCATCCATATTACATTCAAATACAAAGATAAACATATTTTGCAAATTATTCAATTAAACTTGAGACAAGCATAACTTTTAATATAAAGCTTTAGATTAAATTGATTTCACATATACTAATTAGGGACCCTCTATTTCCTATTCCTATTGAAATTTCATACTAGTTTGCATTTTATTCAATTTGGTCCCTAATATAGAAACTAACAATTAAGCTTGACAATTTGTCCTTTTTTATAATCTAAGATTAATTTCTATCAAATTCACACCAATTTTATCCATTTCCCAATGATTGAAACCCTTAAATACTTTAAAAGTTTCACAAATTTGTACATGGGCTAGCTAAATCAAGCTCCCACGATTTAATTTCCATAAAAATCAAAGAAAATATGGCTAGGGAATTACTTGAAATTGAATAGACAAATGTTCAAAAGTTTCATGCTTTCTTGTTTCTTTTCTTAAATGGTGTTTACAGGTTGGGAGAAGATGATATAGCTTTTCTCTATCATCCCATTTAACATATATATAGTATAATTAGTAAGCTAATTAACTTAATTAAGTATGTTTAGTTAATTTTGAAAACATGTTTAGTTTAATTTAATTATAAATTATGCATAATAGATATCATCATCACATCCCACCATCTATATAAAGAACATTTGTTTATATACCTTTTTAATTCTTTGGATAATTCTATCTAGGTCCCCACGCTTTTCTTAATTAAAACACTATAGCCATTGGACTTTTACAATTTAGTTCCTCTGTAACACCCCTAACTCGTATCCTTCATCGGAATAAGGTTACGAAGCATTACTGTAAACACCAAACTTAAATAATTCATTCCTAACATTTCATAATCATTGAAAAATTCAAACATACACGTTCATAACATCTTTAATTTGAGCCTTGAGGCCTTAGAAATACTTTAGAAATGATTCGAGACTAAATCAGAAGCATTTAAAACTTCATGGAAAAAAGTTAAAAAATTCAAACTATAGGGTCGCACAACCGTGTGACTCACACGGCTGTGACACACACCCGTGTCTCAGGCCGTGTGAACATTCGAAGTAGGGGCTCACACCATATCCCAACCTATGTCCGTGCTTGTGTAATTCTCTGACTTGATTCACACGACCAAGCCACACGTCCGTATTCTAGGCCGTGTAACTCTTGAAATGCAACCTTTAAAATATCTATAGGAGACACTCCCCCATGCCTTAGGCTGTGTTGACAAGAAATATGACAAATTCAAGCACACCTAAACAAGCCATTTGCACATATGACCAAGGTATCAAAGCATGTTCAACCATGCATACTTTCAAATGACCAAATTCCATTCAACCAATATTCCATAAGGGCACCTTAAACAACACTACAGCAAAACAGGTTTTTAGAGGCGTTTGGATAAAAAAAACACTGCCATAGATAGAGCATTAGAGTCGCTTTTCGACAAACGCCGCTATAGATCGAGCATTAGCGGCGCTTTCTAAAAATGCCGCAAAAAATTAAGCACAACACTGCCATTTTATGTTGAGATTTGGTGGTATTAGTGGCGCTTTTTAAAAAGTGCCATTATAGATCGAGAATTAGCGATGCTTTTTAAAAAATGTCACTATAGGTCGACCATTAGCAGCACTTTCTAAAGAACAGCCCAAAAAAATTAAGCACAATGTTGTTTTATGTTGAGCTTTAGTGGCATTAGCGGAGTTTTTTGAAAAACGTGCTATAGATCGAGCATTAGCGACACTTTTTGAAAAATGCCGCTATAGATCGAGCTTTAGTGGTGCTTTTTGAAAAACGCCGCAAAAAACATTTTATCTGTCTATTTATTATTTAACTAGTTTATTTATATTAATTAAAATACAATTTTTTAATTGAATATTTAAATTCTTCAGAAAAAATAATGACACGTTGAAAAGATTTGAAATTAAAAAATAGAAAAATATTTGTTAAAATTGAAAAAAAATTAAAATACTATTATTTAAAATAATTTTAAAGTTTTTTGGGTATATGACTGATTGTTTTTAATTTATATATTAAATAATTTCTTATATAATCATAAAAGAGATAGTATTAAATTTAAAATATTGAATTAATTATCATTATAATTTAGGGTTTAGGGTTTAGGGTTTAGGGTTTAAGGTTTATAAGTTACTATTTTAAGGTTTATGGATTATGGGTTATTTTAAGGGTTGGGGTTTAAGGTTTAAGGTTTAAGTTTTAGGGGTTTAGGGTTTATGATTTATATTTTATGATTTAGGGTTTAAGGGTTAGGGGTTTAAGGTTTAGATTAGTTAGTGTTATGTAATTTATATATTAAATAATTTCTTATATAATTGTAAAATAGCTAATATTAATTTTAATATATTAAAATTATGATTATAGTTTAAATTATTTAAGAGATAATAGATAAACTTTATATATATTAAATGGTTTAAGATTTAATGTTTACTTGAGATTTGTTAAATGATGAAATTTTATACATTCAATTAATGCTTTTATATTTAAAAATATTTAATCTAAATCATTTGATATATTTAAATATTAGATTTAAAAATAGATAAATAAATAAAAAAGTAACAGATTGATATGGATAGGTAACTATCTATTTTGGATAGGACCAAATTATAACAAATAAAAATGAAATACAAAAACTAAAACATTCCACATCGAACATCTAGTAAGAGAAAACCTTGTCTTTGATCCCGATGCACATCATCCTATATCCTTGTCTAAAGGATTTGAACCATGGGGTGCTGATGTTCAAAACCATAGCTATCGAATGCCTTGTGATTCGGGCTTGTTTCCATCTATGAGCTTTTTGATTCATTGTGGAAAGGTAAGACCGATTGTGTTTTTTATTCCGACATTGGTTTATTTATGAATAGCATTTCAGCAAGTTCTTTTATGCCTATAACTTATTTTGTCACTAATTGGCTCTATTCTTGTGTAGGTGACAAGCCGAAGTGGTATCCTCTTAAAGAAGGAGGGTATGCAAATAACCTACTTCCTTGTCGAACCAATTGTGGTTCTTGGGGTTTTGAAAATGATTTTGTTAGACTCATGAACAAAAGGGATTGTGTCCTTGAGAGTTTCTTTGCGAGCAAATGGCCCGATTTGAGGACAAATCATCTTCAAGACAGAGGGTATAATGCAATCCCGATCGCATCATGTTACGATGCAACTTGACACCATCGAGATTGGCCTAAACAAGAGGGGCTTAAGTGCAAAATGAAGCTTAATTTTAGTTTGTTCATTTGTGTGCAGGCCTGAATTAAACAAGTTTGGGTTGGAAACCATTGCTAGAAAAATCAAACAATCAAAGAAGTTCGATTTAAGTGTTCTATGCAATTTGCTACAAGCTCATTCAGCTCGTTCATAGCTTATCCAAGCTCATTAAGCTCAATATTATTCGGTTTTAGCTTGTGCATCAATTTGCTGGAATATCTAACTCGGTTTCAGCTTAAATTTAGCTTTACTTAATCTATGCATTTTTTTTAGCTTACTTAGTTGCTGGAATAAGTTTAAATAATATTTAGCTTAAGTAATTAAATGTTTCTTAAGCTAATTAACATGTCTAAGAATATTCGGCATTAATATGTCTAAGTAATTAAATATTTTTTGATTACTACAGCCATTTAATATGTCTTAGCTCCTACGTTATTTAGAATGTCTTAAGTTTGTACAACTTAAATTGAGCTATTGAAGGTGCCTTAACCGAATTTATTTGGTACTTAAAGGTGTTCACACAAGCTGATTTCATGATATGAACTCTCCTCGAGAGTGATTTGAGTCATATTAGTTGCCCGATAGTAAATTGGGTCAATCTTTGGCTCGATTGAAAAGAAGGTGAAATCAAAGTATGGAATAGGCTTAAAAGGGTCTCAAAAGAAGGATTTATTATATTTGGATGACGGATGGGAATAAACGACTAAGGCCAGAGAATGAACCAACAATAGGGATTGTTGACCCTAGTCTCAAATTGGCTTGAGGTGGATTTCAGTATAGGAAAATTAACGAAGAACCTTGACCACTATCAAGAGTGATAGGAACCAAAGGTATAATTTTGAACGCCACACCAACAAAGGTGATAAGTTTGGGATAACAAGGAAAGATAGACGCCACGAGACAAATTCCCGATAAGTCAAATCAGTCCTAAAGTGAATAAAGAGAATTGAATTCTCACTAGAACAATAAAGTTCATAAAGTGACAAAGTCTAAAATTGAGTGACCTTTACAAAATGAAATTAACACATATTTATAGCTAAAAACTAAGGGGTAGCTGAATGGTCAATGAGTAGCTAAATGGACCATTGTTTTTAGCTTTTAATGAGCTGGAAATTTCCAGAATTATTCATGAAGGTGCCATGAACTTCCCAGCCTTGAGAAAGTCAATGGTCAGCTTCCAAGGTATCTTCATGCAGCTGGAAATATTTAAAATGAATGAGAACTGATCAGCCACTTGGGAGACCGAATGGACAGCTTGTGATTTATCTAGAAGGGCTGAAATTTCCTTGAAACTTCCTTGTAGCTTCCTAACCAGTTGAAGGGTAATGGATGAGCTAGAAATTCCTTGGTATGTTCGGCCAAGTGAATCCATGGAGCTAATATGCTGCTTCAGTTAGCTGAACAGCCTTGGGGAATTAATAATGGAGCTTAGGATACACTAATGGATAGCAACTATTCAACCGAATCTTGATGAAGAGTGGTGGCTAGTGAAATCCTCAAAGAGACACCAGGAGACATTTAAATGGCTGCTGGTGGAATTTTAATTTCAGCACATGTCCATTGAGTTGCACGAGCAAACTTCATGAAAAGAAATAATTTTCAGCTCTCTTTTAATGTCGTTCATGTATGTGAGCTGCATATTAACAATCAGCAAATTAATAGCTTTAAGGCACATTAAAAATCGGCAGCTCAAAAACAACCTAATTAAGCTTATTCGGTTGGACAAAGACAAATTAAATTGGCAGTAACTATTAAATTTGTCTTAATCTAAACACATTAAAATAATGCAGTAACTAAGACAAATTAAATGAGCTAAAAACAACTTAAATTGCTATAGTAATTTAGACCTATTAATGCCGAAATATTTTAGACAAATTAATTAGCTTTTAAAAGACATATTTAACACTTAGCCAAGTTATTAAATGATACGAGCACGCCCCGCGAACTTCATCGAACAAGTCTGTCAAGCCGAGCATTGACATGTTGGCGAGCTGATCCCAGCTCATTTCCAGCTCCACGAGCTCCGTCCAGCTCAAATCCAGCTTATTCGAGCTCAATCCAACTTGCCTGAGCTAAACCGAGCTCACTCCTAGCTTATATTCAGCTCACGAGCTAAACCTTAGCTCAATTTCAGCTTAGGAGTTTAATCTCAGCTCAACTTTAGCTGACGAGCTAAAGCTTAGCTCATTTTAGTTTAACTCGATTTTGTCTTTAATGCATTAAATAAAATTTGCACATATTTATTTAAGCATTAAACTTGTCTTATATTAATATTTGTTATTAAAATGCCATAGATATCACATAACTTAAATGTGTTCACATTGTGCTGAATTTATGTGTGTTCACATGATGTCTTATGAATTGTTTTATTTCTTGTAGGTACAATGCTCATGGACGGCGCAATGAATGCTTGAAGAAACATCTCTTTTGGACATCCCACATGCATGAATGAACAACATTTATTAGGTGCATGCAAGACCAGATTCAAGGTGTTTACAAGTTCATGTATTTGTCAAATACATGAATGCACAAAATACATGAATGTTTGGGTTCAAATGCACATTCGGTTACATGAATGATGAAGATTCATTGATGTGATTCGGCTCGGGTAGATGAGTCGAATTCACGTAGTTGCCCGATCGTAGTTCGAGAGAGTCGTTCGTGCCTCGGATTTTAGTAATAAAAGTAAAATAATGGATTAGAATAAGTGGAAGGTTTCAAGAAGGGTAAGTTTAGTAATAGTTTCGGTTATGTGTACCAAAGATGGGTGATGGATAAATGAGTCGGTTTGGTTACGAGAAGGAAAAGTTGAAAGATGGGGAATGGAAAAACGAACTCAACGTCAGGAATGATTCAACACTAAGAAGTGTCACCCCGGTTCCTATATTGTTAAGGTGAAAGATGGATAGATGGATAGGTGAACGCCACACCAAGATTGGTGATAAGTTCAAACAAGACGATTGACGCCACTAGCACAAGCCAGATAAGTCTTTCGAAACTTGTACGAGATATGAGAGGAAGCAACCTCACACGAACAAATGTTCATTAACAATTTTGGCAAAAGTCCCTTACAATTGAAAGAAAACAAATACTTATAGGCACATAGATGACCATTCAAATTCGGCATCTAGGTGTTCATAGAATAATAAAAACGTTCACACTAATGTATTAAAATAGTTCATAAATTCGGCAGATTCATAAACTAGTTGAATGGACACTTTCTTCCCCCTAAGTGTGTGATGTGATCCGGCTCGGTTGATTGAGTCGATTCACTTGATTGCCCAATCGTCGACGAGGAATAGTTGAGTTATCGGAAATAGGAGGAAATAAGGCTAAAGATGCGGAAGCTTTCTAAGGTGATGGTAAATTTATAAGGGTAGTAGGCTCGATTTAAGTATAAAATTAAGAAAAATGGAAGTTGATAAATGAAGGCTCGGTTTTGTAAAAAGATATTATAGTTGGGTAAAATCTAGGATAGTCGGTGGAATGGATAAATGAGCTTAAACACCAGAAACGATTCAACACTAAAAGTGTCACCCCGATTTCTATTCGGTTCAAGGTGGGATTGCGGAATTGTAGAAGGTTGAACGCCACACCAAAGCAAGGTGATAAGTTCAAAAGAGA
Organism: Gossypium hirsutum; assembly: GCF_007990345.1. Classification (NCBI taxonomy): domain Eukaryota; kingdom Viridiplantae; phylum Streptophyta; class Magnoliopsida; order Malvales; family Malvaceae; genus Gossypium; species Gossypium hirsutum. Next base: position 19,656,906 of record NC_053432.1, read on the forward strand.
ACGATAGACGCCACTAGCATGCTCTAGATAAGTCAGATCGAAACTCGTACGAATTTAGAGAGGAGAAAACTCACTCTTTGAACAAAGTTCATTCAAATGATCAAAAGTCAAAAGTCCTTTACAAATGAAAGAAAACAAATATTTATAGGCACATAGATGACCATTCAAATTCGGCATCTAGGTGTTCACACAATAATAAAAACGTTCACACTAATGTATTAAAATAGTTCATAAATTCGGCAGATTCATGCACTAGCTGAATGGACACTTTCTTCCCCCTTAGTTTGTGCATGAATGCTTAGTCATAAAGAAAGGCTTCAAATGACTTGTATGTGCACCAAAAGGTTGCATTCATCTCCTTGGGACGTTCATGCATTTGTATGGACCATGTATCTTCATAATTAAACACTTTAATGGCATGTAAGTTCATAAATGGTAGCATGAACCTAGTAAATTCGTTCTCCCCTTTGTGCATGCACTTAATTCAATCAATGTGTTGAATTATTGAGTTAATTCCTTCCCTTGGACGTTCTTGAACCCATCCACGCATGTGTAGTAGCCTATAGGTCAATTCAAAGTGTGAACATGCTCAAGGAGCTCTATGGTCAACATAGAATTAGTTAGTAGCTACTTCTTGGCCGAATAAGTGCCTTGGAAAGTTAAGAGATAGCCACCATACATGCACTTAAGCCATTCATGCATTCTATCATCCCATGCATTTGATCCATTCATGGACTAGCCTTTAATGTCCATACATGCATTCGACACATGCATGAATTTGTAGAAACATTGCATCTAGCCGTACATGCACCAGCATTTAATACTTCTTCATTCATGAGTGTGGAATGCCCAAAAGAGATGTTTCTTCATTCATACATTGTACCGTCCAAAGGAATGTACCTACATGAAATAAACAAGTCATTAAGACATCTCATGAACACTCATAAATTCGGCATGATGTGAACACATTAATGTCATGCATTAATTCGGCTATGTGAACATAATCAATTTATATAATGACAATGATATATTAATAACAAATATTAATATAAGACAAGTTTAATGCTTAAATGAATATGTGCAAATTTTATTTAATGTATTAAAGACAAAACCGAGTTTAAACTGAAATGAGCTAAGTTTTAGCTCGTGAGCTAAAGTTGAGCTGAGGCTAAACTCCTAAGCTGAAGTTGAGCCAAGGTTTAGCTCGTGAGCTAAATATGAGCTAGGAGTGAGCTCGGTTTAGCTCAGGCAAGTTGGATCGAGCTTGAATAAGCTGGATTTGAGCTAGATGGAGCTCGTGGAGCTGGAAACGAGCTGGGATCAGCTTGCCAACATGTCAATGCTCGGCTTGACAGACTTGCTCGATGAAGTTCGCGGGGCGTGCTCGTATCAGTGTGTGCATAATGCTTAATCATAAAGAAAGGCTTCAAGTGACTTGTATGTGCACCAAAGGTTGCAATCATCTCCTTGGGGCGTTCATGCACTTGTATGGAACATGTATCCTCATAATTAAACTCTTTAATAGCATGTAGGTTCATAAATGGCGGCATGAACCTAGTAAATTCGTTCTCCCCTTTGTGCATACACTTAATTCAATAAATGTGTTGAATTATTGAGTTAGTTCCTTCCTTTGGACGTTCTTGAACCCATCCATGCATGTGTAGTAGCTTATAGGTTAATTCAAAGTGTGAACAGCTACTTCTTGGCCGAATAATTGCCTTGGAAAGTTAGGAGACAGCCACCATACATGCACTTAAGCCATTCATGCATTCTATTATCCCATGCATTTGATCCATTCATGGACTAGCCTTTAATGTCCATACATGCATTCGACACATGCATGAATTTGTAGAAACATTGCATCTAGCCGTACATGCACCAGCATTTAATACTTCTTCATTCATGAGTGTGGAATGCCCAAAAGAGGTGTTTCTTCATCCATACATTGTACCGTCCAAAGGAATGTACCTACATGAAATAAACAAGTCATTAAGACATCTCATGAACACTCATAAATTCGGTATGATGTGAACACATTAATGTCATGCATTAATTCGGCTATGTGAACATAATCAATTTATATAATGACAATGACATATTAATAACAAATATTAATATAAGACAAGTTTAATGCTTAAATGAATATGTGAAAATTTTTATTTAATGTATTAAAGACAAAACTGAGTTTAAACTAAAATGGGCTAAGCTTTAGCTCGTGAGCTAAAGTTGAGCTGAGGCTAAACTCCTAAGCTGAAGTTGAGCTAAGGTTTAGCTCGTGAGCTGAATATGAGCTAGGAGTGAGCTCGGTTTAGCTCAGGCAAGTTGGATCGAGCTTGAATAAGCTGGATTTGAGCTGGACGGAGCTCGTGGAGCTGGAAACGAGTTGGGATCAGCTTGCCAACATGTCAATGCTCGGCTTGACAGACTTGTTCGATGAAGTTCGCGGGGCGTGCTCGTATCCTTCCCCCCCTCTTTTAGGTGAGTTGTCCTCAAGTCGAGCTGTTTATCCATGGGAGAACTTTGACTCGTGCATGGTTTTCCTCGATCAAATGGGATGGAAGATGTCACACAAACCTAAAAAGTTCTTACCACAGCCGGTAAAAAGAAACTCAAAGGAGTCAAATTCAAATGTGTTTGATAGTTCATAAAATATTCATTCAATCGAACATATGCCAAAAATCTCAATTGGACAAAGCAAGCATACATAAATTTATCAAAGAGTTTCGTTAGACTATCGTTACAAACATGAAAACTAAGTTGGATCAAGGGATAATTGGTTGAAAATGATGGTAGGCACTTAAACACATTATTCCTCATCCAAAACATTTTAATTTCTTTAATCGAATATAGTAACTCATTTGGTCCCTTGTCTTGCTCATGCAAGGTATGCCATGGCCAAAGGTATGCTAACTCTTCCTTTCGTTTTTGAACAACATGAGGGGAGTCTCCAAATTCCAACTTAATAATCACATCATCACAATGCCAAAAGGAAAAATCCATCACATCAAAGTATAAATAATTTCCAAACAACCAATCAATTGAATTTTCAACTTCAATCGAATTGAGCAAAGATATTTGAAAATTTTCAGATGACTTACCTTGACGAATATGAAGAGAAGACAATTGAGGATTGGATTTACCTTTCTCGGTCAAAATGAATCTTCTCTCTTTCGATAGATAACGTAAGACAAACCTATTACTCCGATAAATTTGAATAGGTGGTGACGCACCATGACATGTCTTGCTCCTCGATGGGTGGAATTCACAAAAATAAGACTGGTTATTATTATTGAAAACTATGGACTTAAATGGAAAAGGAAAGTTACCATGGAAATTTGATTCAATTCCAAAAACATAGGTTGGCCTTACCTTCTCGAAATGAAACGAAAATTTCAGATGTGGCCAAACAAGGTGATTAATAAATGAATCAAAATTGAAACCCAAATCATTGAATTTCACCTTCTTATCAAAAGTTCGAACATCAAGCAAACATAATTTGAATGTAAATGATGCAAAGTGCTTAATGTTTCCATAAAATGAATTCATGTAGCAAATACCAGGCTTGAACACACGAACTTGTTTAGGAATTCCAACAAGCAACATATTAGAAAAAGATATAATCAACTCACCACACGAATTATATTTCACTAGTTTAAACACACATGTTGATTTGACAAAACCGAGCATACCAAAATGCAAAGGTTCATACTTCAAGAGTATTAATCGGGAATGCAAATCACTACATGGAAATTTCGCACAAAAACTCAAAGATTGTTCATGAAGAACACAATTGCACATATCATGTGAAGATATTTTAAGATGGATGCCAAATAAAGAATTTTTAACGAACATGCAACTTTTCAAACAGGCAGATTTATCACAAATCAATTGAGCAGGCATATTTAAACATAAAGATTTAACACATGAGTTCAAAAAGTTTGCAGGGTCAAACACATGAGAATTTTTACGTGACAGACTTTGATCAAACATGTTCAAAATTCGCTTAGAGAAAACTAGTCCAATGTTGTCAACAAATTTGCCAATGTAGTAATCGTCATAAGAAAAGCTGTATATGGCACCTTTTAAAACAAATTCGTTAACAACAGTAAGTGAACAAAAATTATCCAAATCAAGTGACTTTGATTCGATAAACAAAGAATCCTTACCTTCCTTACCTTCGATCGCAAGTGGGTGGTAGTCATTCGCGAACTTACCTTTTTCGAACAACCTAAAACACCTCTCGTTTGGAAGGTAATGTAGATGGAATTGGTCACACAAACTTCTAGGAACCTGAAAAGTTAATTCACAAGAAGATCGAACAGGTGGGTTAGTAGAAATAATCCTCACTTGCTCACTTGTTTTCTCACTCGATTCTTTTTCTTCTGAATCACTCATTTCTTTTGTTTCAATTTCTTTTTCATCTTCTTTTTCACTCTCAAATTTCTTTTCGTTCTCTTTTTCAGTCTCATTTTCTTTTTTATTTTCTTTTTGCTTTTCAAAGGCTTTTTCAAGTTCTCTCAAGATTCGCTCATTTTCTCTCTTACTTGCCTCTTGCCTCTCTTTTCTTTTTATTTCTTTTTCTTGTTCTTCTTTTGCTTTTTCTTTTCTTTTCTTTATTTTCTCTTTACAAGAATGTACAAAATAATGATGAGAATACAAATCTGGTTCAAAAGATGAAGAACTATTTGCGTATGATTCACAATCAAAACTTTGTGAAGAATACTCCGAGTAAGATTTCGTTGACGATCTAGTAGGAGTATGTCTTTCTCTCCGAACGCCATCTTGGAACGAATCAAAATCGTAATCGACTTCTCGTCTTCTCAAATTTCTTGATGAAAAGGACTTTCGATCGAAGTCACTTCTCGAATTCGCTGATGAATATGAGTCATAGTATGAATCTCTTTGTCTCGAAGTAGATGGCGAAAAGGAATCATGATAGGAACTTTTTCTTAAGTAGTAGTCGGGGGTATATCTCCGTGGGGTTCTTGTCTCCATTTTTCGACTCGAAGAAACTCTATCACTTTGATCTTGTTTTTCCAAATGATTTAATCTCTCGTGTATGTTCTTAGTGTTGGACTCCATCATTTTTCGCATTTCTTGTACCAAGTATTGGTATTCCGATTCGGTGAACTCTTCGCGTGACATGATTTTTGTTACTGAAAAGAAAATGTTAGATCACAAAACAAAATAAAAAAAATCAAGTACCTCACCACAAATCTCACTATTTCACTTGCAAAGAAATATTGATGAACACTCCACTCGTGTTTGCACTCGTTTTTAGGCTTTTTTTAAACTCTCGAATGATCTCACACACTCTAGCCTTTTACCACTCAAGCTTACTCTCGTAACCTCGTATTTTGTTTCTTTCGACTTGTCTTGGTGCCTTGGGGTCGGTTTCAAGATGGTTACAAAGGTTAGAATGTCACGGTGTACAGGTAGGCTAAAAGAAAAATTAGTCTTTGGTGTAGTGTGGCGTTTTGGGAATGGGGTGCAAAGTTGATGACAAGAACACTTTGTCGATCGGGTCAAAATATAAACAACAGAAGAACTTGATCACTTCACTTTTTTTTATAATTTTCGTTTTTTTGTCTATTTTTTTAATACTTCACAATATCACTATTACAAGAGAGAACGAAAATTACAACTTGAATTTTTTTTTAATTCAAATTTTTTTTCACAACGAACCTAGTTCAATCTTGATACGAACGTCGGTGCCTCTCGATTTACAAGCTCTGATACCAAATGATGTGATCCGGCTCGGGTAGATGAGTCGAATTCACGTAGTTGCCTGATCGTAGTTCGAGAGAGTCGTTCGTGCCTCAGATTTTAGTAATAAAAGTAAAATAATGGATTAGAATAAGCGGAAGGTTTCAAGAAGGGTAAGTTTAGTAATAGGTTCGGTTATGAGTACCAAAGATGGGTGATGGATAAATGAGTCGGTTTGGTTACGAGAAGGAAAAGTTGAAAGATGGGGAATGGAAAAACGAACTCAACGTCAGGAATGATTCAACACTAAGAAGTGTCACCCCGGTTCCTATATTGTTAAGGTGAAAGATGGATAGATGGATAGGTGAACGCCACACCAAGATTGGTGATAAGTTCAAACAAGACGATTGACGCCACTAGCACAAGCCAGATAAGTCTTTCGAAACTTGTACGAGATATGAGAGGAAGCAACCTCACAAGAACAAATGTTCATTAACAATTTTGGCAAAAGTCCCTTACAATTGAAAGAAAACAAATACTTATAGGCACATAGATGACCATTCAAATTCGGCATCTAGGTGTTCATAGAATAATAAAAACGTTCACACTAATTTATTAAAATAGTTCATAAATTCGGCAGATTCATAAACTAGTTGAATGGACACTTTCTTCCCCCTAAGTGTGTGCATGAATGCTTAATCATAAAGAAAGGCTTCAAGTGACTTGTATGTGCACCAAAGGTTGCATTCATCTCCTTGGGACGTTCATGCACTTGTATGGAACATGTATCCTCATAATTAAACTCTTTAATAGCATGTAGGTTTATAAATGGCAGCATGAACCTAGTAAATTCGTTCTCCCCTTTGTGCATACACTTAATTCAATAAATGTGTTGAATTATTGAGTTAGTTCCTTCCTTTGGACGTTCTTGAACCCATCCATGCATGTGTAGTAGCTTATAGGTCAATTCAAAGTGTGAACAGCTACTTCTTGGCCAAATAAGTGCCTTGGAAAGTTAGGAGACAGCCACCATACATGCACTTAAGCATTCATGCATTCTATCATCCCATGCATTTGATCCATTCATGGACTAGCCTTTAATGTCCATACATGCATTCGACACATGCATGAATTTGTAGAAACAGTGCATCTAGCCGTACATGCACCAGCATTTAATACTTCTTCATTCATGAGTGTGGAATGCCCAAAAGAGATGTTTCTTCATCCATACATTGTACCGTCCAAAGGAATGTACCTACATGAAATAAACAAGTCATTAAGACATCTCATGAACATTCATAAATTCGGCATGATGTGAACACATTAATGTCATGCATTAATTCGGCTATGTGAACATAATCAATTTATATAATGAAAATGACATATTAATAACAAATATTAATATAAGACAAGTTTAATGCTTAAATGAATATGTGTAATTTTTATTTAATGTATTAAAGACAAAACCGAGTTTAAACTAAAACAAGCTAAGCTTTAGCTCGTGAGCTAAAGTTGTGCTGAGGCTAAACTCCTAAGCTGAAGTTGAGCTAAGGTTTAGCTCGTGAGCTGAATATGAGCTAGGAGTGAGCTCGGTTTAGCTCAGGCAAGTTGGATTGAGCTTGAATAAGCTAGATTTGAGCTGGACAGAACTCGTGGAGCTGGAAACGAGCTGGGATCAGCTTGCCAACATGTCAATGCTCGGCTTGACAGACTTGTTCGATGAAGTTCGCGGGGCGTGCTCGTATCATTCATGCATGAATGTATCTAGAAGATCCAATCCCTTTGGACAGCACACATGCATGCATGGAAGGAAATTAATGCAAGTTCATGTAGAGCTTGGTGCAATGTATGAAGAGGTGCATGTAGAATTGGGGTTCAATGGACGGCATTTAAGGGAGTACATGTATTGGAGACGTTCATGCAAGTAGGGGCTATTTAATGTTCATGTTTTTAAAGGTTCATGGACCGAATTTATGGAGGAACATACATTGGGACGTTCCATGCATGATCCATGCATTTTCAAGCTAACCATTCAAGTATTCAAGGTACATTAAAGCTTCATTCGGCCAAGGGGGATGATGGAAGATTAAAGGGCTGCACATTCATGGATATTCATGATTTTTCTTCTAGAATTATTTAGGTGTTTATGGCTGAATTTCTTAGCTTCTAAGCTTGTCCATTCAGCTACTTTTATTTAGGCTATAAATATATGTTATTTCATTTGTAAAAGGTTAGACTTTTCACTTAATGAAACTTTGTTAAACTTTTATGGAATTTGTGAGATTTCTTTCTCTCATATTTCGTTAAGGACTTCGTTGGCTTATCTAGGAAGCCTAGTGGCATCAACCCTATTCTTCACTATCCCGAACTTATCACTATCAAATAGTGTGGCGTTCACCCATATACCGAGGTTCCTACTTTGCTAAGTAGCGGGTCGAGGTTTATCACTTTCATCCTCCACCTTGAAAGCCTATAAGCATTTGGGTTGATATTTTCTAATATTGGTTCGTGCATGCTTTTAAGAACCCTTTTCTTCCATATCCATCCTCTATTTACTTCTTTCACTTTCCCTTCCAATTTAGCCGAACCTATATATATATTATTCTTATCCATAAACCATCATAGAACCATTATACATAGCTTCTGTCCTATTTTTCCATCAGCTTCATTTCAAAAGTGAATTGAACGATACTTTCTCGTAGATGATCGGGCAACTCAGCATACGACTCGACTCTCCCCGAGGTGGTTCGTATTATTAAAACAACTTAAACTAATTAAACTAATTTAGCTAAAATAGGTAATTTATTCTAGCAATAAAATGCAAGAATTAAAAGATGGAGATGAGTTCAATTTGAGCTTAGTTGAGCTGAACTAATCTCATAGAATGAGCAAACGAGCTTTTTCAGCTACAAACTAGCTGAATTGAGCTCAACAAGTTGGAACTGTAACACCCTTAACCCGTATCCGTCATCGGATTAAGGCTATGAGGCATTATCGATCAAAAGCACAATTCCAAATATTGATATATACACATGAACGGATCTCGAAAATCAGTCAAAATTTATTTCATGAACTAACAAAGCACTTAAATTTGAAGCATTTCATATCATACATATACATACAGTCATATCATTCACATGCAATAAAATGAATTATAACATGCAAATATTAAAGCATTTACAGACTTTAACAAGGATATGATATAAACTTAAATGATTATTCAGGTATTATAAATACATGAGTATACATTGACTTTCCAAATTAACTGCTAATGATATCATTACTCAACCCAAACTCGAGTATCATTTTAATATCTAATATCAATCGAATTTATACTTAAATCCACATGTCAACACATTATACAAACAAATATCTTAATAAATATTTGCAGAATGACTAACCCAATTAGTACCGAATATCTAATTTCAAAGAAAACAACCACATAAGTCACATCATTTTGCTATAACATTTATGCATGCTAATACCATGTAATAGTTCATTAATGAAACTAACCTTTATGACTTAAATGAATGTTTTATCATAGTAACCAAATACATATGACTAAATATATATATACATATATATATTTCATACTTCTCAATGAACATAGACTACAACCAAACTCCCAATCCCTATATTCTAAATCATTTTATCTTATAAACATTTAATTCAAATAATACATAGAACCACTTTATTACATGTATAATCACAAATGTCGAACCCTAGGTAGCTCAAAAATAATATCATATCTCCCATCTCATAACCGAATATCATTTCTACAATCATAGTCATTTAACTAATTTATATAAATATATTAGTAACATGAATTTTCCCATATCATAATAATAAACATATTAAGACAAAGGTATATCATATTCGGACATGATTAACCAACCTATAATACTGAATCATGTTATTTCAAAACACTTACACAACCAAAATTACCATCACCAAATTATCGAAACTAAACTCATTAGGTATTATAGCTAAGAACTTATTTGATGAAAACTAAACATAATAAGCAAATTCACATGTATGCTATATCTTAGTATAAAACACATCCTAACCAAACAAACATATTTAGCCGATTCATTCATGCCACTTCCAAAGTCATTAACCAACTTTAATACCCTAACTCATGTCACTATCCAACCATTTCCATAATGTATAACATCTATCACCTATGCCATTCATTCATAACTCATAGCATCATCACCAAAAAAACAATTTAAACCATAATCGAACATAATCAAAAACTAAACTTAGTGTGATGAAACTTATAAAGGTACCAAAATAGCTGATAGTGTGATGAAACTTTACTGACAGTCCCCGAGGTCATAGCTTGACTCCAAAATCTATAAAATAGAAACACTCATATACGTAGAATAAGCTATTTATAGCTTAGTAAGTCATAAGTAGATGAGCAACCCAAAAATATCATCAATTTAATTAAACTAAGCCAAAGCACATTATTATAAAACATTTAGATTTAAACATATAAAATCTATATTATATATATTCATTCATATTTGTCACTTTGACCGAATGCTTATATAGCCATGTTAACATATTATCAATTAACTTCCAAAGCCAAATAATTAATATCAACCTAGTTCACATGCACACAAATACACAAGCTCATGTGTCATCATATAATTTCATATGCATTTTAGTTATGTAGCTGAATACATGTATTCATACATATGTATAATTTAAACTCATTTTAATACTATTCAAAAGGCCGAGTACACTTACCAAATTCACATGTAACCTTTAATTGCATTATGCATAATTTGAAATAAGTACCAAATTACCCACTTACCTTATTTTAAATAAACAACAAGCCAATTCGTACCTCGCCATTTAGCTTATCTTGCACATTCGAACACAACTTGTCTTTGCCCGATGAACCATTCGGAATTGGATAGGACTCAGATGATCACACATAAATCGTACAATGCCAACGTCCCAGACGTGGTCTTACATGTAATCACATATTGATGCCATTGTCCCAGACAGGGTCTTACTCGCACACATATATCGAAATCACATATTGATGCCATGGTCTTACTCGTACACATACATCAGAATCCTATGTCATGACATATGTATCCTAACTATTCCTAAGGTTCATACGGCGCTTTCGGACGTCGTACCTTGGTTGAAACGAATTCGGAAACATAGAAATCAAGCTTATTCACATTCAACTATAGCATATAATAATTCATACATATCAATTCAGCATATATACTTTTCATTTATTTAAAATTGAGTACAACTATTTGCTTATAAACTTACTTTGGACTATGTATAACGGAACAGGATAGCTAGTCGACAACTTTCGCTTTCCCCCTATCCAAATCCGATTTCTTTGGTTCTTGATCTAAACATATTCCAATTAAGCTCATTCAAACATATTTTCATTCAATTTAGTCCAATTACCATTTTACCCCTGATATTTACAATTTAGTCCTTATTGCACAAAACACAAAATATGCAAAATTTCTCTATACCCATGTTTGGCCGAATCTTACCCCTATCCATACAAGTCCATATATTTCATTTATTTCACATTTTAGTCCCTCAAATTATTATTTTGGCAATTTAGTCCTAATTACTCAAAATCATCAAAAACTCCAATACAAAACATGTTAATCTAAAACATATCTTTCATATTTCATCATCAAACAACAAAAATCAAAAGCTCTCATCAATGGCATAACTCAAAATATTCATCAAAGTGAAAAATTTGAAGATAACTTAGCAACGATCTCAAAAACGTAAAAATTATCAAAAATCGAGCTAAACTCATACCTTGATTGAGCTTTAAAGATGGACGAACCCTAGCTCTTATTATTTCTTTTTCTTTTGTTTAGTTTCAGTCAAGAGAGAATGAATGAACATGTTTTATTTTAATGTTTATTATAACATATATTAACATTTTTACCTAATTACATTTTTAACCTTAATATAATTATAATAAAACCATATAATATATATGCCTATTACTGTCCACCCTTTCTTTTAATGGGCTAATTGCAACATAAAGGCTTCCATTAATAAAGCCAATAGCAATTAGGCCCGTTTTAGAAATAACCACCATATTTTCATTTTACGTGATTAAGTCCTTTATTTAATTGGACACCCAAACGACAAAATTAAATCACGAAAATTTCAAAGATATAAATTCACACAAAATAAACACAAAAAAAAAATTTTAAATAATTTTCTAACTCAGATTTGTGTCCCGAAACCACCATTCTGATTAGGTCTAAATCAGACTGTTACGGGAACTAAGCTAATTCAACTAGCAAGAGAGTGTAAGCAACGCTTGGGGAGCTATTCAAAGAGTGTGCTTGGGGTGTGATCGTATTATCCCCTCCCTCTGTAAGGTAATTTGTCCTCAAATCGGGCAACTTGCTTGCGAAAAATCCTTCTTCGTCACGAACACCTTGGTTAGTAAATTTGACAAAATTGCTCCCATGAATCTGAAATTCGAACATGACTCAAAAAGAAAGGAATTATTTGTATGCCCTCCCTCTTTAGGAGGGTACCACCTCACATCGTTACCTACAAAAGAATAAAACCAATTAGTGACTCGATGAAGGTTAAACACAAAGGAACCTTCCAAAATTTTATTCACAATTTGAACAAATAAACCAATTCCGGGATCAAAAATAGAAGTCAGTCTTACCTTTTTCGAATTGGTCTTTATATTCGACAAATAAAGAAGGCATAAGACTCGATCTCAAATTATAATCAGCATGCAACAAGAATTTATCCAAACAAATATGTAGTCCAAACATCATTCATGCAAAGCATGCATGATCAAATAATCAAAACATCTTACATTCCAAGGTGTTATCGAATAAACGATCCAAGATAAATGTTTCTAGACACTCATAAATCTCAAATCTCTTCTGTACATCATTGTTCTAGCAAATTAATTTCACACAACAACTCAATAAGTGCAAATTTTCATCATAGTGAGAAGTTTCATATGATTCAAGATCTTGCATAATTAAACCTTGCAATTGCCGATTGGTTTTTACCTTACTAACAAACTCACCAACATCACAATTTCCAATGGGAATACTTGCCTTGCCATCTTCTAAGACAAACATGCTATCATCAATCAAAGAATAGCAATTGATCACATCAATGGACGGATCCTTTTTAGAATGCAAGTCATGAGCAAAGTTGTCAATACAATTTGAATGGAGTGGGTTAAGGAATAAAGAATTCTCACCTTGCTTACCTTTGGGAATAGGGAAATGAAGATCGAGTTTACCTTTTTCAACCAACATAAACCTTCTTTCCTCGGAAATATAGTGATGAACAAACCTTTTATTTCGACTAACCTGACATGATGATGAAACAGAAAGACAACTTGCATTTTTCAAAGTGTTGCGTTCACAATAATGAAAGAGGCTAATGTCACCATGGACAACGGACTCAAAGGGACATACTGATATGTTATTCACATATTGGATGTATGAATCGATACCAGGGTCAAAAGAATGAGTTGATCTTACCTTTTCGAGAGGAAACATGAATTTCATGTATAACCACATAAAATGATCAAGGAATGATTTTAAGTTTTAATCAAAATTTCCAAATTTCGTTTCCTTAGTCAAAGACCAGGCATCATACAAATTGTTCGCACAAAGTTTAGGGTGCTTGAGTTTCCCACAAGACAAACCAAAATATTAAATTCCAGGTTTGAACACACGAATTTGTTTACTTATTCCAAAGTGTAGCAAAGGTTTAATTTTTGTCATTAAATCAAACATGCCAATCCAAAAGGATTTCTGCATATACAGAATCAAACAATCAAAACTCTTTACATTCATCAGGACAGATTTTGATACGAACCGCCTCGGGGAGAGTCGAGTCGTATGCGAGTTTGCCTGATCGTCTACGAGAAAGTATCGTTCGGTTTGTTCAAAAAAGATGTTTCTAAATAAATTATGCAGAAGCTATTCAAGGGGTTCAAATGAAGGGGTTAAAATATGAATATTAAGGTTCGGTTTAAAGTAAATGAAAGAATGGAAAGAAGGAACTCAAAAGCAAGCACGAACCAATATTAGAAAATATCGACCCAAATGCTTATAGGCTTTCAAGGCGAAAATGAAAATGATAGAACCTCGACCCACTACTTAACAAAGTAGGAACCTCGGTATATGGGTGAATGAAACAGGGTTGATGCCACTACTAGGTAGATAAGTCAACAAAGTCTCAAACAAAGTTTAGAGAAGAAAATTCTCACAAGATTAAATTCAATAAAAAATTTGGCAAAAAGTCCTTTACAAATGAAAGAAAACAAATATTTATAGGCACATAGATGACCATTCAAATTCGGCATCTAGGTGTTCACACAATAATAAAAACATTCACACTAATGTATTAAAATATTTCATAAATTCGGCAGATTCATGCACTAGCTGAATGGACACTTTCTTCCCCCTTAGTTTGTGCATGAATGCTTAGTCATAAAGAAAGGCTTCAAGTGACTTGTATGTGTACCAAAAGGTTGCATTCATCTCCTTGGGACGTTCATGCACTTGTATGGAACATGTATCTTCATAATTAAACACTTTAATGGCATGTAAGTTCATAAATGGCAGCATGAACCTAGTAAATTCGTTCTCCCCTTTGTGCATGCACTTAATTCAATCAATGTGTTGAATTATTGAGTTAATTCCTTCCCTTGGACGTTCTTGAACCCATCCATGCATGTGTAGTAGCCTATAGGTCAATTCAAAGTGTGAACATGTTCAAAGAGCTCTATGGTCAACATAGAATTAGTTAGCAGCTACTTCTTGGCCGAATAAGTGCCTTGGAAAGTTAGGAGACAGCCACCATACATGCACTTAAGCCATTCATGCATTCTATCATCCCATGCATTTGATCCATTCATGGACTAGCCTTTAATGTCCATACATGCATTCGACACATGCATGAATTTGTAGAAACATTGCATCTAGCCGTACATGCACCAGCATTTAATATTTCTTCATTCATGAGTGTGGAATGCCCAAAAGAGATGTTTCTTCATCCATACATTGTACCGTCCAAAGGGATGTACCTACATGAAATAAACAAGTCATTAAGATATCTCATGAACACTCATAAATTCGGCATGATGTGAACACATTAATGTCATGCAATTCAGCTATGTGAACATAATCAATTTATGTAATGACTATGACATATTAATAACAAATATTAATATAAGACAAGTTTAATGCTTAAATAAATATGTGCAAATTTTTATTTAATGCATTAAAGACAAAACCGAGTTTAAACTAAAATGAGCTAAGCTTTAGCTCGTGAGATAAAGTTGAGCTGAGGCTAAACTCCTAAGCTGAAGTTGAGCTAAGGTTTAGCTCGTGAGCTGAAAGTGATCTAGGAGTGAGCTCGGTTTAGCTCAGGTAAGATGGATTAAGCTCGAATAAGCTGGATTTGAGCTGGACGGAGCTCGTAGAGGTGGAAACGAGCTGGGATCAGCTTGCCAACATGTCATTGATCGGCTTGACAGACTTACTCAATAAAGTTCGCGGGGCATGCTCATATCAGATTTGCACAAATTCAAGGATGTCACACAAGGTATGAGATGATTGACATAATCACCACGGTCAAACAACTTAAACCCTTTTCGTGAAAACCTGTCATCACGCAAGGTCATATTTGGTATTTGTCGATCTAATCTAACAACATCAACAGATTTTTATCACAAAACAATTCAAGAAAACAACTTGTCATGCTTTCACTTAGAACTAATTTATCAACCACAAGCAAAGAATAACGAGTAATTATTTCAAAATAAAGAGATCTTTTAAAAAAGTAGTCATCAAAAATTTTATCGACAACTTTCAAACCTGTTTGCCGTGGCTTAGTTGCTAAAGATTCCTTACCTTTAAGCACTTGTGATTGGATTCCATCTTCGACCTTACCTTTTTCGATCAAATGAAAGCGTCTCACATCAGGGAAGTGTTGCCGTTGGAACTTGTCACGTGATTCTTTAGAAACCTAAAAATGAGAAATAGCACAAGGACAACTCACATGTGGATTAGTTGAAACAACACTCACTTTTTCTTATTCTCTCTCATCTCTTCCACTCGTTTTTTTTCTAACTCACGTTCTTTTTTAACAACACTCACTTCTTGCTCATTTTTCTTTCTTTTTTCATACTCACTTTCTTTTTCAATTTTCTTTTATTGATCAAAGTCTTGTTCTTTTTCAATTTCAATTTTCTTTTTCTCATTCTCTTTTTACTCTCTTTCACACTCTTTTTCCTCAATTTCTTTTTTTCTTTCAAATTCTTTCTCACATGCTTTTTCAATTTTATTACAAGAGGGGGATAACTTAAGAGCTTCAAAATGAGAAAATTTTCATTTGGAAAGACATGAAGGATCCAGGTATGAGATATGATCATCTTTTCGAGATTGAATTTTTGTGGATGAATACCTTTGCGCATACGAAGAATTACTTGGACCTTCTCGTTCGTCTCCGTAATAGGGTTCAAACTCAAAGTTTCCTTTGCTTCGTCTCGAATTCCTTATTGAATAGGGATCGTGATATGGATCTCTTCAGGGATGACCTTTCGTGAGTGAAAACTCAGATGCATACGAACCATGTTCACTTCTGATACGAACCGTCTCGGGAAGAGTCGAGTCGTATGTAAATTTCCCGATCGTCTACGAGAAGTTACGTTAGGTTTAGTTGAGTTGAAGGTATGGTCAAAGTAGAAAGAGGGGTACGAATGGAATGGTAGGAATGAAAGGGTAGGAACAAAAGGATATGAACAAATTGGTCGGTTTAGGTTCGATTAGGTAAAGAAGAGAACGGGTTTGAACTACTAAAGGTACTTTCAAGAACCAATACCGAAATGGTATCGACCCGTTGATTAAGCCTTTTGAGTTCGGTTATAGGTTTGGTAAGGGAAAACCTTGACCCACTATCTAACAAGATAGGAACCTTGGTATTTTGAACGCCACACTATGAATAGTGATAAGTTCGGGTACGACAAAGAACACGGTTGACACAACTAGAATGCTAGGAACGCCAAACGAATCTTTGAACGAAATATAAGAAAAGTTTGCCTCACAATTTCGGCAGCATAACATTAACATAAGTTTCAAAAGTCCTTTACATGAAAATTGAACAAGTATTTATAGGCCTAAGTCTAGGTAGCCGGTTGGCCTTTCATGCTTACTTATTAATTAAAGAAAGTTCTAGAAACAAATGACCCTTAATGTGCATGTCTAGATTCGACTATGGTAATAGGAAATGAATGAATCTTCATGCTTAAGAAAACTCAAAGTGAATGCATGATGTCCAATGGTCACTTGTAGGTTCGGCCAACCTTGTTAAATGAAGCAATGTTTGGCCAAAAAGTATGAATTAATTGTGGACACTCCAAGGGCCATCATGTGTGTGAAACCGAATGTTGAAGAGTCTTCTAGTGTGAACAAGGTGAACCGAATAGTCTTGCCATGTGAACATAGGTGTGAACGAATTAAGGAGAGTCATGGGGAAGCTAATTGGCCAAGCTATCTTCATGCATGTGTGAGTGTCCTTTGGCCGAATGGTCACCTTGGAGAATGAAGAGATAGCACACCATACATGAATGGAAACATTCATGAACCTTAAAGACATTGAATATGGTCATACATGCACTTGGCCGAACATGCACCCAAGAGATTCAAGTCCCCCAACCGTCCATGCACCTTCAAAATTCATGCTTGCTTTTAATCTCCATATGTCCATTGCGTTTCTACAAGAAATGTGAACAGAATTAATTCAAAATAATGTGAACACAAATATCAACATTAAATTCGGTTATGACAAATTTAATTATCATCAATAAACACTTTTAAGACATACTTAATATAACTAATGTGAACTAAATTTAATATGTAGGATATTAATTAACTAATTTTGAACTTATTAATTAAAAAGTCAATAGTAGTCAAATGAATTCAAAGTGAACTCCACGAGCTGATGGTTAATTCATGAGCTAAACTCGAGCTGGACTTAAACTCGTGAGCTGATAATGAGCTGGTCCCGAGCTAATGAGCTGGTGTGGAGCTACATGGGAGCTAACTTGAACTGAAGGTGAGCTCGGTGAGCTGAATTGAACTTGTAGAAAAGTTCGGCATGGATTTCCAAAATGGCCACTAACTGGTTCGATAGGTCTAGCATTGACATCATCCCACACATGCTGAACTAACGCTATAACGGCTTCTTTAAATTGTTTTGCATGAGCCCTTGTGATCGGCCCTTGAGGTAGCACCATCGGATCTCGGCTTGGACTTGACTTATGGGAAGCCGTGATCGTATCAACTTCTTCGTTTGGACTTCTCCGCAGAGGAATACTTTGAAGCGTTTGAAGAAGAATTTCTACCTTCTTGTTGGTAGCCTCAAAAGGTTTCAAATTCATGGTTTGTTTCATACTGACTTGACTTCCTTGATGAATAATAACCTCGGTATGAGTCTATCCTTGAATAATCATCGGATACGTGTCTCCATGATAATCTTGTCTTCGTCTTTTGATTTGTAGAACTTTGATACGTTTGGGCTCTTTCTTCGATACATCCCAAACATTCTTGTATTGATTTTAGTCGTCTTTGGAGCATTTGACCCACCTCGTGAATAAATTCTTGATATGTTGGGTCTGATAGATCTTTATCATAATTTACTTTTGGTATTTCGAAACATGGTGCTTACTCACGCAAACCTCACACTTTCTCTCAAAAAGAAAAATTCTCACATTTTTTGCTTTTACACACTCAAATAATCTCACCACACACTTGTGCCTTTTTCCGCTCTATTCGCCTCTCTTGATTCACAATGGACTACTTAGACTTAGCGATCGTCGGTGTGGAGTCGGCTTACAAAAATGATGTTCGATTTGGGTAGGAAATGTTGTTGGAACAAGGGTAGGCTAGAAAATTAAAAAAAAAATAAGAGGATGAAGGTGTGGTTGTTTGGTAATAGAAAGGAACGAAGGAATTTTGGGCAGAAAACTTGTACGACAACTTCACTTTTTTTCCTTTTTTTAATATTTTCGTAATTCTCTTTTCTTTTTCTTTTTACTATTTCTGAATTTTACACTTCAAATATATATTTTTTTCCTTTTTTTGAATTTTTTTCAAAATTTTTTGAATTTTTTTGCTAAAATGTAATCCTGAGAATATCAAAAATGTCGATTCTTGCCTCAGTTTAACAAGCTCTGATACCAAATGATACAAACTTACCTCAGGAGTGATTTGAGTTGTATTAGTTACCTGATCGTGAATTGGGTAACTCTTTAGCTCGATTGAAAAGAAGGTGAAATCAAAGTATGGAATAGGCTCAAAAGGGTTTCAAAAGAAGGTTTTATTATATTTTGACGACTGATGGGAATGAGTGACTAAGGCTGGAGAATGAACCAACAATAGGGATTGTTGACCCGAGTCTCAAATTGGCTTTAGATGGATTTTGGTGTAGGAAAATTAACGAAGAACCGTAACCCGCTATCAAAAGTGATAGGAACCAAAGGTATAATTTTGAACGCCACACCAACAAAGGTGATAAGTTCGGGATAATAAGGAAAGATAGACGCCACGAAATGAATTCTCGATAAGTCAAATCAGTCCTAAAGTGAATAAAGAGAATTGAATTCTCACTAGAACAATAAAATTCATAAAAGTGACAAAGTCTAAAATTGAGTAACCTTTACAAAATGAAATTAACACATATTTATAGCTAAAAACTAAGAGGTAGCCAAATGGCCAATAAGCAGCTAAATGGACCTTTGTTTTTAGCTTTTAATGAGCTAGAAATTTCTAGAATTATTCATAAAGGTGCCATGAACTTCCCAGCCTTGAGAACGTCAATGGTTAGCTTCCAAGGTGTCTTCTTGCAGCTGGAAATATTTAAAATGAATGAGAACTGATCAGCCACTTGGGAGACCGAATGGATAGCTTGTGATTTATCTAGTGATGCGATCCCGATCGTATCATGTTTTGACACAGTTGACAACATCGAGATTGGCCTAAAAGTGAGGGGCCCGAGTGCAAAATGAAACCTAATTTCAGTTTGTTAATTTGTATGCAGGTCTTAATTAAGCGAACTTGGGTTGGAAACCATAGTCTTGGGAGGCGAGACAGCCAGTGTTGGTCTATGCAGCACGTCGTCGACAGGTCGGAGACGCTCCAGAGGCAAATATTGGTACGTACTTTACCCATAATGTGCTATTTATTTAGTTTGGAGTTAAAGTGCACAACGGGAGCGTGGTGTGGTAGTCTGTGTTATGCAGCTATACTAATTGTTGGGAATTTCGAGGATGAAATTTCTTTTAGAGGGTAGAGTTGTAACGCCCCAAAAATCCCAAACTTTCTCCTTTTTTTTTGGTTTTGATAAAAGGTGTGCTTAATATTCCTAGTTGAGTGTTATTTATGTGATAATAGGCCTTGGTTAAATTTTGAGGTCGAACTTTAGGGTGAAGGAAATTATAGTTTAATAATTAAAGAACCTTGATGGCAAGTAGTTTGGGTTTTAAATAAATAAAGGAGGAACTGGACACAAGGAGCCTTGTGTTGGAGTGGCAAGTAGCGTCACATGTGGGGCTTAAAGGTGGCATCACATGCATGGCAAGGAGGTTTGGGGTTTGAATCCCTCCTTGCTCAAAAGATGGATTTATTTTTGCTCAATAAATGGCCAGTAGTGGCGTTGGATGTGAACTCTGAAGGGAGTGAACAGAGGAGAAATTTAAGGAAGGGATTAAGGAGTTATCAGGGAGAAAAATTAGAAGATGAGGGGTGTAGAGAGGTGGAGCTGAATTGGGAAGTTGGGGATAGGAAATTCGGCTATAGTATATATAGGTGCCGATTTTGGGGATTCTAGAGTAATGCCGAAATTACTTCTCTTCCTTTAGCTGAATTTCTCATGTTTTTTTGTGTTGCCAAAACACTTTTCTCTCTAAGTGCTCAGAAGCCGAATTCCTTGTTCCTTGCTTGCCGATCTTCCATTCTGTCTCTTCGCAAAGTCTCTTTTGATTCACCTTTGGCTTTAGTCGATTCCTTCTTCTCTTCTTCTTATTTGTGCCGAATAACCCCTTTCACCATACAAATCTCAAAAGTCAAAATGCTTTTCTTGAAGACCCTCTATGCTGCCACTGCTCCCCCTACTTCTGTCGATTCTTGTGGAATTAGTATCGAATCTCGGGTTTTAGATCTATGTCAAATTGCTCTTTAGGCATTTTAGGGTTTGGGAAAGTGTTCCTCTTTTATTAGTTAAGGTTGGCCGAATGGTCATGGATGTTTTAAGAGTGACTTAAGATGATTGCGAGTCACTTGTTGGTTAGTTCTTAATGATTAAGATTGATGCAGATTTAAGGAGTACTCATGATTAGTGATCAAGGAAGGTCTGTAAGGCTTGTCGTTCAAGGTAAGGCAAAAGTGTGTGATTAATCATTAAGTGATACCGTTCGTAGGTTTGTGGCTAAGGAGATCGCAGTACGTTTACTACTAGGTGTGTATATACACTGCACACACACAGTAGATCAGGAAATCTCGAAATGCTGAAAAGCCAAAAGTTTGGCTACAATAGTCTTGCGAGTGCGTGAACACTCGTAAGAGGGAAATCGATAGTTTATCAGAGGCCCCATGAGCGATTCCATGGACTTGGGCCATGTATTGGCCAACTAGGCCAGAATGAGCTAAATGGGCCCAATGGGCCTACGGCCCCATAATAGGCAAAATTGGCAATTTGATATTAAGTGATGAAAAGTCATAAAATTGCATGACTATGAATGTGATTGGGCCTAATAGGCCATATGAATGTGATTTTGGCCTAATGGGGCATATGAAAGAGATTAGGCCTAGTGGGCCATATGCATGTATGTAGACTTGTCTGGGCTTTGTAAGGGGTTTTGGGCCTAGTATATGATAACTGATTAAACAGACATAAAACTTAATTAATTAATTAATTGCGACCGTGGACAAGTCATAAGGTTGAGGTGTGGCAATGGGTATATGCATGTCTAGGATTGGATCTAGGGAGAGCTTGGTAATTAAGCGGTCTTGATAACTCACCTCCTCTTCTCTGGAATCCTACCTGGTGCATAGTATCTATTCACTTTAGCCAACGAGGACTTGTTGACGGGCCAAGGTAAGTAATAAACCCATAACAAAGAGAAATTATCGAAAATGCCTCTAAGGGCAAAAATGACTAAAATACCCCTATGTGTGGAATGTAAGATTTATGGATGTTACATGTATACCTGCTATATTCATATGATATTTTGTTTAGGTTGCATATGGGTTGGGAATTATTGATGTGATCCGACTCGGGTGATAGAGTCGAATTCACGTAGTTGCCTGATCATAAACAAGAAGAGTCGTTCGTGTCTCAATCTAGGAAGTAGAAGTGAATGGATTGGTTTAATTAAGCGGAAGGGTTTCAAGTAAGTGTAGGAATAGTGATAGGTTTGGCTAAGGACAACAAAGATGGTTGTTGGATAGATGGTTTGGGTTGGTGATAATAAGAAAGAAATTCGAAAGATGGGAATGAAAAATGAACTTAACGTCAGGAATGATTCAACACTAAAAAGTGTCACCCCAGTTCCTATATTGTTAAGGTGAAAGGATGGAATAGAAGATAGGTGAATGCCACACCAAGAATAGTGGTAAGTTCAAACAAGATCGGTAGACGCCACTAGCACAAACTAGATAAGTCTTCGAAACTTGTACGAGATATGAGAGGAAGCAACCTCACAAGAACAATGTTCATTCAATAATTTGGCAAAAGTCCTTTTACAAAGAAATGAGTAAACTATTTATAGACTGACATGTGTAGCTGAATGGACAAATTAACAAGCTTAAAGACTAAGTAAATTCGGCTATGAACTAACTAGAATGTTCCAGAAAGAAAACATTAATTAGCTAAGTCTTGATTCGGCTGATGGGAATGTATTGGACAGCTTCATGTATAAGCAAAAGCAGTTGGATGAATGTGAAGCTTTGGAAGCTCAATGGGTTGTCTAGGTTCGGCCATGGGGTGCATGAAGCTTCCAAGAGGTGTCTGTTGGCCGAATAGGTGCATAGAAACTCCAAAGGTTCTCCCACATACATTCGGCTATTCATGGAACTTGGAAGGGAGCTTGAATCTGGCCGTACATGAACTTGCATTAAATGCTCTCCATTCATGCATTTGTGCCATCCAAAGTGGATGTATCTTCCAATCCAATGCATGTAATTAATCTTCCATGTACATGAACATAATTCCTCCAAGCATTGAATAGAGTCATGCATGAATCTTCTCAGTCATTGAACAAACCCGTTCGTGCACCTAGCCATTAATGTACCTCCACATTCGGCTGAACTTATAAAGAAATAAACACATAATTAAATAAAATATAATTATTCATATAATCATAATTTTAAACAGCAACTAGACAACTTAAATGACACTAACTAAATTCAGACACATTAATTAAAAGTCAACTAGCCTATTAAATTCGGCTAGCTCAAATAATCAAAAACCACTAATGAACTAATTTGAGCTAGGGATTTCGGTATAAGCTGTAGAAAATTTAATTAAGAACAAATTTAAAACTTAGTTTATTGAAATGGAAAAGAAATGAGCTGAAAGTAAGCTCGGTTGACCTCAAATGAGCTGAAACGAGCTCAAATGGGCTGAGTTGAGCTGGACGGAGCTCGAGGAGCGAGAAATGAGCTAGGATCAGCTTGCCAACAATGCAAGGGTTCTTTAGATAGTTGCTTCAGCTGATTTTGTGAGCATTGGTCCTTGTTTCGAACCAAGGTTTTGCATTAGAAGCTAAAATAGCTTCTAGGAAATGTTTAGCATGAGCTCGAGTTATGGGTCCTTTAGGCAGCTCAATTGAATCTTGGTTCGCACTTGTGGGAGCCTCGGGCGTGCATACACCATTCCCCCTTTTTCAAAGCGAATTGTCCTCAAGTAAGGCCACTTGCTCGCGAAAAAGTGTTTGTCGCCATAAGGCCCTTGGTTGTCGAATGGGGTAGCATGGCTCACGATAACCTGATTCACACACACAACTTGGAAGGACAAAGTATTATTCACATGTCCTTCCTCTTTTTGGATGGGCCATTTCAAAGTATCAACAACAAAATAAAGAAGAACATTAGGGACACACCGAATTAAGAACATATAATCTTGGACCAGTTTCTTAATCCAAACTTTGGCAATTAAACCAATGCCGGGATCAAAAATAAAAGGGGGTCTCACCTTATCATGACGAAACAAGAAATTCATCGATGACAACCAATCAGAATATTTAAATTTCGTTTCCTTAGTCAAAGGCCAAGCAACAAATAAACATAAATTATTCGCAAAAAATTTCGGATGCTTGAGTTCCCCACATATCGAACTAAAATAACAAATTCCGGGTTTAAACACAAGAGCTTGGTCACTTGATTCAATATACAATAAGAGTTTCTTGATTTCCAATGTCCCACGTATGTTAATCAAAGAAGATGTGATCAAGCAATCATTCAAACAATCATAAAACTCAAGTCTCACTCGATCAAACTGACACAGGCATGCGGAATTTACACAACAAAGCAGAAACATTACACCACCATCACAATCAAACAAACTAGGCATTTTACACATCAACAAGTTATCAAACATTCGAATCATTTGAAAATTAGACATGCATGTTTTCAAAAATTCATATGCTTCAAATCTCATCCACACATTTTCTCCACTATCAAGAAAATTCAAAGGTTTATATAGCTCATTATCTTGCATAACCCAACCTTGCAATTGCCGATTAATGATTACTACTCCACTCGTATGCTGGTCAACAACATATTCTTTACGAGTAATGTTTGCGTTATCGACATTTGTAACAGACAAATCATTACTAAACAAAGAAGGACAATCAACCATGCCACAGTACAAGGTGCTTTTCAAAACCCAAATCATTTACAAAGTTTTCGTCAACAATCGAATGAGGCTGATGTGTTTTAAAAACTTCAAAACTCATACCTTGCTTACCTTTTAGAAAAGGCGAACGAGGATCATTGAAAATGTTACCTCTTTCAATCAACGTAAACCTTTTCTCTTCAGAAAGCTATTGAAGTCAAAATTCTTTGCTCGGATCTTCAGAAACCTGAAAAGGAACAACACAAGGAAATCTCATGTGTAGGTTAGTAGGAACACTCCTCATATTTTCTTGCTCTATTGGATCTCTTTTTCTCAGTTCTTTTTCATCGACAACACTCATTTCTTGCTCAATATCTTTTCTCTTTTCAGACTTAATTTCTTTTTCAGTTTTCTTTTTCTTCTCACATTCTTTTTCACTCTCGATCTCTTTTTGTTTTTCACTTTATTTTTCAATTTCATTTTTCTTTTTCTTATTCTCTTTTTGCTTTCTTTCACGCTCTTTTTCTTTTGTTTCTTTTTTTCTTTCAAATTCTTTCTCATTTGCTTTTTCGATTTTATTACAAGAGGAAGAATACAAGAAGGAATTAGAATGAGAGATTTTTCGTTGAGAATGAGAAGAGGGGTCTTCATACAAACGATGATCATCTCTTCGAGATTGATTCTTCATGGATGAATAACTGGTGTACACGAAGATCGACTTGTGCTTTCTTGTTTGCCACCATAATAGGCTTCAAACTCGAAACTTGTTTGATTTCGGCTCGAATTCCTTGATGAAAAAGAATAACGATATAGGTCTTTTCCAAAATAGTCATTGGATGATTGTTTTCTTAATAGTCTTGAATCCATCCCTCGACTTTGCTCCCATTAGGCTCTTGCTCGATGATCTTTCTTTTCTTGGATGGGCTTGATTTTTCGGTCAAGCATGCACTCCATCTCTTTCAACAAATACTGAAATTCAAATTCTGAAAATTCTTCTCGCAACATGATTTAGAAAAAAAAATGATTAAAACAGAAAGATGAAATCCCCACCATAAACCTCACTATTTCACTCGAAAAAGAAATAATAGTTGTGCACTCCACTCGTGATTTCACTCGTTTAGGCTTTTTCTGTAACACCCTAACCCAAATCTGATCGCCGGATTAAGGATAAGAGGTATTACTGAACTAAACATTTAATAATCTCATTCACATTGTAAATAAACATAAACAGAGATCGAGCTAAAATACATACTGATATTTAAGTTATATGCCATTTTCCTATGGCCAGAATATTTACAATTTCAAAACATCGCTATCATCAGCCTAACCTATACATGCCATATCGATTCCAAAATATAACTATACCCAAAAAGATCGATAGTGTGATTAATTGCTAACGATCCCCGAGTCGGTGGCCAAAATCAACAATCTATAAAACAGAGAAATAAAGAACAGAGTAAGCTTTCAAAGCTTAGTAAGTTTTAAGCAATACAAACAATTAAAACTTGTCATTTAAATCGAGCATTTAGTATATCAAAACTAATATTTTAATTAGTTATCACTTGGCCGAATATACACAAGTACACCAATTAAAAAGCCTATTGGTCGAATATATATGTATATAAATATATGAATGCACAAAGAAATTTCAGCACATACTTTACTTTACTTTATAGCTCATACAATTAATTTAAGTCACATACTTTCATATAATGACAGACATTGACCGAAAAGGTCATGCTCTTATTCGTAGATATAGTAATCATTCACACACATATATCATTCTTTGATACTAATAATTCACCTTAAAAATCAATTCACATGCGAGTACATAATACGTACCTGACTATCATAATGTATCATACATAATCAATAGTAGTTTACCTCGAACTTTCGAATTCATATTCTTACTTGAATCACCGGCGTTAAGCCTGCAAGGTTTAAAAACCCGAATCCAGTCACCAGTACAAAACCTGTAGGACTTTAAGCTCGAATATAATACCAGCACTAAGCCTGCAGGATTTAACCCGGATATAATACTAGCACGAAGCCTATGGGATTTAACCTGGATATAATACCAGTACGAAGCTTGCAGGATTTAACCCGGATATAATACCAGCACGAAGCCTGCGGACCTTTAAGCCTGGATACACATCAAATATCATGCATATTTAATCATATATTAACACATCTCATTCAACATATCACATTAGTAGTTATTTGCTACATTCCGATACAAGCTCCATATGAACATCATCATTTACATTTCGGTTCAAAAGTCATACATAAATATCACATATCCATTTCACCATTCAAGCTTAACCCATAGTGACCATTCGACTATATGTCATATACATAAATTATTTATCACACAACTTAATTCAAGTAGAACCAAAAGGTCCCAATTCATCTAATATATACATATCAAGGCATCATCAATTATATACTAAAGGTGACTACTTAAAACTTACCTCGGATATCGTCGAACGATTACAACGGCTATTTGATTACTTTCTCTTTTCCCCTATCCGAGTTTGCCCCTCTATGCTCTTGAGCTAATTCAAACAAATTTAACTTATTAAAATTCCATCATGCTAGCTTATGGCCGAATATGTCAAGAGATTTACTAGGTCATATAGCTACCTTTAGCTCAAATACAAAATGGTCATACCCATTTTAATCACTTTAAACAATTTAATACAATTAATTAAACATTTCACCAAGTACACCTTTATGACCGAATACACATATCAAATAAGTAGCTTACTTAATACTTAACCTACATAGCCAAAGTACATATAACCCTAATGACCGAATATGTATCTCACCAAAATTCCTATGACTTAACCTTTAACCCTCTTAGCCGAATATTCATTAAATACCTAGTTCACATACACAAACACAAAACTCATATGGCTTATCATATTTTCATGTACATATCTTAACCATATAGCCGAATATATATATAGCTCATCAAACAGATATTTATTCCTATTCCCTTAACACATATTGATCAATTTGACCATGCATTAACCTTTGGCACATTCGATCATTAAAGCAATAACCTATCTAGAATTCAAGCATTTCATATTAAAAATTCTCCCAAGGCCAAATTCATATACAACTTTTAATACTCATACAAAGTTTGTATTTCAAATAATTTATGCACACACCATTAACCTACTAATTAACTAAACAATTTAACAATTTTCTTTAACTAAACATATATTCGGCAATGACCACAACAATTTAACAAACCTTAAAAATAATCTATAACAATTAAATTCATCTTAAATCCCCCATGACCGAATGTGCATATATATATAAACTCAAACAACAACAAAATTTTCTTTCCAAAATGCATATGTATACATACGGCAACTTCAATTCATACCTCTCAACAATGAATTCAACCTATTCAACCATCATTTAAGCTACTTTAACATCTAAATAACACCTTCCAAAAACTTATCAAAATAACACAAATTTAGCAACTTGCCGAATGCATAAATGTTCAATGATTCATGAATTTAAACCATGGGTTAACTATACTATGCACTTATAAATTTAATTTCATAAACAATTACATAAAAAATCACATTAACATACCTTTAAATTGAAACAACCATGGCCGGAATGCCTTGACCTCTTATTCTATTTTTTTCTTTCTCTAATTCGGCAATGAAGAAAGAAAGGTGAACTTCCATTAATTTTTATCATCTTTTTCTTATTTTACTAATTTTTTTATTTCAATATAATGCCATTACTTATTATAATGCTTAAATAAAATATATATTATCTATCAACCATCATTATGGTCGGCCACTTTATTAAAAGTGGTCCATTTGACATGTAAGTCCCCCATGTCAATAGTTCATGCATTATTTGGCACTTTAAAAATCACCTATCACATTTTCAAGTCTTATCACATGAGTCTTATTTTATAAATTAACACTTAATTGATAAAATCAAGGCACAAGGTATTCACACATACAAATTCCAATTACAATAAGCACAAAATATAACATCTAATCATTTTTGCGACTCGGTTTTGTGGTCCCAAAACCACTTTCCGATTAGGGTCACTATAGGGCTGTCACATTTTCAACACTCGAATGCGCTCACACTCTCTTGCCTTTTACCACTCGAACTTACTCTTGTAACCTCGTATTTTGTTTCTCTTAACTCGTCTTGGAGCTTTGGGGTCGGCTTCAAAATTGGTTACAATGGATATGATGTATTAGTGTATGGGTAGGCTAAAAAAAATAAATTTTCGATGTAGTGTAGCGTTTTGGAATAGGGGGTTAAAAGTTGATGAAATGAATATTTTTTTTGATGATCAGAACAATGGTATAAACAGTAGAGAAAAAAATTTGAGCACTTCACTTTTTTTTCTTTTTTTTTTATAATTTCGTATTTCTTTTTTTTTTAACTTCAAAATAACACATTACAATGGAGAAACTTCAAATACAACTTGATAATTTTTTTAATTCGACCTTTTTTTTACAATGAACCTATTTTGGTCTTGATTCAAACATCGGTGTCTCTCGTTTTACAAGTTCTGATACCAAATGATGTGATCCAGCTTGGGTGATAGAGTCAAATTCACGTAGATGCTCGATCGTAAACAAGAAGAGTCGTTCGTACCTCGATCTAGAAAGTAGAAGTGAATGGATTGGTTTAATTAAGCAGAAGGGTTTCAAGTAAGTGTAGGAATAGAGATAGGTTCGGCTAAAGACCACAAAGATGGATGTTGGATAGATGGTTCGGGTTTGGTGATAACAAGAAAGAAATTCGAAAGATGAGGATGGATTAACGAACTTAACATCAGGAATGATTCAACACTAAAAAGTGTCACCCCGGTTCCTATATTGTTAAGGAGAAAGGATGGAATAGAAAATAGGTGAACGCCACACCAAGAATGGTGATAAGTACAAATAAGATCGGTAGACGCCACTAGCACAAACTAGATAAGTCTTTGAAACTTGTACGAGATATGAGAGGAAGCAACCTCACAAGAACAGTGTTCATTCAATAATTTGGCAAAAGTCCTTTTACAAAGAAATGAGTAAACTATTTATAGATAACATGTGTAGCGGAATGGACAAATTAACAAGCTTTAAGACTAAGTAAATTCGGCTATGAACTAACTAGAATGTTCTAGAATGAAAACATTAATTAGCTAAATCTTGATTCGGCTGATGGGAATGTATTGGACAGCTTCATGTATAAGCAAAAGCAGTTGGATGAATGTGAAGCTTTGTGATGTGATCCGGCCTGAGTGGTTGAGTCGAATTCACTTAGTTGCCCGATCGTAGTCAAGAGAGTCGTTCGTGCCTTGAATTTTAGTAATAGAAGTAAAAGAATAAGATTGGATAAGTGGAAGGTTTTGAAGAAGGGTAAGTTTAATAATAGGTTCAGCTATGGGTAACAAAGATGGATGAAGGATAGAAGGCTACGTTTGGTTAACAAGAAAGAAATTTGAGATGGGAATGGAAAACAAACTCAACGTTAGGAATGATTCAACACTAAAAAGTGTCACCCCGATTCCTATATTGTTAATGTGAAAAGGATGGATAGATGGATAGGTGAACACCACACCAAGATTGGTGATAAGTTCAAACAAGGACGATTGACGCCACTAGCACAAGCTAGATAAGTCTTTCGAAACTTGTACGAGATATGAAAGGAAGCAACCTCACAAGAACAATGTTCATTAAACAAATTGGCAAAAGTCCTTTTACAATGAAATGAACAAACTATTTATAACCTATCATGTAGTAACCGAATGGACAAACTAGTAGCTTAAAGACTAAGTAAATTTAGCTAAGAATGCACTAGAATATTCTAGAATAAATCATTAAAGGGTTAAGTCCACATTCAGCTGATTGGAACTTCAATGGGCAGCTTCATGGTTAAGCAAAATTGACTTGGATGAATGTGCATGGATGGCATGCAATGCCCCGTACCCGAGACCGTCGCCAGAGTCGAACACGAGGTGTTAACAGACTTAATTCATTACTTAAACAGCTCAAACAATTTATTTTTAAAATTTCCAGTCAAGCTAGCAATCTGCATCACAGTCGCTTAAAAATTCATATCTTGAGTTCCAAAACTCGAAATCCAATTCTGTAAATTTTCCATGAAACTAGACTCATATATCTATTTACTAATGTTTTTCTAGAATTTTTTGTCAATCCAATTAGTACATTTTATTAGTTAAAGTATCCCCTGTTTCAGGGTTCGACTGCTCTGACCTCTATATATTACAAATCAGATATCTCTCTGTACAGAATTTCAATGACTATGAAGTTTGTTTATCCTAAAACTAGACTCAATAAGATATCTGTACATATAAAGCATGACTTCTAATTATTGTTTTACAATTTATGATGAATTTTTAAAGTAAGAATAGGGGATCCAGAAATCACTCTAGCCCTATTTAACAAAAATTCAAATAAATCATAAAATATAATTTATATACCTGTTTTGTTCAATCCATATGAAAATAGACTAATTAATCTTCAATTTCATAACTTACTCATCATTTAATTCCATTTCTACTATTTTTAGTGATTTTTCAAATTTACATCACGGCTATTGTCAGATTCTGTTTTATGGCAAATTTCACTTTACTAAGGATTTTCGTGGACTAAATAGCATTTTAAACATACATCAAATATGACATTCCAATGGCTAATCATTTACAAACCCTTTTCTTACCAAACCATAGCCATATCATAAGATCAATTACACAAAGTGAGTGTTTTTCCATACATGCCACATTCAAAATACACAAGCCATTTTACCAATTTAAGCCTTCGGATAGTGTGAACGAGTCTTCGACCTATCTCGATTCTCAAGCCGGCTTGTCAAAACTACAATGAAAGAAAAGGAGGGAGTAAGCACAAATGCTTAGTAAGTTCACATGCAAATAGCAGGTAACATAATCACACAATCTCACATAAAACATCATTTGCATAAACAACACCAAGACATTCATGTTTCATTTACATTTAATATCTTTCTACAATTTCATCATACCAAGTTTTCAACCCGAGGGTTTAAGCACATACCTGTCAAATTTTCTCATTTACCACACTTACCAACATGTCACCTTCGTTTTAGGCATTCTTCTTATTCACTTAAGATTCACCCGTTGAACACATCGGAATATAATTTGAATACGCGGATCTCATGAACAGAAGAGCCATACCCACATCTAGACAAACTCAATAGCCTGCGGAACTTATGTAGCCAAGCTACCATGTAACCCGCCCATAACTAAACTCAGACTCAACTCAACGAGCTCGGGCGTTCGCATCCATAAGTGAACTCAGACTCAACTCAACGAGTTCGGATGCCTAGCTACATCTCACGAACTCGGACTCAACTCAACGAGTTCGGAACTCAACCATCCTAGTGACATGTCACTTGTATTCTAATCTATTCCCAAGGTTCAAACGGGCGTTTTCCTCAATCACACATCTTTGCCGTCTTCCATGGAATATTGAAATCGATACTTCGGTGATAGTTCATACTCATCAAGTAATTTACATTATTACATATTATTCAACAATAACCACAAAGCATAATATTTCATGATAATTATCAGCATCATATCATATAAACAACATTAAATTGCTTAAAATGACAATTATGTTACTACATTTACACATGAACTTACCTCGGTACAAAATTATTAGCAATCGAGCCTATTCTTCGTAAACTTTGTTTTTCCCTCGATCGCGACTTGAATCTCGTTTCTCTTGATCTATAATGTCAAATTAATCTTATTTAATAAATACATTCATCAAAAAAGCATTTAATACGAACTTTGGCAAAATTACATTTTTGCCCCTAAACTTTTGCATAATTACACTTTTGCCCCTAGGCTCGGGAATTAAACTTCATCCCTTATTCATATGTTTTATGACATGCTAATCATTTTTCCCTTCTATGGCAACATCAAATTCAGACTCTAACATGTACTTATGACTATTAGGTATTTTTACCGATTAAGCCCTTTTACTCGTTTTCGCTTAAAACCGAGTAGTACAAGTTGTCTAACATAATTTAAAACCTCATATTCTATCATAAAACACCAAAATACACAAATTTAACCTATAGGCATTTTTCAAAATATGAACCCTAGGTTGAATTATTGCTAGCATAAGCTTAATCGAGCTACCGTGATTCCAAAAACGTAAAGAACATTAAAAACGGGGCTTGGAATCACTTACTATGGAGCTTGGAAGCTTGAAACAAACCCTAACTATGGAGAACCCTTGAAATTTAGGCCTAATGAAGAACATAGACAAAAATTGGCTTTTAATTTTGTTTTTAATTCATTTTAATAACTAAATGACCAAAATGCCCTTACTACTAAACTTTCCAAAAATTCCATCCATGTCCAATTTTTGTCCATAGACTTAGAAATTGGTCAAATTGCTATTTAAGACCTCCTCATTAATATTCCAAAACAATTTCATACTAAAAACTCCTAGAATGCAAGTTTTACAAATTATTCGATTTAGTCCCTAGTTTTAATTTAAGCACTTTAGGCATAGGATTTCATCACGAAATTTTCACACAATCATGCAATCATATCATAAACATCAACATAATTATAAAATAATTATTTCTATCTCGAATTTGTGGTCACGAAACCACTATTCCGATTAGGCCCTAATTCGGGATATTACAACTCTCCCCCCTTTAAGAATTTTCGTCCTAAAAAATCTTACCGGTAAACAGGTGTGGGTATTGGTTTCTCGTAGTTTCTTCAGGTTCCCATGTAGTCTCTTCTACCCTGTGCTTTTGCCGCAATACTTTCACGAGAGCGACACTTTTATTTCTTAATTGTTTGACTTCTCGAGCTAAAATCTTAATTGGTTCTTTTTCGTAAGTCATATCCGGTCGTAGTTCAATTTCTGTCGGTGAAATTATATGTGAAGGATTCGAACGATACCGACGTAACATAGATACGTGGAACACATCATGAATCTTCTCTAATTCAGGTGTAATGCTAGCCGATATGCTACCGGTCCAACTTTTTCAATTATTTCATATGGTCCAATAAAACGTGGATTTAACTTGCCCTTTCATCCAAATCTTAGGACTTTCTTCCATGGAGACACTTTCAAAAATACCTTATCACCAACTTGAAACTCGATTTCCCTTCGTTTCAAATCCACATAAGATTTCTGTCTATCTGAAGCAGCTTTCAAACAATCTCGAATCACTTTCACCTTTTCTTCGGTTTCTTTTATTAGATCAACTCCATAAATCTGATTTTCCTTGAGTTCAGTCCAATACAATGGCGTCCGACATTTACGACCATACAATGCTTCATATGGTGCCATCTTCAAACTCGTCTGATAACTATTATTATAAGCAAATTCTACCAACGGTAAGTACCTTTCCCAAGTACCTTGAAATTCCAATATGCAACATCTGAGCATGTCTTCAAGAATCTGAATTACTCTCTCTGATTGTCCATCAGTTTGTGGATGAAAGGCAGTGCTGAAATTTAACTTTGTACCTAATGCCTCTTGCAACTTTTGCCAAATCCGTGAAGTAAATCTTAGATCTCTATCCGCAATGATTGACAAAGGTATTCCATGAAGTCTAACAATCTCACGGATATACAATTCAGCCAACTTATTAAGAGAATAATCCGTACGTACCGGAATAAAATGAGCCGATTTAGTCAATCTTTCAACTATTACCCAGATGGCATTTTTCTTCCCCGGAGTTAACGGCAACCCTGATATAAAATCCATAGTAATCCGATCCTATTTCTATTTAGGAACCATGATAGGCTGGAGTAATCTCGAAGGTACTTGGTGTTCAGCTTTCACTTGTTGACAAACTAAGCACTTTGATACAAACTCGGAAATATCTCTTTTCATTCCACTCCACCAGTACATTTTCTTCAAGTCATTATACATTTTCGTACTGCCCAGATGAACCGCCAAACAACCATTATGCGCTTCATGCAAAATATTTTGAATCAACTCATCATTTTTTGGTACACAAATCCAATTTTTAAACATCAAGCAACCATCAGAACCGATTCTGAAATCTGATCTCGTATCAGCTTCACATTGCTTTCTCTTGGCTTGCAAATCTTGATCATTTTTCTGAGCTTCAGAAATCACTTGTAAAAACATCGGTCTTGCTCTTAACTCTGCTAGAATCGAACCATCATTTGATATCTTTAACCGAGTGTTCATAGTTCTCAAAGCAAATAGCAATTTTCTGCTTAAAGCATCGATAACCACATTTGCTTTTCCCAAATGGTAATCAATAACAAGCTCGTAATCTTTCAATAACTCCAACCATCTTCGCTGTCTCAAATTCAAGTCTTTTTGTGACATCAAGTACTTAAGACTTTTGTGGTCGGTATATACTCGGCACTTTTGATACGAGCACGCCCCACGAACTTTATCGAGCAAGTCTGTCAAGCCGAGCAATGACATGTTGGCAAGCTGATCCAAGCTCGTTTCTAGCTCCACGAGCTCCGTCCAGCTCAAATCCAGCTTATTCGAGCTCAATGCATCTTGCCTGAGCTAAACCGAGCTCACTCCTAGCTCACTTTCAACTCATGAGCTAAACCTTAGCTCAACTTCAGCTTAGGAGTTTAGCCTCAGCTCAACTTTAGCTCACGAGCTAAAGCTTAGCTCATTTTAGTTTAAACTCGATTTTGTCTTTAATGCATTAAATAAAAATTTGCACATATTTATTTAAGCATTAAACTTGTCTTATATTAATATTTGTTATTAATATGCCATAGTCATTACATAAATTGATTATGTTCACATAGCTGAATTAATGCATGACATTAATGTGTTCACATCATGCCGAATTTATGAGTGTCCATGAGATATCTTAATGACTTTTTTATTTCATGTAGGTACATCCCTTTGGACGGTACAATGTATGGATGAAGAAACATCTCTTTTGGGCATTCCACACTCATGAATGAAGAAGTATTAAATGCTGGTGCATGTACGGCTAGATGCAAGGTTTCTACAAATTCATGCATGTGTCGAATGCATGTATGGACATTAAAGGCTAGTCCATGAATGGATCAAATGCATGGGATGATAGAATGCATGAATGGCTTAAGTGCATGTATGGTGGCTGTCTCTTAACTTTCCAAGGTTCTTATTCGGCCAAGAAGTAGCTGTTCACACTTTGAATTGACCTATAAGCTACTACACATGCATGGATGGGTTCAAGAACGTCCAAAGGAAGGAATTAACTCAATAATTCAACACATTGATTGAATTAAGCGTATGCACGAAGGGGAGAACGAATTTACTAGGTTCATGCTGCCATTTATGAACCTACATGCTATTAAAGAGTTTAATTATGAGGATACATGTTCCATACAAGTGGATGAACGTCCCAAGGAGATGAATGCAACCTTTGGTGCACATACAAGTCACTTGAAGCCTTTCTTTATGATTAAGCATTCATGCACACACTTAGGGGGAAGAAAGTGTCCATTCAACTAGTTCATGAATCTGCCGAATTTATGAACTATTTTAATACATTAGTGTGAACGTTTTTATTATTGTGTGAACACCTAGATGCCAAATTTGAATGGTCATCTATGTGCCTATAAGTATTTGTTTTCTTTCAATTGTAAGAAACTTTTTGCCAAAAATTTTATTGAATTTAATCTTGTGAGAATTTTCTTTTCTAAACTTTGTTTGAGACTTTGTTGACTTATCTACCTAGTAGTGGCGTCAACCCTGTTTCGTTCACCCATATACCGAGGTTCCTACTTTGTTAAGTAGTGGGTCGAGGTTCTATCATTTTCATTTTCGCCTTGAAAGCCTATAAGCATTTGGATCGATATTTTCTAATATTGGTTCGTGCTTGCTTTTGAGTTCCTTCTTTCCATTCTTTCATTTACTTTAAACCAAACCTTAATATTCATATTTTAACCCCTTCATTTGAACCCCTTGAATAGCTTCCGCATAATTTATTTAGAAACATCTTTTTTGAACAAACCGAACGATACTTTCTCGTAGACGATCGGGCAAACTCGCATACGACTCGACTCTCCCCGAGGCGGTTTGTATCAACTTTTCACCATACAAATAATGTCGCCAAATCTTCAAAGCAAACACTATAGCAGTTAATTCCAAATCATGAGTCGGATAATTTCTTTCGTGAGATTTTAACTGTCTCGAAGCATAAGCCACCACTTTTCCTTCTTGCATAAGTACACATCCTAAGCCATTTCGAGAAGATCACTATACACCACAAATTCTTTACCTGATTCGGGTTGTACCAACACTGGTGCTTCAGTTAATAACTTTTTCAATTCTTCAAAACTCTGTTGACATTCTTCTGTCCATTCAAATTTAACATTCTTTCGGAGTAGTCTAGTCATATGAGCAGTAATTATAGAAAATCCATTTACAAACCGCCGATAATACCCAGCTAGCCCCAAGAAACTTCTAACCTTGGTTACATTTTTCGGTGGTTTCCAATCAACAATGGCTGAAATCTTACTAGGATCAACCCGTATACCATCACCTAAAACAATATGACCCAAAAATCCAACTTCCTGGAGCCAAAATTCACTTTTACTAAACTTAGCATACAGCTGCTTATCTTTCAAAGTTTGCAAAACTATCCTCAAATGCTCAGCATGCTCTGTCTCATCTTTTGAATAAATTAAAATATCATCTATAAACACCACAACAAAGTTGTCCAAGTATGGATGAAATATGCGATTCATTAAATCCATAAACACAGCAGAAGCATTTGTCAACCCGAATGTATAACTAAAAATTCATAATGACCGTACCTTGTTCTAAAAGCAGTTTTAGGCACATCCGACTCTTTTATTCGCAGCTGGTAACACCCAGATCTCAAGCCAATCTTTGAAAACCATGTTGCTCCTTTTAGCTGATCAAACAAATCATCAATCCTTGGCAACGGATACTTGTTTTTGATTGTCACCTTGTTTAACTGCCGATAGTCAACACACAATCTCATAGAACCATCCTTCTTTTTCACAAATAACATGAGAGCACCCCAAGGTGAAAAACTCGGTCTCACAAAGCCTTTATTAGTCAACTCTTGCAACTGTGACTTTAATTCTTTCAACTCTGCTGGTGCCATTCTATATGGAGCAATCAAGAATGGAGCTATTCCCGGTATCAAATCAATGCCAAATTCTACTTCCCTGACTAGAGGCAAACCCGGCAATTCTTCTGGAAATACGTCTGCAAATTCACACACAACCGGCACTAATTCAACTTTCTTTTCAACTTCTTTTGTATTAATTACATAAGCCAAATAAGCTTCATAACCCTTTCTCAAATATCTCTGAGCCGACATCGAAGAAATCATACCAGATAATGCCTCTGATTTGTCTGGTTCAACCCGCAGAATTTCACCACTTTCACACTTTATCTATAACCTTTTCTTTGCAATTTATTATAGCATCATGCAATGTCAACCAATCCATACCCAAAATAACATCAAATTCATCAAACGGCAACAACATCAAGTCGGCCAGAAAGTAATGACCCCGAATCATTAAAGGGCATTTCTTGCATACTTTATCAACTATCACACATTTGCCTAACGGATTCGACACTCTAATCATAAATTCTATGTTCTCAACAGGTATATTCATACTAGACACCAGTTTCATGCATACATATGAATGAGTAGAACCGGGATCAATCAAAGCAATAACATTAACATCATAAAGAGAAAATATACCAGTAATCACATCGGGTGATGAAGCATCTTCACGTGCCTTTATAGCATAAGTTCTAGCTGGAGCCCTTGCTTCAGATT
The DNA here is from genome assembly GCF_007990345.1 of Gossypium hirsutum. NCBI lineage: Eukaryota > Viridiplantae > Streptophyta > Magnoliopsida > Malvales > Malvaceae > Gossypium > Gossypium hirsutum. The sequence goes on from NC_053432.1 coordinate 19,695,345, forward strand.
TAGCTGCTGAATCTCTGGCTACATTTTTGCTGCTTGCTTTATTTCCAACTTTTCTCGAATATCTTCCCCTCGAGTCTGCACCACTAGCTTTTACATTCTGAAATTTTTCTTTCTCAGCTCTCTCTGGGTAGTCTCTAATAAAATGATCCGGAGAACCACACTGAAAACATTCATTTGCTCTACATGGGCCAAAATGATTTCTGCCACACCGCTGGCACTCAGGCTTAACAAATCTCGTATTTCCCACACTAGCCGCAGAAGTAGTCTGAGATTTAGGACCCACATTTTGCTTCTTAGAATTTCCATATGATTGTCCAGCCGAAACCTGTAAACGAGGATTCATATTTCTAGATTTTCTAGATTGCTATGAGAATGAACTGCTCGTCGGTCTTTTCTTCCAATTTCTAGTCTCAGCCTCTACCTTTTTCTTCTCTTTAAGTAGTTCTTTAGCCTTGCAAGCTTGATCAACCAGTACTACCATTTCTTTTAATTCAAGAATCCCAACAAATACTTTGATGTTTTCATTGAGTCCGTCTTCAAATCGTCTGCACATTTTAGCTTCTGTAGGAATATATTCTCTAGCATACTTACTCAACTTGACAAACTCCCTTTCGTATTCAGTAACTGTCATGTTCCCCTGCTTTAATTCAAGAAACTCTTTACGCTTCTGATCAATAAATCTTTCACTGATATATTTCTTCCGAAATTCTTCTTGAAAGAACTCCCAAGTTACTTTCTCTTTCGATACTTCTGAAATCAATGCCTTCCACCAATGACAAGCTGAATCCCTCAACAATGATATAGCACATTTTAAGCATTCCTCAGGTGTACAAGACAATTCATCAAATACTCGAATAGAATTCTCGAGCCAAAACTCTGCTTTCTCGGCATCATCATCAATATTTGCCCTGAATTCTTCGGCCTCTTGTTTACGGATTCTGTCAACTGGAGTTCTATGAAATTTCATCAGATATACACCTTGAGGCATCGGGGGTATAGGTTGAGGAATCGGGGGAGGTAGGGGAGGTTGTGCATTTGGGTTCGTACAAACGAACTCAGTATACCAAGCACTCATCATCTGGAGAAAGTGATAGAATCGTCTCAGGGAGAGTCGAGTCATATGCGAGTTTGCCTGATCGTCTACGAGAAAGTATTGTTCGGTTTGTTCAAAAAGGATGTTTCTAAATAAATTATGCAGAAGCTATTCAAAGGGTTCAAAGAAAGGGTTTAAAATATGAATATTAAGGTTCAGTTTAAAGTAAATGAAAGAATGGAAAGAAGGAACTCAAAAGCAAGCATGAACCAATACTAGAGAGTATTGACCCAATTGCTTATAGGCTTTCAAGGTGGAGAATGAAAGTGATAAAACCTCGACCTGCTACTTAGCAAAGTAGGAACCTCGGTATATGGGTGAACGCCACACTATTTGATAGTGATAAGTTCAGGATAGTGAAGAACAGGGTTGACGCCACTAGGCTTCCTAGATAAGCCAATGAAGTCCTCAACGAAATATGAGAGAAAGAAATCTCACAAATTCCATGAAAGTTTAATAGAGTTTTATTAAGTGAAAAGTCTAACCTCTTACAAATGAAATAACATATATTTATAGCCTAAATAAAAGTAGCTGAATGGACAAGCTTAGAAGCTAAGAAATTCGGCCATAAACACCTAGATAATTCCAGAAGAAAAATCATGAATATTCATGAATGTGCAGCCCTTTAATGTTCCATCATCGCCCTTGGCCGAATGAAGCTTTAATGCACCTTGAATACTTGAATGGTTAGCTTGAAAATGCACGGATCATGCATGAAACGTCCCAATGTATGTTCCTCCATAAATTTGGTCCATGAACCTTCAAAAACATGAACATTAAATAGCCCCTACTTGCATGAATGTCTCCAATACATGTACTCCCTTAAATGCCGTCCATTGAACCTCAATTCTACATGCACCTCTTCATACATTGCACCAAGCCCTATATGAACTTGCATTAATTTCCTTCCATGCATGCATGTGTGCCGTCCAAAGGGATTGGATCTTCTAGATACATTCATGCATGTATCTTCATCATTCATGTAACCGAATGTGCATTTAAACCCAAACATTCATGTATTTTGTGCATTCATGTATTTGACAAATACATGAACTTGTAAACACCTTGAATCTGGTCATACATGCACCTAATTAAATGTTGTTCATTCATGCATGTGGGATGTCCAAAAGAGATGTTTCTTCAAGCATTCATTGCGCCGTCCATGAGCATTGTACCTACAAGAAATAAAACAATTCATAAGACATCATGTGAACACACATAAATTTAGCACAATGTGAACACATTTAAGTTATGTGATATTTATGACATATTAATAACAAATATTAATATAAGACAAGTTTAATGCTTAAATAAATATGTGCAAATTTTATTTAATGCATTAAAGACAAAACCGAGTTAAACTAAAATGAGCTAAGGTTTAGCTCGTGAGCTAAAGTTGAGCTGAGATTAAACTCCTAAGCTGAAGTTGAGCTAAGGTTTAGCTCGTGAGCTGAATATGAGCTAGGAGTGAGCTTGGTTTAGCTCAGGCAAGTTGGATTGAGCTCGAATAAGCTGGATTTGAGCTGGACGGAGCTCGTGGAGCTAGAAACGAGCTTGGATTAGCTTGCCAACATGTCAATGCTCGGCTTGACAGGCTTGTTCGATGAAGTTCACGGGGCGTGCTCGTATCATCCCCCCTCTTTTAAGCGACTTGTCCTCAAGTCGAGCTGTTTGTCCATGGGAGAACTTTGACTCGTGCATGGCTTTCCTCGATCAAATGGGATGGAAGATGTCACACAAACCTGAAAAATTCTTACCACAGCTAGTAAAAAGAAACTCAAAGGAGTCAAATTCAAATGTGTTCGATAGTTCATAAAAAATTCATTCAATCGAACATATGCCAAAAATCTCAATTGGTCAAAGCAAGCATAAGTAAATTTATCAAAGAGTTTCGTTAGACCATCGTTGTAAACATGAAAACTAAGTTGGATCAAGGGATAATTGGTTGAAAATGATGGCAGGCACTTAAACACATTATTCCTCATCCAAAACCTTTTAATTTCTTTAATCGAATATAGCAACTCATTTGGTCCTTTGTCTTGCTCATGCAAGGTATGCCATGGCCAAAGGTATGCTAACTCTTCCTTTCGTTTTTGAACAACATGAGGAGTGTCTCCAAATTCTAACATAATAATCACATCATTACAATGCCAAAAGGAAAAATCCATCTCATCACAGTATAAATAATTTCCAAACAACAAATCAAGGGAATTTTCAACTTCAATCAAATTGAGCAAAGATATTTGAAAATTTTCAGATGACTTACCTTGACGAATATGAAGAGAAGAAAATTGAGGATTGGGTTTACCTTTCTCGATCAAAATGAATCTTCTCTCTTTGGATAGATAACGTAAGACAAACCTATTACTCCGATAAATTTGAATAGGTGGTGACGCACCATGACACGTCTTGCTCCTCGAGGGGTGGAATTCACAAAAATAAGAATGGTTAGTATTATCGAAAGCTATGGACTTAAATGGAAAAGGAAAGTTACCATGGAAATTTGATTCAATTCCAAAAACATAGGTTAGCCTTACCTTCTCGAAATGAAACGAAAATTTCAGATGTGGCCAAACAAGGTGATTAATAAATGAATCAAAATTGAAACCCAAATCATTTAATTTCACCTTCTTATCAAAAGTTTGAACATCAAGCAAACATATTTTGATTGCAAATGATGCAAAGTGCTTAATGTTTCCATAAAATGAATTCATGTAGCAAATACCAGGCTTGAACACACGAACTTGTTTAGGAATTCCAACAAGCAACATATTAGAAAAAGATATAATCAACTCACCACACGAATTATATTTCACTAGTTTAAACACACATGTTGATTTGACAAAACCGAGCATACCAAAATGCAAAGGTTCATACTTCAAGAGTATTAATCGGGAATGCAAATCACTACATGGAAATTTCGCACAAAAACTCAAAGATTGTTCATGAAGAACACAATTGCACATATCATGTGAAGATCTTTTAACATGGATGCCAAACAAAGAATTTTTAACGAACATGCAACTTTTCAAACAGGCAGATTTATCACAAATCAATTGAGTAGGCATATTTAAACATAAAGATTTAACACATGAGTTCAAAAATTTTGCAGGGTCAAACACATCAGAATTTTTACGTGACAGACTTTGATCAAACATGTTCAAAATTTACTTAGAGCAAACTAAACCAATGTTGTCAACAAATTTGCCAATGTAGTAATTGTCATAAGAAAAGCTGTATATGGCACCTTTTAAAACAAATTCGTTAACAACAGTAAGTGAACAAAAATTATCCAAATCAAGTGACTTTGATTCGATAAACAAAGAATCCTTACCTGGACCTTCGATCGCAAGTGGGTGGTAGTCATTCGCGAACTTACCTTTTTCGAACAACCTAAAACACCTCTCGTTTGGAAGGTAATGTAGATGGAATTGGTCGCACAAACTTCTAGGAACCTGAAAATTTAATTCACAAGAAGATCGAACATGTGGGTTAGTAGAAATAATCCTCACTTGCTCACCTATTTTCTCACTCGATTCTTTTTCTTCTGATTCACTCGTTTCTTTTGTTTCAATTTTTTTTTCATCTTCTTTTTCATTCTCAAATTTCTTTTCGTTCTCTTTTTCAATCTCATTTTCTTTTTCATTTTCTTTTTGCTTTTCAAAGGCTTTTTCAAATTCTCTCAAGATTCGCTCATTTTCTCTCTTACTTGCCTCTTGCCTCTCTTTTCTTTTTATTTCATTTTCATTTTCTTCTTTTACTTTTTCTTTTCTTTTCTTTGTTTTCTCTTTACAAGAATGTACAAAAGAACGATGAGAATACAAATCTTGTTCGAAAGATGAAGAACTATTTGCATATGATTCACAATCAAAACTTCGTGAAGAATACTCCGAGTAAGATTTCTTTGAAGATCTAGTAGGAGTATGTCTTTCTCTTCGAACGCCATCTTGGAACGAATCAAAATCGTAATCGGCTTCTCGTCTTCTCGAATTTCTTGATGAAAAGGACTTTCGATCGAAGTCACTTCTCGAATTCGTTGATGAATATGAGTCATAGTATGAATCTCTTTGTCTTGATGTAGATGGCGAAAAGGAATCACGATTGGAACTTTTTTTCAGGTAGTAGTCGGGGGTATATCTTCGTGGGGTTCTTGGTTCCGTTTTACGACTTGAAGAAACTCGATCAATTTGGTCTCGTTTAGTCGCCATTCTTCATATTTCTTGAACCAAGTATTGGTATTCCGATTCGGTGAACTCTTCGCGTAACATGATTTTTGTTGCTAAAAAGAAAATGTTAGATCACAAAACAAAAAAAAAATTAAGTACCTCACCACAAACCACAATTTCGCTCAGAAAGAAGAAGGAAAAGGTGTCACTCCCGCTCGTGTTTACACTCGTTTGGCTTTTACCTCCGCTCGAATGATCTCACTCGCTCGTGCCTTTTACCTCTCAATCTTTTCTCTCGCAACTTCGTAGTCAGACTTTCCAAGGCTTTATCGTAGGCTTAGGGGTCGATTCCAATAGGGTAACAAGGGAGACGCGTATAGGTTTAGGGTTGGCTGAAAGAATAAGGGAATTGGGTAAAAAGTGTGGTGTATATGAGATTATATGAGATTAGAACAAAAGGTGGACTGGGAATGATTTCAAATCCAGGGCTTTGACATTCGAGCAACCATCGAATTGCACAAATCATTTTTTTTGAAACTTTTTTTTTGAATTTTTTTTCGATTTTTTTTTTGAATTTTTTTATACTTGTATAATAATTTTTTTGTACTATATTGATAAACTAAATACAATAGAAACACTTTTGTACACGATTTTTTTCCTCGGCTGCGTAGATTTTTGTTTTTATAGTAACAATAACAAACTAATCAAAATGAGAAAACTTCAGTATACGAAATTTTTTTTTCTATACTTTTTTTTTCTGGATCCTACTTGCGTACAATTGGACTAACTCGGGGAATGATTTCGTCGCACGAACTCCTCATTTTAGTAGCTCTGATTTCAAATGATACGAATCATCTCGGGGAGAGTCGAGTCGTATGCGAGTTTGCCTGATCGTCTACGAGAAAGTATCGTTCGGTTTGTTCAAAAAGGATGTTTCTAAATAAATTATACGAAAGCTGATACGAGCACGCCCCACGAACTTCATCGAGCAAGTCTGTCAAGCTGAGCATTGACATGTTGGCAAGCTGATCCCAGCTCGTTTCCAGCTCCACGAGCTCCGTCTAGCTCAAATCCAGCTTATTCAAGCTCGATCCAACTTGCCTGAGCTAAACCGAGCTCACTCCTAGCTCATATTTAGCTCACGAGCTAAACCTTAGCTCAACTTCAGCTTAGGAGTTTAGCCTCAGCTCAACTTTAGCTCACGAGCTAAAACTTAGCTCATTTTAGTTTAAACTCGGTTTTTTCTTTAATACATTAAATAAAATTTGCACATATTCATTTAAGCATTAAACTTGTCTTATATTAATATTTGTTATTAATATATCATTGTCATTATATAAATTGATTATGTTCACATAGCCGAATTAATGCATGACATTAATGTGTTCACATCATGCCGAATTTATGAGTGTTCATGAGATGTCTTAATGACTTGTTTATTTCATGTAGGTACATTCCTTTGGACGGTACAATGTATGAATGAAGAAACATCTCTTTTGGGCATTCCACACTCATGAATGAAGAAGTATTAAATGCTGGTGCATGTACGGCTAGATGCAATGTTTCTACAAATTCATGCATGTGTCGAATGCATGTATGGACATTAAAGGCTAGTCCATGAATGGATCAAATGCATGGGATGATAGAATGCATGAATGGCTTAAGTGCATGTATGGTGCCTGTCTCTTAACTTTCCAAGGCACTTATTCGGCCAAGAAGTAGCTGCTAACTAATTCTATGTTGACCATAGAGCTCCTTGAGCATGTTCACACTTTGAATTGACCTATAGGCTACTACACATTCATGGATGGGTTCAAGAACGTCCAAGGGAAGGAATTAACTCAATAATTCAACACATTGATTGAATTAAGTGCATGCACAAAGGGGAGAACGAATTTACTAGGTTCATGCTACCATTTATGAACTTACATGCCATTAAAGTGTTTAATTATGAAGATACATGGTCCATACAAGTGCATGAACGTCCCAAGGAGATGAATGCAACCTTTTGGTGCACATACAAGTCACTTGAAGCCTTTCTTTATGACTAAGCATTCATGCACAAACTAAGGGGGAAGAAAGTGTCCATTCAGCTAGTGCATGAATCTGCCGAATTTATGAACTATTTTAATACATTAGTGTGAACGTTTTTATTATTGTGTGAACACCTAGATGCCGAATTTGAATGGTCATCTATGTGCCTATAAATATTTGTTTTCTTTCATTTGTAAAGGACTTTTGACTTTTGATCATTTGAATGAACTTTGTTCAAAGAGTGAGTTTTCTCCTCTCTAAATTCGTACGAGTTTCGATCTGACTTATCTAGCGTGCTAGTGGCGTCTATCGTTCTCTTTTGAACTTATCACCTTGCTTTGGTGTGGCGTTCAACCTTCTACAATTCCGTAATCCCACCTTGAACCGAATAGAAATCGGGGTGACACTTTTTAGTGTTGAATCGTTTCTGGTGTTTAAGCTCATTTATCCATTCCACCGACTATCCTAGATTTTATCCAACTATAATATCTTTTTACAAAACCGAGCCTTCATTTATCAACTTCCATTTTTCTTATTTTTATACTTAAATTGAGCCTACTACCCTTATAAATTTACCATCACCTTAGAAAGGTTCCGCATCTTTAGCCTTATTTCATCCTATTTCCGATAACTCAACTATTCCTCGTCGACGATCGGGCAATCAAGTGAATCGACTCAATCAACCGAGCCAGATCACATCAGAAGCTATTCAAGGGGCTCAAAGAAAGGGTTTAAAATATGAATATTAAGGTTCGGTTTAAAGTAAATGAAAGAATGGAAAGAAGGAACTCAAAAGTAAGCATGAACCAATACTAGAGAGTATTGACCCAATTGCTTATAGGCTTTCAAGGTGGAGAATGAAAGTGATAAAACCTCGACCCGCTACTTAGCAAAATAGGAACCTCGGTATATGGGTGAACGCCACACTATTTGATAGTGATAAGTTCGGGATAGTGAAGAACAGGGTTGACACCACTAGGCTTCCTAGATAAGCCAACGAAGTCCTCAACGAAATATGAGAGAAAGAAATCTCACAAATTCCATGAAAGTTTAATAGAGTTTCATTAAGTGAAAAGTCTAACCTCTTACAAATGAAATAACATATATTTATAGCCTAAATAAAAGTAGCTGGATGGACAAGCTTAGAAGCTAAGAAATTCGGCCATAAACACCTAGATAATTCCAGAAGAAAAATCATGAATATCCATGAATGTGCAGCCCTTTAATGTTCCATCATCCCCTTGGCCGAATGAAGCTTTAATGCACCTTGAATACTTGAATGGTTAGCTTGAAAATGCATGGATCATGCATGAAACGTCCCAATGTATGTTCCTCCATAAATTTGGTCCACGAACCTTCAAAAACATGAATAGCCCCTACTTGCATGAACATCTCCAATACATGTACTCCCTTCAATGTCGTCCATTGAACCTCAATTCTACATGCACCTCTTCATACATTGCACCAAGCCCTACATGAACTTGCATTAATTTCCTTCCATGCATGCATGTGTGCCGTCCAAAGGGATTGGATCTTCTAGATACATTCATGCATGTATCTTCATCATTCATGTAACCGAATGTGCATTTGAACCCAAACATTCATGTATTTTGTGCATTCATGTATTTGACAAATACATGAACTTGTAAACACCTTGAATCTGGTCATACATGCACCTAATTAAATGTTGTTCATTCATGCATGTGGGATGTCCAAAAGAGATGTTTCTTCAAGCATTCATTGCACCGTCCATGAGCATTGTACCTACAAGAAATAAAACAATTCATAAGACATCATGTGAACACACATAAATTCAGCACAATGTGAACACATTTAAGTTATGTGATATCTATGACATATTAATAACAAATATTAATATAAGACAAGTTTAATGCTTAAATAAATATGTGCAAATTTTATTTAATGCATTAAAGACAAAACTGAGTTAAACTAAAATGAGCTAAGCTTTAGCTCGTGAGCTAAAGTTGAGCTGAGATTAAACTTCTAAGCTGAAGTTGAGCTAAGGTTTAGCTCGTGAGCTGAATATGAGCTAGGAGTGAGCTTGGTTTAGCTCAGGCAAGTTGGATTGAGCTCGAATAAGCTGGATTTGAGCTGGACGGAGCTCGTGAAGTTGGAAAGGAGCTTGGATCAGCTTGCCAACATGTCAATGCTCAGCTTGACAGGCTTGTTCGATGAAGTTCGCGGGGCGTGCTCGTATCAGAAAGGCTTCCCGAGCCCGTTCTCCTCCTCGACCAATAGTAGGAGGTGGATTTTCAGTTGGCACCGCCCCTTCAGTCGGAGCGGGTGTATTACTCTTTACATCATCAGCCGCAACTGGATCGGGATCCATTTACTATAAAAAATCATTTAAAAGGTCAAAAGTCGTCACACTATCACAATATATATATGGCATGTATAGCAAAACCCGTACATACAACACATTAGTCTGAGAACGACTAAACCTGCTCTGATACCACCAAATGTAACGTCCCATACCCAAGACCGTCGCTGGAGTCGAACACGAGGTGTTAATAGACTTAATTCATTACTTAAACATCTCAAACAATTTATTTTTAAAATTTTCAGTCAAGCTAGCAATCTGCATCACAGTTTCTTAAAAATTCATATCTCGAGTTCCGAAACTCAAAATCCAATTCTGTAAATTTTTCCTAAGACTATACTCATATATCTATTTACTAATTTTTTTCTAGAATTTTTGGTCAAGCCAATTATTACAGTTTATTAGTTAAAGTCTCCCCTGTTTCAGGGTTTGATTGCTCTGACCTCTGTAAATTACAAATCAGATATCTCTCTGTAAAGAATTTAAATGATTATGAAGTTTGTTTCTATTAAAACTAGACTAAATAAGTAATCTGTACATATAAAGTATGACTTCTAATTATTTTTTTACAATTTATGATGAATTTTTAAAGTCAAAACAAGGGATCTAGAAATCACTCTAGACCTGTTTCACAAAAATTCAAATATCTCATAAAATATAATCTATATACCTATTTTGTTCGACCCATATGAAAATAGACTAATTAAGATTCAATTTCATAACTTCCTCATCATTTAATTCCATTTCTACTATTTTTAGTGATTTTTCAAATTTACATCACTTCTGCTGTCAAATTCTGTTTTATGGCAAATTTCACTTTACTAAGGATTTTCATGGACTAAATAGCATTTTAAACATACATAACATCAAATATGACATTCCAATGGCTAATCATTTTCTAACCCTTTTCTTACCAAACCATAGCCATATCATAAGATCAATTACACAAAGTGAGTGTTTTGCCATACATGCCATATTCAAAATACACAAGCCATTTTACCAATTTAAGCCTTCGGATAGTGTGAACGAGTCTTCGACCTATCCTGATTCTCAAGCCGGCTTGTCAAAACTACAATGAAAGAAAAGGAGGGAGTAAGCACAAATGCTTAGTAAGTTCACATGCAAATAGCAAGTAACATAATCACACAATCTCACATAAAACATAATTTGCACAAACAACACCAAGACATTCATGTTTCATTTACATTTAATATCTTTCTACGATTTCATCATACCAAGTTTTCAACCCGAGGGTTTAAGCACATACCTGTCAAATTTTCTCATTTACCACACTTACCAACATGTTACCTTCGTTTTAGGCCTTCTTCTTATTCACTTAAGATTCACCCATTGAACACATCGGAATATAATTTGAGTACACGGATCTCATGAACATAAGAGCCATATCCGCAGCTAGACAAACTCAATAGCCTGCGGAACTTATGTAGCCAAGCTACCATGTAACTCGCCCATAAGTGAACTCGGACTCAACTCAACGAGCTCGGGCGTTCGCATCCATAAGTGAACTCGAACTCAACTCAACGAGCTCGGATGCCTAGTTACATCTCACGAACTTGGACTCAACTCAACGAGTTCGGAACTCAAATATCCTAGTGACATGTCACTTGTATTCTAATCTATTCCCAAGGTTCAAACGGGCTTTTTCCTTGATCTCACATCTTTGCCATCTTCCACGGAATATTGGAACCGATACTCGGTGATAGTTCATACTCATCAAGTAATTCACATAATTACATATTATTCAACAATAACCACAAACCATAATATTTCATGATAATAATCAGCATCATATCATATAAACAACATTAAATTGCTTAAAATGACAATTATGTTACTACATTTACACATGAACTTACCCGGTACAAAATTATTAGCAATCGAGCCTATTCTTCGTAAACTTTATTTTTCCCATCGATCGCGACTTGAATCTCGTTTTTCTTGATCTATTATGCCAAATTAATCTTATTTAATACATACATTCATCAAAATAGCATTTAATACGAACTTTGGAAAAATTACATTTTTACCCCTAAACTTTTGCATAATTACACTTTTGCCCCTAGGCTCGGGAATTAAACTTCATCCCTTATTCTTATGTTTTATGACATGCTGATCATTTTTCCCTTCTATGGTAACATCAAATTCACACTCTAACATGTACTTATGACTATTAGGCATTTTTACCGATTAAGCCCTTTTACTCGTTTTCGCTTAAAACCGAGTAGTACAAGTTGTCTAACATAATTTAAAACCTCATATTCTATCATAAAACACCAAAATACACAAATTTCACCTATGGGTATTTTTCCAAATATGAACCCTAGGTTGAATTATTGCTAGCATAAGCTTAATCAAGCTACTGGGATTCCAAAAAAGTAAAGAACATTAAAAACGGAGCTTGGAATCACTTACTATGGAGCTTGAAAGCTTGAAACAAACCCTAACTATAGAGAACCCTTGAAATTTCAGCCTAATGAAGAAGATGGACATAAATTGGCTTTTAATTTTGTTTTTAATTCATTTTAATAACTAAATGACCAAAATGCCCTTACTACTAAACTTTCCAAAAATTCCATCCATGTCCAATTTTTGTCCATAGACTTAGAAATTGGTCAAATTTCTATTTAAGACCTCCTCATTAATATTTCAAAACAATTTCATACTAAAAACTCCTAGAATGCAAGTTTTGTAAATTATTTGATTTAGTCCCTAATTTCAATTTAAGCACTTTAGGCATAGGATTTCATCACGAAATTTTCACACAATCATGCAATCATATCATAAAAATCAAAATAATTATAAAATAATTATTTCTATCTCGGATTTGTGGTCACAAAACCACTATTCTGATTAGGCCCTAATTCGGGATATTACAGATAGAATGCATGAATGGCTTTAGTGCATGTATGGTTGCTGTCTCCTAACTTTCCAAGGCACTTATTTGGCCAAGAAGTAGCTACTAACTAATTCTATGTTGACCATAGAGCTCCTTGAACATGTTCACACTTTGAATTGACCTCTATAAGCTACTACACATGCATGGATGGGTTCAAGAACGTCCAAAGGAAGGAATTAACTCAATAATTCAACACATTGATTGAATTTAGTGCATGCACAAAGGGGAGAACGAATTTACTAGGTTCATGCTGCCATTTATGAACCTACATGCCATTAAAGTGTTTAATTATGAAGATACATGTTCCATACAAGTGCATGAACGTCCCAAGGAGATGAATGCAACCTTTGGTGCACATACAAGTCACTCAAAGCCTTTCTTTATGACTAAGCATTCATGCACACACTTAGGGGGAAGAAAGTGTCCATTCAACTAGTGCATGAATCTGCCGAATTTATGAACTATTTTAATACATTAGTGTGAACGTTTTTATTATTGTGTGAACACCTAGATGCCGAATTTGAATGGTCATCTATGTGCCTATAAATATTTGTTTTCTTTCATTTGTAAAGAGGTTTTTGAACTTTGTTTATTGTTTCTTTGTTAATGAAACTATTTGGAGAGGATCTTTCTCCCATATTTCGTTGAAGACTAGTTGGCCTATCTAGTTCTTAGTTTGTGTCAACCTTGTTCTTCTTTTGAACTTATCGCTCAACCGAGTGTGATTTTCACCCTTATACCGAGGTTCCTCCTTTGCTAAGTAGCGGGTCGAGGTTTATCACTTTCATCCTCCACCTTGAAAGCCTATAAGCATTTGGGTCGATATTTTCTAATATTGGTTCGTGCTTGCTTTTAAGAACCCTTTCTTCCATCTCCATCATTAAACCATTATACATAGCTTCCGTCCTATTTTCCTATCAACTTCATTCCAAAAGTGAATTGAACGATACTTTCTCATAGACGATCGAGCATTTCACATACGACTCGACTCATCCCCGAGGCAGATCGTATCATTTGGTATCAGATCTACCTAAAACGAGAAGCTTAGACATTCGAAGCGAAGCATTCCCGAGGTAGATTCAAAATATATATATAAAAAAATACTTCGTGAGATTCGAGTATTGTGTTGTAATTATCATTTTAAGTAGTTATAAAAAAAAGTATATAAAAAATTTGAAAAAAATTCAAAAAAAAAGGTGTTTTATGGAATTCGATTGTTGTTCGAATGTCAAAGCCCTTGATTTGATATCATTCCCGATCCATCTTCTGTTCTAACCTCATACACACCTAAACCTATACACATCTCACTTGTTACCCTATTGAAACTGACCCCTAAGCCTACGGTAAGGCTTTGGCAAGTCCGACTACAAAGTTGCGAAAGAAAAGATTGAGAGGTAAAAGGCACGAGCGAGTGAGATCATTCGAGTAGAGGTAAAAGCCAAACGGGTGTAAACACGAGCGGAAGTGACACCTTTTCCTTCTTCTTTTCGAGTGAAATTGTGAAGTTTGTGGTGAGGTACTTAATTTTTTTTATTTTGTTTTGTGATCTAACATTTTCTTTTCAGCAACAAAAATCATGTCACACGAAGAGTTCACCGAATTGGAATACCAATACTTGGTACAAGAAATGCAAAGAATGGTGAAGTCCAAATTCGATAAGTTGCATGAGACATTAGATTGATTGGAACAAAGAGATCCACGAGAACGAGTTTCATCAAGGCAAAACATAGAGTCGAGAACCCCACGAAGATATACACCCAATTATTACTTGAGAAAAGAGTCCCATTATGATTCCTATTCGACATCGACTTCAAGACCAAGAGATTACTATCGAGATTCTTTTTCGTCAAGGAATTCGAGAAGTCAAGAAGCCGACTATGATTTTTACTCCGTTTGAGAAGACGTCCAAAATGAAATCTGAAGAGATAGATATACCTCTTCCCGAACTTCAAAAAATCATTCAAGGAGTGTTCTACACGAAGTTTTTCACATGCAAATAGTTCTTGGCCTTTCGAACATGATCTCTATTCTCATGACTCTTTTGTACATTCTTGTAAAGAGAAAACAAAGAAAAGAAAAGAAAAAGCAAAAGAAGAAAAAGAAAATAAAATAAAAAGAAAAGAGAGGCAAGAGGCAAGTAAGAGAGAAAATGAGCGAATCTTGAGAGAACTTGAAAAAGCTTTTCAAAAAGCCTTTGAAAAGCAAAAAGAAAATGAAAAAGAAAATGAGATTGAAAAAGAGAACGAAAAGAAATTTGAGAGTGAAAAAGAAGTTGAAAAAGATATTGAAAAAGAGATTAAAGAGAAAGAAATTGAAACAAAAAAATCGAGTGAGAAAACAAGTGAGCAAGTGAAGATTATTTCTACTAACCCACCTGTTCGATCTTCTTGTGAGTTAACTTTTTAGATTCCTAGAAGTTTGTGCAACCAATTCCATCGACATTACCTTCCAAACGAGAGGTGTTTTAGGTTGTTCGAAAAAGGTAAGTTCACGAATGACAGCCACCCACTTGCAATTGAAGGTAAGAAAGGTAAGGATTCCTTATTTATTGATCCGAGGCCATTTGAATACAAAGTTGCTCATATAGATTTTTATGGCCTTATTTTTGAAAATCTTCCATCTTTTGATTTGGTTAATTACTGTTCACATATTAATGTTAACGATGTTGTTTCAAAAGATGTCATGAAGATTCCGTCTTATGACATGTTTTATAATGACAATTCTGTTGATTCTGTTGGATTGGTTCATCCTGTGCAAATTGTGAATGTGTGTGATAGCAGTTTTTCACATTTTGATTTGTTTGATTATAAAAAATTCTATGAATTCATCTTTCTATTTAAACGTGCCTATTCAAATGATTTGTGATGGATTTGAATTTCTGAAAGGTTGCATGATCACAACTTCTTTGCTCGATATATGCGTTAAAAGATTTTTGCATGAAATAATTGATCTGTTTGACTTTATTCTTCAAGATAAATCTCTGAAATTTTGTGCGAGATTTCCATGCGTTGATCTAACTGTTCGAGTAGAAATTACGATGCAAGATTGTTCAAGTATTTGCATGTTTAAGTTTCCTTTGATTTAGTTGCATGATAACATGTTGCATCATTTCTTTGGTGATAAAATGAATATGCTTGGTTGTGCCAATTTTTCAAGTCTAATTGAACGAGTGAAATTTTAATCATGGGATGAGTTGATTATATTTTCCTTATTTAACATGTTGCCTGCTAAATCAAATGACCAAGTTCGTGTGTTCAAGCCTGGTATTTGCTACATGAATTCATTTTATGGAGACATTAAGCACTTTGCATCATTTGCATTCAAATTATGTTTGCTTGATGTTCGAACTTTTGATAAGAAGGTGAAATTCAATGATTTGGGTTTCAATTTTGATTCGTTTACTAATCACCTTGTTTGGCCACATCTGAAATTTTCGTTCCATTTTGAGAAGGTAAGATTGACTTATGCTTTGGGGCTTGAATCAAATTTCAACGATGATTTATTTTTTTCTTTTCAGTCCATACCTCCTATTGAAACTAACCTTTTACATTTTTGTGAATGTAACCCTTTAAAAAGCATGAGCTGTCATGGTGCTTCGTCACCCACCTAAGTTGATCGAGATAAAAGGTTTGTTTTACATTATCTGTCCAAAGAGAGAAGATTCATCTTGTTTGAAAACGGTAAAATCGATCATAAATTTTTTTCTCTTCAAAATCGACAAGGTAAAGTTTACGAAAATTTTTAAATACGTTTACTCTATTCGAATATTGTTGAAAATCTTTTTGATGGTTTGATGTTTGGAAATTGTTTGTACCTTGTTGTGATTGATTGTTGTCTTTGGCCTAGTAGTGATCCATTTGTGTTGGAAAGTGATTACACAAATCATGTTGTTAATAAGCGAAAGAGTGAGTTAGTTTCCAATTGGCCATGGTACACTTTGCGTGTACATTGCCATGAATTTTTATTTTTGAATAAACATATTGAAAAGTTTTGGTTGTGGATTAACGTATTTGAATCTTTACAAATGTTCATGAATAATTACCCCTTGATTCAGCTAAAGTTCACATGTTTGTAAAGATGGCTTAACAAGACTTTTTGATAAATTTACGTATGCCTGTTTTGCACAATTAAGATTCTGGGCATATGATTAGTTGAGTGCGTTTTCCTTGAATTTTGATTATCATGTGTCTCTAACTTCTTTGAGTTTCTCTTTTCCAAAAGTGGTGAGACTTTTTCAGGTTTGTGTGACATCTTCCATACCATTTGACCGAGAAAAACCATGCACGAGTCAAAGTTCTCCCATGGACAAACAGCTCGACTTGAGGACAAGTCACCTAAAAGAGGGGGATGATACGAGCATGCCCTGTGAACTTTATCGAGCAAGTCTGTCAAGCTGAGCATTGACATGTTGGCAAGCTGATCCCAGCTCGTTTCCAGCTCCAAGAGCTCCGTCCAGTTCAAATCCAGCTTATTCGAGCTCAATCCAACTTGCCTGAGCTAAACCGAGCTCACTCTTAGCTCATATTCAGCTTACGAGCTAAACCTTAGCTCAACTTCAGCTTAGGAGTTTAATCTCAGCTTAACTTTAGCTTAAGGGCTAAAGCTTAGCTCATTTTAGCTCAAACCCGGTTTTAGACTTTAATGCATTAAATAAAATCTGAACATAATTATTTAAGCATCAAATTTGACTTATATTAATATTTGTTTTAATATGTCATAGTTATTACATATTTTAATTATGTTCACATTGTAGCCGATTTAATGCATGACATTAATATGTTCACATGATGTCTCATAATTTGATTTTATTTTTTTGTAGATAATGATCAAGGACGGCACAATGTATGGATGAAGAAACATCTCTTTTGGGCATTCCACACTCATGAATGAAGAAGTATTAAATGTTGGTGCATGTATGGCTAGATGCAAGGTTTCTACTAATTCATGCATGTGTCAAATGCATGTATGGACATTAAAGGCTAGTCCATGAATGGATCAAATGCATGGGATGATAGAATGCATGAATGGCTTAAGTGCATGTATGGTGGCTGTGTCCTAACTTTCCAAGGCACTTATTCGGCAAAGAAGTAGCTGCTAACTAATTTTATGTTGACCATAGAGCTCCTTGAACATGTTCGCAATTTGAATTGACCTATAAGCTACTACACTGCATGGATGGGTTCAAGAACGTCCAAAGGAAGGAATTAACTCAATAATTCAACACATTGATTGAATTAAGTGCATGCACAAAGGGGAGAACAAATTTACTTGGTTCAAGCTGCCATTTATGAACCTACATGCCATTAAAGTGTTTAATTATGAAGATACATGTTCCATACAAGTGCATGAACGTCCCAAGGAGATGAATGCAACCTTTGGTGCACATACAAGTCACTTGAAGCCTTTCTTTATGACTAAGCATTCATGCAAACACTTAGGGGGAAGAAAGTGTCCATTCAACTAGTGCATGAATCTGTCGAATTTATGAACTATTTTAATACATTAGTGTGAACGTTTTTATTATTGTGTGAACACCTAGATGTCGAATTTGAATGGTCATCTATGTGCCTATAAATATTTGTTTTCTTTCATTTGTAAGGAGGTTTTTGAACTTTGTTTATTGTTTCTTTGTTAATGAAACTATTTGGAGAGGATCTTTCTCCCATATTTAGTTGAAGACTTGTTGGCCTATCTAGTTCTTAGTTGGTGTCAACCTTGTTCTTCTTTTGAACTTATCGCTCAACCGAGTGTGGCGTTCACCCTTATACCGAGGTTCCTACTTTGCTAAGTAGTGGGTCGAGGTTTATCACTTTCATCCTCTGATGTGATCCGGCCCGGGTAGATGAGTCGAATTCACATAGTTGCCCGATCGTAGTTCGAGAGAGTCGTTCGTGCCTCAAATTTTAGTAATAAAAGTAAAATAATGGATTAGAATAAGCGGAAGGTTTCAAGAAGGGTAAGTTTAGTAATAGGTTCTGTTATGTGTACCAAAGATGGGTGATGGATAAATGAGTCAGTTTGGTTACAAGAAGGAAAAGTTGAAAGATGGGGAATGGAAAAACAAACTCAATGTCAGGAATGATTCAACACTAAGAAGTGTCACCCCGGTTCCTATATTGTTAAGGTGAAAAGATGGATAGATGGATAGGTGAACGCCACACCAAGATTGGTGATAAGTTCAAACAATACGATTGACGCCACTAGCACAAGCCAGATAAGTCTTTCGAAACTTGTATGAGATATGAGAGGAAGCAACCTCACAAGAACAAATGTTCATTAAAAATTTTGGTAAAAGTCCCTTACAATTAAAAGAAAACAAATACTTATAGGCACATAGATGACCTGATAAAGGGACGCACGCGGACCAAGATCGAGTTGCCAAGTCACGAGAAACTCCTACGAAAGATCCTAGACGAACAGATCTGAAATCAAAAACAAATATTAAGATTAAACCGAATTAGATTTGAATTTAAAATTCCCAAATTCAATTAAAAGAGCAGCAAGAAGAAAAGAAATAGAATCGATGAATCAAACGAAATTGAGAAGAAAGAAAAGATGCGAATCTGCCAAGGAATTGATTCGGCCAAGAATGCCCAATTTCCAGCAATCAATTGATTCCCAAATTGAAAGAAATCCAATCGGCAAAACCCTAGGAATTGGGGATTTTTGGGTTCGAATGGGTGCTGCCAATAGGAGAACAACTTAAACGATGAGATCTTGAGTTTAATCAATGCTGGAAAACAAACAAGAATAGCAAAATGTTAGATGAGAAATCGGCACAAGTATAAGCAAAGAAAAGTAAAGAAAGAAATCGAAAACAGCAAGAATTAAAGGATAAGTCCTAAAGATCCTTGAAATCCCGAAAGATTTCACAAATCTCTTCAAACGGCTCTAATCTCCCCTCCAAAGAATATCGATGGCAAGAAGAAGGTTGAAGATGGCTCCCACAATCAAAAGATTGTTAAAACAACTTCTAAAGAAAACTCAAGAGAGAATTCTTGGAGAAAACCCCAAAGAAAATTCTGCACTCAACAAATCTGAAATTTGATAGAAAAAAATAATAATAAGATGTTTTTACAAAGGGTGGCTGGCCAAGGCTTATATAGGCCTCCAACAAATCCTAATCTCACAAGTAACTAATAAAAATTAAACCTAATTAATAAAATAACAAGGTAAATTCGGCCATGCACTTATATGGGCTGTTTTGGGCCGAATTTTACATGTAATGCTCCTAAAGATAAAAAAAATTAAATTAAACAAGTAAGATGTTTACAAATTGGGCCCTTTGACATTTTGGCCTGATTTTCAACTAAGTATGAAGAAATTTCTTGATTGGGCTGGATTTTGGTTATTGGGCCTCGCCTTCAAGAATTTGGGCTCGTGATCCATCTCCTACCAAAATTGGGTCGTTGACGCTCGTAATGGAGATCCAATGCGTTTTGGCTGCAAGATTTGGTTTCTTGGACCAAGATTTCCAAGATTTGAAATCTTGATTTTCTTGATTCTTGAAATCTCTTCGAACAGCAAAATTGGGCCAAGATTCGATTTCTTGATTTTCTTGAAAACAAGAAAGTGAATCTTGATTTTCTTGTTCTCTCGTGTATGCATCTAAGGCCTTGCTAACAAGCTCTTGAATGGTCCCATTTAGTTTGGACCGCATTTGTTGGGCCTTTGATCTCGTTATTGGGCCTTGTGGCAATTTGAGCCCATCACGTTCTTGAACTTGGATTGGGCCTTTATGACTCGTATCATTCCCCCTTCCTCAAAAAGATTCATCCTCGAATCTAAAAAATCAAATGAACTCGACTTTCCTCGATCGAACGGGACTAATGGTAATTGAGTCCACTGAAAAGAATAGCCATGAAATAGTAAATAGCAACGCAAACAAGCTTGTAGTCCAATTATAAGCATAATAGAACAGGTATAACGCATGTGAATGGACAGATTCAGATTACCATGCCTTAATCGACGGTCTATAGATTCACTCACACATGCATTATCAAAAACAAGAATCTTTTTATCAACCATCAAAATAGATTTATCATCAATAAATAAAATAGGACAGTCAAGCACGTTTCGATCTAAGTGTTCATCAACACGATCTTTGTCGCTATCCGAGGAGTACAAAAGTGTTTCAAAGGTTTCAAGCATCTTACCTTGATAAGCAAAAGAATAAGGGTCGATTTTACCTTTTTCATTTAAAACAAACCTTCGTTCATCGGGGGCATAGTGTAGTCGAATCTCCGTTGTTGAGTTAACCTTTGTCAAATGGAACTCAAACTTCATGTACAACCACATAAACTGTTTAAGGCATGAATATAAATTGAAAACAAATTTGGAAAATTTCGTTACGTTATTCTCCAAAACAGATTTGGACAAATTCGAGGATTTTACACAAGGTAAATCAAGAGAATAACAAATCACGCTTCTTTTCGTAATGACTTTATCAACCACAATCGAAGAGTAACAATTAATCGGATCAAAATGAGGGAATCTTTTAAGAACTAAGTCACCAAAAGTTTTATCAATAATTTTCAAATCTGCACTGGACTCGGTTTCTAAAATTTCCTTACCTCGCTTACCTTCGGGATCATGTAGTGTGATTTCATCTTTGCCTAAGTTGATCGTATGAAAGCGTCTTTCATTTGAGAGGTATTGAAGTTGAAAGTTATCTTTCGATCTTTCGGGAACCTGAAAAGTAGCAACACAAGAAAAATTCATATCTTGGTTAGTGGAAACATTCCTCACTACCCTTTCCACGTCTTTTTCTTTTGTTTCTTTTTCTAATTCATTTTCTCTTCTTTCTTCAATTTCTTTTTCACTCTCAATCTCTTTTTGCTCTTTTCAATTCTCTTTTTCTTTTCCCTCACTTGTTTTAACAGAATTTTTCAGTTTGATTTGGTCCTCATGGACTTGTTCCGGAGTGAGCGGCACTAAGGTGAGTTTCTTTCCTTGATGCTTGAAAGAATACCTATTGGTACGACCATCGTGAGTGACTTTTCGATCCAGTTGCCATGGTTCTCCTAGCAACAAATGGCAGGCTTGAATAGGCATTACGTCGCACACAACTTCGTCTTGATACTTACAGATAGAAAAGGTGATGTGCACTTGTTGAGTGACCCTAAATTGGCCTTTGTTGCTAAGCCCTTGTAGTTGATAAGGTTGTGGATGCTTGGTAGTGGTTAAGCAAAGCTTTTCCACCATCGTCGTACTGGCTATGTTTGAGCAACTTTCACCATCAATAATAACTCTACAAAGCTTACCTTGTACATGGCAGCGAGTATGAAAGAGATGTTCTCGTTGCTGCTCGCTCTTTGGTTTTGCCAAAGATGATTGTCCACGATCATGAAAATCATCATCCATTCTAGTGACACGTCGAGGGCCGCGCCTCTGGGGTTGGTTATCCCTATCTTCTTTGATTGGATCTCGATATTGAGGTTCTTGATTCAATCGCACCTCATTGATGGTAGTAGTCAAAGCTCGAAGAGCAGCAGCCTGTTCATCCAACTGTTGTTGGAATTTTTTAAATATGTCACTATTATTATCACCTGTAGACATTTTTTTTAAAACCTGCAAAACACTCAACACTCAAAAATAAAAGTTATCAAACCTCACCGTTAATCACTCAAAAAGAAAAAAAAATCAAATTCTCAATGAGGTCGAATTCAATCTTGTGAGTTCTTTATCAGAGTTTATATCAACCAATTAGAGAGTGTGAACCAAACTACCAAAGAATCCTAATTTGCACTAGGATGCCAAAAACTGACGAGACACCAATTGATTCGTGTTGCACCGAGGAAGAATTGTGCACACGTGTAAATCCTACTAACACAAGAAACAAGAAGGTGTTAGATAACGTAAAGGAAGAATAAAGGTAAACAAATGAAAACCTACAGCTAAGAATCAATAAAAATTGCTGAAAACCCGAAAAACTACGGAGTAACTTGACAACTTCGTTCGAGGTGTTCCCGATCTCCAAAAATCACAAAATTAAATCTGGAGTGTCCTTATATATTGAATTTTTGATCTGGAAATTTTGGGCACCAAAATTCAACCCGCTGAATCTTTTTTTTTAAAATTTTTATTGAATTTCGTCTTTTTTGATTTTTTGACTTTTTTGACTGATTTTTTTGCGGAAATAATTTTTTTATATTCAATCACAGTGCCAAAAACATGTATGTAAAATTTCAGATCAATAGGACAACATTTACCCACTCAAATGAATTTTTTTTGAACAATTTTTCTGGGTAAAACTGCTGTTTATGCTTTAAAAAATAGAGATCAGTTTAGAAATCAACCAAGAACACCCAAAACGCCCAAAATCTGATACCAAATGATAGAGGAATGCACGCGGACCAAGATCGAGTCGTCAAGTCACGAGAAACTCCTACGAAAGCTCTAAACGAACAGATCTAAAAATTAAAACAAAGAACAAGATTAAACTAATCAGATCTGAAATTAAATCCCCAAATTCAATTAAATGAGCAGCAAGGAACAAAGAACGAATGAATAAATGTATTCGGAGTTCAAGAAGATGAAGTCGAACTCCAATAGTGAAATCCCACAAGCCGAATCTGCCCAAGAACAAACCGACAATAAAAACCCCAAATTCCAGCAACTTGATTTCCCCAAAATCAGAATATATTAATCGACAAGAACCCTAGGATTTAGGGATTTTGGTTCGAAACTTTACTGCCCAAAAGTAGACCGATTAAATGGAAGGATCTTGGAGTTAAACAAAGCTGAAACACAAGCAAGAACAGCAAAAAAGATTAGATAATGAATCGGCACAAGTAGGAATAAAGAAACAACTCGAGATTTCAGCCATATCTATAAGAATTGTGGACATACTGCTTTTGAAAAATTTTATCTTGTAGATGGCTTTCTTTTTCGTTTAAACAGGTTATGCATACCAAAGTGTTCCATGAGAGAATTGTTGATTCATGAAGCCCATAGTGGGGGATTAATGGGACATTTTGGAGTGGCCAAAACACTAGACATATTGCAAGAACACTTCCATTGGCCACATATGAAGAAGGATGTGGAAAAGGTATGTTCCAAGTGCATTACATGCAAACAAGCAAAATCTAAGGTAATGCCTCATGGCCTTTACACTCCTCTACCGATTCCTACTTCACCTTGGGTAGATTTATCCATGGATTTTATTTTAGGTTTGCCTCGAACAAAAAAAGGAAGAGATAGTATATTTGTTGTTTTTGACAGGTTTTCAAAGATGTCACATTTTATTCCTTGTCACAAAACAGATGATGCTACACATGTGGCAGACTTATTCTTTAAAGAAGTGGTAAGACTTCATGGCATCCCTAAAACAATTGTTTCTGATAGAGATGTCAAATTCCTTAGCCACTTTTGGAAGGTATTGTGGGGTAAGCTTGGTACTAAATTGCTTTATTCTACTACATGTCACCCCCAAACTGATGGTCAAACTAAAGTAGTTAATCGAATCTTAGGGACTTTATTACGAGCTGTTGTGGGAAAGAACATTAGAAATTGGGAAGAATGCCTACCATTTGTTGAATTTGCATATAATAGATCTATTCATTCTACAACTGGTTATTCCCCATTTGAACTTGTTTATGGTTTTAACCCACTAACAGTACTTGATCTTGCGCCATTACCTCTTGAACACGTTATGAATTTAGATGGCGAACAGAAAGCTGAGTTGGTGAAATCCTTACATGAGAAGGCTAGACAGCGAATAGCCAAAACAAATGACGCCAACACCAACAAAGCAAACAAAGGGCGCAAACGGGTTGTACTAGAACCCGGAGATTGGGTTTGGGTCCATTTGAGGAAAGAACGATTTCCTACATAAAGGAAGACTAAGTTGGACCCAAGGGGCGATGGGCCTTTCCAAGTACTCGAGCGGATCAACGATAATGCCTATAAAATTGATCTACCTGGTGAGTACAATGTAAGTTCTACTTTTAATGTGGTTGACTTGTCCCCATTTGATTTTTTAGATTCGAGGACGAATCTTTTTGAGGAAGGGGGGAATGATACGAGTCATAAAGGCCCAATCCAAGTTCAAGAACGTGATGGGCTCAAATTGCCACAAGGCCCAATAACGAGATCAAAGGCCCGACAAATGCGGTCCAAACTAAATCGGACCATTCAAGAGCTTGTTAGCAAGGCCTTAGATGCATACACGAGAGAACAAGAAAATCAAGATTCACTTTCTTGTTTTCAAGAAAATCAAGAAATCGAATCTTGGCCCAATTTTGCTGTTCGAAGAGATTTCAAGAATCAAGAAAATCAAGATTTCAAATCTTGGAAATCTTGGTCCAAGAAACCAAATCTTGCAGCCAAAACGCATTGGATCTCCATTACGAGCGTCAACGACCCAATTTTGGTAGGAGATGGATCACGAGCCCAAATTCTTGAAGGCGAGGCCCAATAACCAAAATCCAGCCCAATCAAGAAATTTCTTCATCTTAGTTGAAAATCAGGCCAAAATGTCAAAGGGCCCAATTCGTAAACATCTTACTTGTTTAATTTAATTTTTTAATCTTTAGGAACATTACATGTAAAATTCGGCCCAAAACAGCCCATATAAGTGCATGGCCGAATTTACCTTGTTATTTTATTAATTAGGTTTAAATTTTTATTAGTTACTTGTGAGATTAGGATTTGTTGGAGGCCTATATAAGCATTGGCCAGCCACCCTTTGTAAAAACATCTTATTATTATTTTTTCTATCAAATTTCAGATTTGTTGAGTGCAGAATTTTCTTTGGGGTTTTCTCCAAGAATTCTCTCTTGAGTTTTCTTTAGAAGTTGTTTTAACAATCTTTGGATTGTGGGAGCCATCTTCAACCTTCTTCTTGCCACCGATATTCGTTGGAGGGGAGATTAGAGCCATTTGAAGAGATTTGTGAAATCTTTCGGGATTTCAAGGATCTTTAGGACTTCAATTTACTTTCTTGCTGTTCATTCTTTTCTTTTAAATTCTGTTTATGCCGATTCTTTTGATCTAACTTGTTTATTCTTCTTGTGAATTTCCAGCCATCTTTATTACTCAAAAAGATCGATCGGTACTCATTCTTGGTAGCCAAATTCGACTAAACTTATCTTTTCCAATTAATCTTGTCGAATTCTTCTTGTCAAAACTGACTGTTTTAGGTTGCTGGAATTTTAGGAAAAATCAAGTTGCTGGAATTTGGGGCTTTATTCATCGGTTTAGTTCTTGGACAGATTCGACTTGTTGAAAATCAATCTTGGAGATCGATTTCGTGTTTTTGCATTCCGAAAACATCTATTCATAAGATATTTGATTCTTGGCTGTTCTTGATTGTTTTGGGGATCTTAATTTCCAGATCTAATTTGTTTTTAATCTTGTTCTTTGTTTTGATTTCAGATCTGATTCGTCTAGAGCTTTCATAGGAGTTTCGCGTGACTTGGCAACTCGATCTTGGTCCGCACGCATTCTATATCATTTGGTATCGATCTTAGAAATCTCGAGTTGCCAAGTCACGAGAAACTCCTACGAAAGATCCTAGACGAACAGATCTGAAATCAAAAACAAATATTAAGATTAAATTGAATTAGATTTGAATTTAAAATTCCCAAATTCAATTAAAAGAGCAGCAAGAAGAAAAGAAATAGAATCGATGAATCAAACGAAATTGAGAAGAAAGAAAAGATGCGAATTTGCCAAGGAATTGATTCGGCCAAGAATGCCCAATTTCCAGCAATCAATTGATTCCCAAATTGAAAGAAATCCAATCGGCCAAACCCTAGGAATTGGGGGTTTTTGGGTTCGAATGGGTGCTGCCAATAGGAGAACAACTTAAACGATGAGATCTTGAGTTTAATCAATGCTGGAAAACAAACAAGAATAGCAAAATGTTAGATGAGAAATCGGCACAAGTATAAGCAAAGAAAAGTAAAGAAAGAAATCGAAAACAGCAAGAATTAAAGGATAAGTCCTAAAGATCCTTGAAATCCCGAAAGATTTCACAAATCTCTTCAAACGGCTCTAATCTCCCCTCCAAAGAATATCGATGGCAAGAAGAAGGTTGAAGATGGCTCCCACAATCAAAAGATTGTTAAAACAACTTCTAAAGAAAACTCAAGAGAGAATTCTTGGAGAAAACCCCAAAGAAAATTCTGCACTCAACAAATCTGAAATTTGATAGAAAAAAATAATAATAAGATGTTTTTACAAAGGGTGGCTGGCCAAGGCTTATATAGGCCTCCAACAAATCCTAATCTCACAAGTAACTAATAAAAATTAAACCTAATTAATAAAATAACAAGGTAAATTCGGCCATGCACTTATATGGGCTGTTTTGGGCCGAATTTTACATGTAATGCTCCTAAAGATAAAAAAAATTAAATCAAACAAGTAAGATGTTTACAAATTGGGCCCTTTGACATTTTGGCCTGATTTTCAACTAAGTATGAAGAAATTTCTTGATTGGGCTGGATTTTGGTTATTGGGCCTCGCCTTCAAGAATTTGGGCTCGTGATCCATCTCCTACCAAAATTGGGTCGTTGACGCTCGTAATGGAGATCTAATGCGTTTTGGCTGCAAGATTTGGTTTCTTGGACCAAGATTTCCAAGATTTGAAATCTTGATTTTCTTGATTCTTGAAATCTCTTCGAACAGCAAAATTGGGCCAAGATTCGATTTCTTGATTTTCTTGAAAACAAGAAAGTGAATCTTGATTTTCTTGTTCTCTCGTGTATGCATCTAAGGCCTTGCTAACAAGCTCTTGAATGGTCCCATTTAGTTTGGACCGCATTTGTCGGGCCTTTGATCTCGTTATTGGGCCTTGTGGCAATTTGAGCCCATCACGTTCTTGAACTTGGATTGGGCCTTTATGACTCGTATCATGACCATTCAAATTTGGAATCTAGGTGTTCACACAATAATAAAAACGTTCACACTAATGTATTAAAATAGTTCATAAATATCGGTAGATTCATGAACTAGTTGAATGGACATTTTCTTCCCCCTAAGTGTGTACATGAATGCTGAATCATAAAGAAAGGCTTCAAGTGACTTGTATGTGCACCAAAGGTTGCATTCATCTCCTTGGGACGTTCATGCACTTGTATGGAACATGTATCCTCATAATTAAACTCTTTAATAGCATGTAGGTTCATAAATGGCAGCATGAACCTAGTAAATTCGTTCTCCCCTTTGTGCATACACTTAATTCAATCAATGTGTTGAATTATTGAGTTAATTCCTTCCTTTGGACGTTCTTGAACCCATCCATGCATGTGTAGTAGCTTGTAGGTCAATTCAAAGTGTGAATAGCTACTTCTTGGCCGAATAAGTGCCTTGGAAAGTTAGGAGACAGCCACCATACATGCACTTAAGCCATTCATGCATTCTATCATCCCATGCATTTGATCCATTCATGGACCAACCTTTAATGTCCATACATGAATTCGACACATGCATGAATTTGTAGAAAAATTGCATCTAGCCGTACATGCACCAGCATTTAATACTTCTTCATTCGTGAGTGTGGAATGCCCAAAAGAGATGTTTCTTCATCCATACATTGTACCGTCCAAAGGGATGTACCTACATGAAATAAACAAGTCATTAAGATATCTCATGGACACTCATAAATTCGGCATGATGTGAACACATTAATGTCATGCATTAATTCAGCTATGTGAACATAATCAATTTATGTAATGACTATGGCATATTAATAACAAATATTAATATAAGACAAGTTTAATGCTTAAATAAATATGTGTAAATTTTTATTTAATGCATTAAAGACAAAACCGAGTTTAAACTAAAATGAGCTAAGCTTTAGCTTGTGAGCTAAAGTTGAGCTGAGGCTAAACTCCTAAGCTGAAGTTGAGCTAAGGTTTAGCTCGTGAGTTGAAAGTGAGCTCAGTTTAGCTCAGGCAAGTTGGATCGAGTTTGAATAAGCTAGATTTGAGCTGGACAGAGCTCGTGGAGCTGGAAACGAACTTGGATCAGCTTGCCAACATGTCATTGCTCGGCTTGACAGACTTGCTCGATAAAGTTCGCGGGGTGTGCTCGTATCATTCCCCCCTCTTTTAGGCGACTTCTCCTCAAGTCGAGCTGTTTATCCATGGGAGAACTTTGACTCGTGCATGGTTTTCCTCGATCAAATGGGATGGAAGATGTCACACAAACCTGAAAAATTCTTACCACAGCCGGTAAAAAGAAACTCAAAGGAGTCAAATTCAAATGTGTTCGATAGTTCATAAAATATTCATTCAATCGAACATATGCCAAAAATCTCAATTGGACAAAGCAAGCATAAATAAATTTATCAAAGAATTTCGTTAGACCATCGTTACAAACATGAAAACTAAGTTGGATCAAGGGATAATTGGTTGAAAATGATGGTAGGCACTTAAACACATTATTCCTCATCCAAAACATTTTAATTTCTTTAATCGAATATGGTAACTCATTTGGTCCCTTGTCTTGCTCATGCAAGGTATGCCATGGCCAAAGGTATGCTAACTCTTCCTTTCGTTTTTGAACAACATGAGGAGTGTCTCCAAATTCCAACATAATAATCACATCATTACAATGCCAAAAGGAAAAATCCGTCTCATCACAGTATAAATAATTTCCAAACAACAAATCAAGGGAATTTTCAACTTCAATCGAATTGAGCAAAGATATTTGAAAATTTTTAGATGACTTACCTTGACGAATATGAAGAGAAGACAATTGAGGATTGGGTTTACCTTTCTCTATCAAAATGAATCTTCTCTCTTTGGATAGATAACGTAAGACAAACCTATTACTCCGATAAATTTGAATAGGTGGTGACGCACCATGACATGTCTTGCTCCTCGAGGGGTGGAATTCACAAAAATAAGACTGGTTAGTATTATCGAAAACTATGGACTTAAATGGAAAAGGAAAGTTACCATGGAAATTTGATTCAATTCCAAAAACATAGGTTGGCCTTACCTTCTCGAAATGAAACGAAAATTTCAGATGTGGCCAAACAAGGTGATTAATAAATGAATCAAAATTGAAACCCAAATCATTGAATTTCACCTTCTTATCAAAAGTTTGAACATCAAGCAAACATATTTTGATTGCAAATGATGCAAAGTGCTTAATGTTTCCATAAAAGGAATTCATGTAGCAAATACCAGGCTTGAACACACGAACTTGTTTAGGAATTCCAACAAGCAACAAATTAGAAAAAGATATAATCAACTCACCACACGAATTATATTTCACTAGTTTAAACACACATGTTGATTTGACAAAACCGAGCATACCAAAATGCAAAGGTTTATACTTCACGAGTATTAATCGGGAATACAAATCACTACATGGAAAGTTCGCACAAAAACTCAAAGATTGTTCATGAAGAACACAATTGCACATATCATGTGAAGATCTTTTAACATGGATGCCAAACAAAGAATTTTTAACGAACATGCAACTTTTCAAACAGGCAGATTTATCACAAATCAATTGAGCAGGCATATTTAAACATAAAGATTTAACACATGAGTTCAAAAATTTTGCAGGGTCAAACACATCAGAATTTTTACGTGGCAGACTTTGATCAAACATGTTCAAAATTTGCTTAGAGCAAACTAATCCAATGTTGTCAACAAATTTGCCAATGTAGTAATTGTCATAAGAAAAGCTGTATATGGCACCTTTTAAAACAAATTCGTTAACAACAGTAAGTGAACAAAAATTATCCAAATCAAGTGACTTTGATTCGATAAACAAAGAATCCTTACCTGGACCTTCGATCGCAAGTGGGTGGTAGTCATTCGCGAACTTACCTTTTTCGAACAACCTAAAACACCTCTCGTTTGGAAGGTAATGTAGATGGAATTGGTCGCACAAACTTCTAGGAACCTGAAAAGTTAATTCACAAGAAGATCGAACAGGTGGGTTAATAGAAATAATCCTCACATGCTCACTTGTTTTCTCACTCAATTCTTTTTCTTCTGAATCACTCGTTTCTTTTGTTTCAATTTCTTTTTCATCTTCTTTTTCACTCTCAAATTTCTTTTCGTTCTCTTTTTCAATCTCATTTTCTTTTTCATTTTCTTTTTGCTTTTCAAAGGCTTTTTCAAAGGCTTTTTCAAGTTCTCTCAAGATTCGCTCATTTTCTCTCTTACTTGCCTCTTGCCTCTCTTTTCTTTTTATTTCATTTTCATTTTCTTCTTTTGCTTTTGCTTTTCCTTTTCTTTTCTTTGTTTTCTCTTTACAAGAATGTACAAAAGAACGATGAGAATACAAATCTTGTTCGAAAGATGAAGAACTATTTGCATATGATTCATAATCAAAACTTCGTGAAGAATACTCCGAGTAAGATTTCTTTGAAGATCTAGTAGGAGTATGTCTTTCTCTTCGAACGCCATCTTGGAACGAATCAAAATCGTAATCGGCTTCTCGTCTTCTCGAATTTCTTGATGAAAAGGACTTTCGATCGAAGTCACTTCTCGAATTCGCTAATGAATATGAGTCATAGTATGAATCTCTTTGTCTCGAAGTAGATGACGAAAAGGAATCACGATTGGAACTTTTTTTCAGGTAGTAGTCGGGGGTATATCTCTGTGGGGTTTTTGGTTCCATTTTACGACTTGAAGAAACTCGATCACTTTGGTCTCGTTTAGTCGCCATTCTTCGCATTTCTTGAACCAAGTATTGGTATTCCAATTCGGTGAACTCTTCGCGTGACATGATTTTTGTTGCTAAAAAGAAAATGTTAGATCACAAAACAAAATAAAAAAATTAAGTACCTCACCACAAACCTCACAATTTCACTCGAAAAGAAGAAGAAAAAAGGTGTCACTCCCGCTCGTGTTTACACTAGTTTGGCTTTTACCTCCACTCAAATGATCTCACTCGCTCTAGCCTTTTACCACTCAAGCTTACTCTCGTAACCTCATATTTTGTTTCTTTCGACTTGTCTTGGTGCCTTGGGGTCGGTTTCAAGATGGTTACAAAGGTTAGAATGTCACGGTGTACGGGTAGGCTAAAAGAAAAATAGTCTTTGGTGTAGTGTGGCATTTTGGGGGGGTAAAAGTTGCTGGAAAGAAAGATTAAAGGTCGGAACAAAAATGTAAACAAAAGAATAGATCTTGATCACACACTTTCCTTCTTTTTTTTAATTTCGTATTTTTTTTGTCTTTTTTTAATACTTCACAATATCACTATTACAAGAGAGAGAACGAAAATTACAACTTGAATTTTTTTTAATTCAAATTTTTTTTAACTACGAACCTATTTCGATCTTGTTACGAATGTCGACGCCTCTCGATTTACAAGCTCTGATACCAAATGATGTGATCCGACCTGGGTAGATGAGTCGAATTCACGTAGTTGCCCAATCGTAGTTCGAGAGAGTCGTTCGTGCCTCGGATTTTAGTAATAAAAGTAAAATAATGGATTAGAATAAGCGGAAGGTTTCAAGAAGGGTAAGTTTAGTAATAGGTTCGGTTATGTGTACCAAAGATGGGTGATGGATAAATGAGTCGGTTTGGTTACAAGAAGGAAAAGTTGAAAGATGGGGAATGGAAAAACAAACTCAACGTCAGGAATGATTCAACACTAAGAAGTGTCACCCCGGTTCCTATATTGTTAAGGTGAAAAAATGGATAGATGGATAGGTGAACACCACACCAAGATTGGTGATAAGTTCAAACAAGACGATTGACGCCACTAGCACAAGCCAGATAAGTCTTTCGAAACTTGTATGAGATATGAGAGGAAGCAACCTCACAAGAACAAATGTTCATTAACAATTTTGGCAAAAGTCCCTTACAATGGAAAGAAAACAAATACTTATAGGCACATAGATGACCATTCAAATTCGGCATCTAGGTGTTCACACAATAATAAAAACGTTCACACTAATGTATTAAAATAGTTCATAAATTCGGCAGATTCATGAACTAGTTGAATGGACACTTTCTTCCCCCTAAGTGTGTGCATGAATGCTTAATCATAAAGAAATTCTTCAAGTGACTTGTATGTGCACCAAAGGTTGCATTCATCTCTTTGGGACGTTCATGCACTTGTATGGAACATGTATCCTCATAATTAAACTCTTTAATAGCATGTAGGTTCATAAATGGCAGCATGAACCTAGTAAATTCGTTCTCCCCTTTGTGCATACACTTAATTCAATCAATGTGTTGAATTATTGAGTTAATTCCTTCCTTTGGACGTTCTTGAACCCATCCATGCATGTGTAGTAGCTTATAGGTCAATTCAAAGTGTGAACAGCTACTTCTTGGCTGAATAAGTGCCTTGGAAAGTTAAGAGACAGCCACCATACATGCACTTAAGCCATTCATGCATTCTATCATCCCATGCATTTGATCCATTCATGGACCAACCTTTAATGTCCATACATGCATTCGACACATGCATGAATTTGTAGAAACCTTGCATCTAGCCCTACATGCACCAGCATTTAATACTTCTCCATTCATGAGTGTGGAATGCCCAAAAGAGATGTTTCTTCATCCATACATTGTACCGTCCAAAGGGATGTACCTACATGAAATAAACAAGTCATTAAGATATCTCATGGACACTCATAAATTCGGCATGATGTGAACACATTAATGTCATGCATTAATTCAGCTATGTGAACATAATTAATTTATGTAATGACTATGGCATATTAATAACAAATATTAATATAAGACAAGTTTAATGCTTAAATAAATATGTGCAAATTTTTATTTAATGCATTAAAGACAAAACTGAGTTTAAACTAAAATGAGCTAAGCTTTAGCTTGTGAGCTAAAGTTGAGCTGAGGCTAAACTCCTAAGCTGAAGTTGAGCTAAGGTTTAGCTCGTGAGTTGAAAGTGAGCTAGGAGTGAGCTCAGTTTAGCTCAGGCAAGATGGATTGAGCTCGAATAAGCTGGATTTGAGCTGGACGGAGCTCGTGGAGCTGGAAACGAGCTTGGATCAGCTTGCCAACATGTCATTGCTCGGCTTGACAGACTTGCTCGATAAAGTTCGCGGGGCATGCTCGTATCATCCTCCACCTTGAAAGCCTATAAGCATTTGGGTCGATATTTTCTAATATTGGTTCGTGCTTGCTTTTAAGAACCCTTTCTTCCATATCCATCATTAAACCATTATACATAGCTTCTGTCCTATTTTCCTATCAACTTCATTCCAAAAGCAAATTGAACGATACTTTCTCATAGACGATCGGGCATTTCACATACGACTCGACTCATCCCCGAGGTAGATCGTATCATATAGTGATACGAGCACGCCCCGCGAACTTTATCGAGCAAGTCTGTCAAGCTGAGCAATGACATGTTGGCAAGCTGATCCCAGCTCGTTTCCAGCTCCACGAGCTCCGTCCACCTCAAATCCAGCTTATTCGAGCTCAATCCATCTTGTCTGAGCTAAACCGAGCTCACTCCTAGCTCACTTTCAACTCACGAGCTAAACCTTAGCTCAACTTCAGCTTAGGAGTTTAGCCTCAGCTCAACTTTAGCTCACATGCTAAAGCTTAGCTCATTTTAGTTTAAACTCAGTTTTGTCTTTAATGCATTAAATAAAAATTTGCACATATTTATTTAAGCATTAAACTTGTCTTATATTAATATTTGTTATTAATATGTCATAGTCATTACATAAATTGATTATGTTCACATAGCTGAATTAATGCATGACATTAATGTGTTCACATCATGCCGAATTTATGAGTGTTCATGAGATATCTTAATGACTTGTTTATTTCATGTAGGTACATCCCTTTAGACGGTACAATGTATGGATGAAGAAACATCTCTTTTAGGCATTCCACACTCATGAATGAAGAAGTATTAAATGCTGGTGCATGTAGGGCTAGATGCAAGGTTTCTACAAATTCATGCATGTGTCGAATGCATGTATGGACATTAAAGGCTAGTCCATGAATGGATCAAATGCATGGGATGATAGAATGCATGAATGGCTTAAGTGCATGTATGGTGGCTGTCTCCTAACTTTCCAAGGCACTTATTCGGCCAAGAAGTAGCTGTTCACACTTTGAATTGACCTATAAGCTACTACACATGCATGGATGGGTTCAAGAACGTCCGAAGGAAGGAATTAACTCAATAATTCAACACATTGATTGAATTAAGTGTATGCACAAAGGGGAGAACGAATTTACTAGGTTCATGCTGCCATTTATGAACCTACATGCTATTAAAGAGTTTAATTATGAGGATACATGTTCCATACAAGTGCATGAACGTCCCAAGGAGATGAATGCAACCTTTGGTGCACATACAAGTCACTTGAAGCCTTCCTTTATGATTAAGCATTCATGCACACACTTAGGGGGAAGAAAGTGTCCATTCAACTAATTCATGAATCTGCCAAATTTATGAACTATTTTAATACATTAGTGTGACCATTTTTATTATTGTGTGAACACCTAGATGCCGAATTTGAATGGTCATCTATGTGCCTATAAGTATTTGTTTTCTTTCAGTTGTAAGGGACTTTTTGCCAAATTTTTTATTGAATTTAATCTTGTGAGAATTTTCTTCTCTAAATTTTGTTTGAGACTTTGTTGACTTATCTACCTAGTAGTGGCGTCAACCCTGTTTCGTTCACCCATATACCGAGGTTCCTACTTTGTTAAGTAGTGGGTCGAGGTTCTATCATTTTCATTTTCGCCTTGAAAGCCTATAAGCATTTGGGTCGATATTTTCTAATATTGGTTCGTGCTTGCTTTTGAGTTCCTTCTTTCCATTCTTTCATTTACTTTAAACCGAACCTTAATATTCATATTTTAAACCCTTCATTTGAACCCCTTGAATAGCTTCCGCATAATTTATTTAGAAACATCTTTTTTGAACAAACCAAACGATACTTTCTCGTAGACGATTGGGCAAACTCGCATACAACTCGACTCTCCCCGAGGCGATTCGTATCATATAGGCTTGAAAGAAACACGGTTGACGCCACTGCCAGGTAGATAAGTCAACAAAGTCTCAAACAAAGTTTAGAGAAGAAAATTCTCACAAGATTAAATTCAATAAAAATTTTGGCAAAAGTCCCTTACAATTGAAAATAACCAACTATTTATACTAGTATCTTATGCTAGCCGAATAGTCCATTCATGAACTTAACAATTAAGTAATATACCTAATTAAAACATGAAACTTCTAGAAAAATGTCCAATGATGTTCTTGTCCATGTTCGGCCGAATGGGAGGTGAGTGGTTAGCTTCATGAATATGCATTGATGTACTTGGATAAATGTTCTTCATGCATGCATGGCTAGATTCGGCTAACTCCTTTAATGGAGCCTTCAATTCATGTTGTTTCACCATGAGTGGCTTAATTAAATGAGGCTCCATGAAGGACCAAACTTGGTGTGAACAAGGAGCTTGAGTAGACTCTTGTGTGTGAACATCCAACCGAATGGTCATCATGGTGTGAACACAAGGTGTGAACACATGATCAATACATGAACCGTCCAATGCATGGTCCATCATTAATTTGATCCATGAATCTTCAAATACATGAATGACCATCATGAACATGCATATGCCTCTTGATTGCCCTCCATTGAACCTTTCTATGCATGCACCTTGCATTAATTCCTTACATGCATGTGCCGTCCAAAGGGATGTACCTACATGAAATAAACAAGTCATTAAAACATCTCATGAACACTCATAAATTCGGCATGATGTGAACACATTAATGTCATGCATTAATTCGGCTATATGAACATAATCAATTTATGTAATGACTTTGACCTATTAATAACAAATATTAATATAAGACAAGTTTAATGCTTAAATAAATATGTGCAAATTTTTATTTAATACATTAAAGACAAAACTGAGTTTAAACTAAAATGACCTAAGCTTTAGCTCATGAGCTAAAGTTGAGCTGAGGCTAAACTCCTAAGCTGAAGTTGAGCTAAGGTTTAGTTCGTGAGTTGAAAATGAGCTAGGAGTGAGCTCGGTTTAGCTCAGGCAAGATGGATTGAGCTCAAATAAGCTGGATTTGAGCTGGACGGAGCTCGTGGAGCTAGAAACGAGCTGGGATCAGCTTGCCAACATGTCAATCCTCGGCTTGACAGACTTGTTCGATGAAGTTCGCGGGGCGTGCTCGTATCAACAAATTAAATAGCTACAGCAATTAAATTTGTCCCAACTATGACACATTAAATTGATGCATGAACTAAGACACATTTAATATTTAATTTATTATGTCCAGATTTTGACACATTTATTTAATCTTAAATATTTTAATAACTTAATAATTATTTTCCAGTAACTTTATTGCATAAAAGTAAATAAAAATGAAACCAAGCACTTGGAGCTACCTTCAAGACGCCATGATACGCCCCGGCCTCGGTGATGAGAGTCGAGTCGTTGATGTGCCCGATCGTGAATTGGAGTAATATTAAGGTTTGTCGAAAATAGGTTAAGAAAGAAAAGATAAAGGATCAAATTAGTTCAAAAGTGGTGATGGAATGTATTGAGGTTGATATGTGAACGAAAATAAAGTATTCAAGTTGAACCAACACAATATAAGTGTGTTAACCCGGGACTTATATGAATACTTAGGTATGTTTGTATGGATGGAAAACGAATAAATTGGAACCTTGACTCGCTATCAAAGATGATAGGAACCTTGGTATAATTTGAACGCCACACTTTGGGTACAAAGTGATAAGTTCAGAAAGAAAGACAGGTTGACACCACAAGGGTTACTTGATAAGTCAGACGAGTCTTTGGAGAACAATGAGAGTTGAAAACAAACTCACAAAGTAATCAGATATCATATAAGATTCAAAAGTATATTGTCTAACCCCAAAATGATTACAAAACAACTATTTATAATATAAATTCCTAAGGTAGTCGAATGGCTAATAAGATGCTGAATGGTCAGCCAAAATTAAAACAAAAGAGGCTGGAAATTTCCAGCAACCTTCCTAGGACATTTTTGGGAAGCTTCATGCATGAAGAATTCAATTGGGCAGCTTCTAGATGGAGTCCATTCAGCTGGACATTAATGGAAGTATTGGTGAGCTGAATAAGAGGTCTTGGTTCGGCCAATAAAGTTGAATGCACCTTAATGAAGCCTCCTTGTGAGCTGAACAGCTTGCCCATTTTTAATGACGTTTTGGGGATCTCCAACAGCCCATGGTGTGAACATCAAATAGGAACAGCCTTGTGTGTGTGAACTCATGAAACTGAATGGCCAAAAGATAGCAAAAATTTATTTATCAGCTGGGGCGTCCTCCAAGGTAATTAAAGAGCTGAATTGAGCTGCTTTGGAAAGTGAAAAGAAACTCCCAAAAAGGCCCTTGCTGTTCATGAAGGAATGCATGGAGGAGAGCAATCAGCAGCAATTAAATGCCGTCTATGCCCAAATTCCTACACCAAATTAAAACAGCCTTTAATTCTTGTTTTAAGACAAAAATAAATACATGCAATATGGCCCATAAATTCGGCAGTAGCTTCTTTAATGAATTCCAACATGCTTTCTTCAACATCTCATTGAATGCTTGTGATGTGAGCTTGCCTACGAACCAAATGGAGAACGAACAAGAAGCTATTAAGCTGCCCATTGGTCCAATAACGCGAGCTAGAGCTAAACGATTTAAAGTTGCTATTTTAGCATTGGTGGAACGGATTGAGGAAAATGAAAGCAAAGAGCTTAAAGACGAGCTGAATATTTTCAACTTCTTTGAAGTTGAAATTCGTTCTAGCTAATTAAATTGCTGCTGGATTTTAAACCATTTAAATAAGCATTTAATTAAGTCTTATTACAGCTTATTAATATGTTTTTATTTAATATAAGTGTTTAATATGTCTTAATTTAGTTACATTAAAGATGTCTTGATTTCATTTAGTTTGTCTAAATTATTACATGTCTTAAATCTGTTCAACCGAATTTGTGTCATGCTTTATTAATATTTAAGTTGTTTCAATGTTAAATTAGGATGTTCACATTATGTATTTACTTAGTTCAGCTTAATTTGATTGAAATTAATTAAGTTCATGTGTGTTTTTAGGTACAGCCGAATTTGAAGATTCATTGGGCAGATTCATGCATGAAGATTCAATGGATGTGAAGATGCATGCATGTTGGGTTCAATGCACCAAATGATACATGCATGGACTATATTAAAGATGGTGTGCTGATTGTTGAAGTTCTCTAAGTGACCATCCGGCCAAAAGAGATGATTTTCCATTCTCCAAAGCTGCCATTTATTTCCTTCACATTGCTGGGTACATTGTGGCTATTCGGTTCATGATGTTCACACCTTATGGTCATTCAAAACCGTCCATTCACACTTCCAAATGACTGTTCAAGTTGCTAATTAATGATGGTAATTTTTCAGCAAGAGGTGCTTCATTATTGACCTTATTAAACTCCATTGGCCGAATGTAGCTGCTGCCAATTTTCCAAGTTCGTTGAAGCTCTTCCTTGGTCTATATTCAGCCGAACATTGATTCAAGACCATTCATGGATCTTAGCTCAAAATTAGTTCAATGTTTACTTAGTTTTTAAGTATTGAACTTGACTATTCGGCTACTAGTCACTTAAGCTATAAATAGTTCTTGAATTTCTTGTAAAAGGACTTTTTGCCAAATTTCTGAATGAAACATAATTTTAGTGAGAAATTCACTCTCTTTATTCTCCAAAGCTCAAATTGACTTATCTTCAACGAGTGGCGTCAATCTGACTTTGTTCGAACTTATCACCCATTGGTGTGGCGTTCTTCATACCGTAGGTTCCTATTTTGCTAAATAGAGGGTCTCGGTTTTTATCCTATTTCCATTTCTTTCTTTGAAACCTTAAGCCCGGGTCCTTATTTGATAATAAGGGTTCGATCTTGTTTCATCGAATTACCCAGCAAACAACAACCCATTAAACTCCTTTGTTCCTAAAGCCATCCAACTTCAAACACCAAGACTTGAATTTGATTCAA
The DNA here is from genome assembly GCF_007990345.1 of Gossypium hirsutum. Taxonomy (NCBI): domain Eukaryota; kingdom Viridiplantae; phylum Streptophyta; class Magnoliopsida; order Malvales; family Malvaceae; genus Gossypium; species Gossypium hirsutum. Next base: position 19,734,840 of record NC_053432.1, read on the forward strand.
TTCCGACACTACCTAATTTCGATCGGGAAAGATTACGACTCGTCTTTACATCCGAAACGAGCTCGTATCAGTTGGTATCAGAGCTAGCTAAATTAGGTACGTAAATCGTAGCTTCGAAAAAAAAAGTTTCGAAAAAAAAATCCGAAAAAAAAAAGAAAAAAAATTGCAAAAAAAAAATTGCATACGGTCTAGGTGCGTACGAAAAGAACGTGAAATATCCGTAAAAAAAAAAAAAAAAAAAAAAAGAGTCTGGAAACACTTCAACAAATTTTTTTCCGAAATCATATTATACACCCTTTTATACCCCTTTGAGTGAAATTTCACACTATTAAAAAAAAAATTTTCAATTCGTGAATTCATTTTATACGCCACATCTTTAAACCTTTCTTTCTTTCGAGCCTACCCTAAACCATACGATTTTCCTTTGTTTAGCTTTTGAAGCCGACCCACAAGTGGGATAAGTCTAAGGTAGCTTTTTAGAATATCGAGAGTTGGATTTGAGAGGTAAAAGGCAAGAGAGTACATCAAGATAAAAGCCGAAAATAGAGTGAAACACGAGAGGAGTGAATTTTTTTTTCTTGTGAGCGAATTTGTGAGGTTTTTGTGGTGAGGAAATATTTTGTTCTTATTTTAAACATGTCTAGGAGTCCGGATCGTCGAGCAACAAGTGGAGGAGCTTCGAATGCTGCTGGTGGAGGAGTAAACCTTCAACCGAGGAGAAACGTTCCCGGAGGTGGAGTGCCTGATCTCCAAGTCCAAGCAATCGTACGAGAAATCTCTCGTCTGTTCCAACCTCAATTCGATTCTCTCAATGAACGAATGGAACAAATGGAGGAACAAAGCCAACGTGCGAACACCCCTCCTATTCCGAGAAGAGAGCGAGAACGTCCATGGCAACATGCAAATGATCTATATGAACAAAGTGACGATGAAAGTGATCGAGGTTCACGACAAAGTGCAAGGAGACGAGGTCATCGAGCACGAGAACAAAGAGATCGAGAGAGGCCCGATGATGATTTAAAGAATATTAAAATGGCGATTCCTGCTTTTCAAGGAAGATCGGATCCCGAGGCCTATCTTGAATGGGAGAAGAAGGTGGAATTAGTTTTCGAGTGCCACAATTACTCGGAAAGTAAAAAGGTGAAGTTAGCTGCTATAGAATTCTCCGACTATGCCATAATATGGTGGGATCAACTCACGTTGAGCCGAAGACGCAATGGAGAACGTCCCGTGTCTACATGGGCGGAAATGAAAGCAATAATGAGAAAGCGTTTTATTCCTGCTTACTATCACCGGGAGTTGTATCAAAAGCTCCAAAGCTTAACTCAAGGCCAACGAAGCGTGGAGGATTATTACAAAGAAATGGAAGTGGCCATGATCCGCGCCGATGTGGAGGAAGATCGAGAAGCCACCATGGCTCGATTTCTCGCCGGCCTTAACCGAGATATCACAAATATCGTCGAACTACACCACTATGTTGAGGTTATTGATATGGTCCATATGGCCATAAAGGTCGAAAAACAACTAAAAAGAAAAGGTACGTCACGAACTTTCTCTAACACTTCTTCTATGCCTAGGTGGGGGCAAGGGACCAACAAACGTGACATACCAAGCCGAAACAAAGAAGTAAGTGGTGCCACCAAGTTCAACAAACCGATTGCCGAAATGAGTAAAGGAAAGATGGAAGCCCAACCAAGTCGATCTCGAGACATAAAATGTTTCAAATGCCTTGGAAGGGGCCACATCGCGAGCCAATGTCCAAATCGGAATGTGATGTTTGTTCGAGACGATGGCGAGATTGAATCTGAAAGTGAACAAGAGAAGGAGGCCATTGAACAAACCGAAGATGAAGAAGATGTTGAACAAGCCGAAAATGGAGAAATATTGGTGGTGAAGAGAAGCCTTACTTTGCAAGGTGCCGAAAACGATCAACAACGCGAAAACATTTTTCATACGCGATGTCAAGTGCAAGGTAAGATTTGTTGCGTTATAATTGATGGGGGAAGTTGTACAAATGTGGCAAGTTCAATGATGGTGGAGAAACTCGGATTGGCCACCATTAAACATCCCCATCCGTATAAACTCCAATGGCTTAACGATGGTGGAGAATTGAAGGTAACGAAGCAAGTGTTGATTTCGTTTACAATTGGGAAGTATCAAGATGAAGTTATGTGTGACGTCGTACCAATGCATGCGGGGCATCTTCTTTTGGGGAGGCCTTGGCAATTCGACAAGCGAGCGATTCATGACGGATATACAAACCGATACTCTTTCAAACACATGGGACGAATGGTGACGTTAGCTCCATTATCACCGAAACAAGTGTATGAAGATCAACTCAAAATGAGGAGTTCGATTGAAAAATCAAAAGAAATCGAGAGAGAGCAAAAAAAATGAAAAGAATAAAGAAAAGAGTGAAGAAAAGAAGAAAAACAAAAAGATGAGTGATAAAAAAAGAGAGAGTGATTCAAAAGAAAAAGAAACGAGTGATGAAAATGAAAAAAAGAATTTGTTTGTAAAAGAGAGAGAAGTTCGAAAATCGATGTTATTGAAACAACCATTATTGGTTCTTTTGTACAAGGAGAGCTTGCTTGGCACTAACGAATTTGATGATAAGTTGCCCTCTTCTATTTTGTCTGTGTTGCAGGAATTTCGAGAAGTATTCCCGGAAGAAATCCCGAGTGGGTTACCACCTATTCGTGGAATCGAACACCAAATAGATCTTGTGCCGGGAGCTGCGATTCCAAACCGACCTGCTTACCGGAGCAATCCTGAAGAGACGAAAGAATTACAAAAGCAAGTAAATGAACTCCTTGAAAAGGGCTATGTGCGCGAAAGCCTTAGTCCATGCGCCGTGCCTGTTTTGCTTGTCCCGAAAAAGGATGGAACGTGGAGGATGTGCGTGGACTGTCGTGCTATAAACAAGATAACTATCAAGTATCGTCATCCTATACCACGATTGGATGATATGCTTGACGAGCTAAGTGGCGCAAGTCTGTTTTCAAAAATTGATCTTAAGAGTGGTTATCACCAAATACGGATGCGTGAGGGTGATGAATGGAAGACTGCGTTTAAAACGAAGCATGGGCTTTACGAATGGCTCGTTATGCCATTTGGCTTAACGAATGCCCCAAGCACGTTCATGAGGCTTATGAATCACGTTCTAAGACCTTTTATTGGTAGATTTTGCGTCGTATACTTCGATGATATATTAGTTTATAGTAAAAATTTAGATGATCATGTTTTACATTTGAAGGCTGTTTTGGAAGTATTGAGGAAAGAAACTTTGTATGCTAATTTAAAGAAATGTGAATTTTGCACTAACAAGGTTGTGTTTTTAGGTTTCGTTGTTAGTTCGGAGGGCCTTGAAGTCGATCAAGAGAAGGTCAAGGCGATCCAAGAATGGCCCCGTCCGACGAATGTCTCCCAAGTCCGAAGTTTCCATGGATTAGCAAGTTTTTACCGTCGATTCGTGCCAAACTTCAGCACCTTAGCCGCACCCTTGACTGGAGTTATTCGTAAGAATTCCAACTTCGTTTGGGGAGAGGAACAAGAAAAATCCTTTTTGAAAATTAAAGATTGTCTAACTCATGCACCGTTATTAGCTTTGCCTAATTTTGATAAAACCTTCGAGTTAGAATGTGATGCCTCAGGTTTAGGCATTGGAGCTGTGTTGATGCAAGATGGACAGCCTATTGCCTATTTTAGCGAGAAACTCAATGGTGCCTTCTTAAACTATCCGACTTATGACAAGGAGCTCTATTCGTTGATTCGAGCCTTAGAGACGTGGCAACACTATCTTTGGCCCAAAGAATTCGTCATACATACCGATCACGAATCCTTGAAGTACTTAAAGGGTCAACACAAGTTGAATAAGCGGCATGCTAAGTGGGTAGAATTTCTCGAATCTTTTCCATATGTTATTAAATATAAAAAAGGTAAGGAAAACGTAGTGGCTGATGCACTATCTCGAAGGTATGCGTTGTTAAATATTTTGGATGCTAAGTTAATGGGGTTTGTATTTCTTAAAGATTTATATGTCAACGATGCTGACTTTAGTGAATTCTTTAGGTTATGGTCAAAGGGAGCTTACGAGAAGTACTATCGACATGATGGGTACTTGTTCCGAGAAGGAAAGCTTTGTATACCCCAAGGTTCTGTACGAGAAGTGTTGATCGAAGAATCTCATAGTGGAGGATTAATGGGGCACTTCGGAGTTGCAAAGACGTTAGCCATGCTCAACGAACATTTCTTTTGGCCTAAGATGCGACGAGATGTCGAACGGTTTTGTAATCGATGCATTGCATGCAAACGGGCTAAGTCACAAATTAAGCCCCATGGTTTGTATAAGACATTGCCTATTCCCGAAACCCCTTGGTCTGATATCTCAATGGATTTCGTGCTAGGTTTACCGAGGAGTAAAAATGGCCGAGATTCAATATTTGTGGTTGTAGATAGGTTCTCAAAAATGGCTCATTTTATAGCCTGTCATAAAACTGATGATGCCGTGAATATTGCTAATTTATTTTTCAAAGAAGTGGTCAGGTTGCATGGCATGCCTAGGACGATTGTGTCCGACCGAGACGCGAAGTTTCTTAGCCATTTTTGGAGGACACTATGGGGGCGCCTTGGAACGAAGTTGCTGTTTTCAACCACTTGCCATCCGCAAACGGACGGCCAAACCGAAGTGGTCAATCGGATTTTGTCTACATTGCTTCGAGCTATCATCCGGAAAAATTTGAAGGCTTGGGAAGAATGTTTACCACATGTGGAGTTTGCGTATAATAGAGCTATTCACTCAGCTACCAAATTTTCTCCTTTTGAAATCGTTTATGGTTTCAATCCGTTAACACCATTAGATTTAATGCCATTGCCTTCTAACCAATTTGTGCATGTAGATGGAAAGCGTAAAGCTGATTTCGTCAAGCAATTGCACCGAGTTCGAGAAAACATTGAGGCAAGGACCAAGAACTATGAACAACATGCTAACAAAGGTCGTAAACGAGTTGTGTTCGTGCCGGGAGATTGGGTGTGGTTGCATATGAGCAAGGAAAGATTTCCTATGCAACGACGATCTAAACTACTTCCGAGAGGGGATGGACCGTTTCAAGTCCTTGAACGAATTAATGACAATTCTTATAAATTGGACTTGCCTGGTGAATATAATGTTAGCGCGACTTTTAACGTTTCTGATTTGTCTCCGTTTGATGCAGATTCCGATTTGAGGACAAATCGTTCTGAAGAGGAGGGGAATGATGTGAGCTTGCCTACGAACCAAATGGAGAACGAACAAGAAGCTATTAAGCTGCCCATTGGTCCAATAACGCGAGCTAGAGCTAAACGATTTAAAGTTGCTATTTTAGCATTGGTGGAACGGATTGAGGAAAATGAAAGCAAAGAGCTTAAAGACGAGCTGAATATTTTCAACTTCTTTGAAGTTGAAATTCGTTCTAGCTAATTAAATTGCTGCTGGATTTTAAACCATTTAAATAAGCATTTAATTAAGTCTTATTACAGCTTATTAATATGTTTTTATTTAATATAAGTGTTTAATATGTCTTAATTTAGTTACATTAAAGATGTCTTGATTTCATTTAGTTTGTCTAAATTATTACATGTCTTAAATCTGTTCAACCGAATTTGTGTCATGCTTTATTAATATTTAAGTTGTTTCAATGTTAAATTAGGATGTTCACATTATGTATTTACTTAGTTCAGCTTAATTTGATTGAAATTAATTAAGTTCATGTGTGTTTTTAGGTACAGCCGAATTTGAAGATTCATTGGGCAGATTCATGCATGAAGATTCAATGGATGTGAAGATGCATGCATGTTGGGTTCAATGCACCAAATGATACATGCATGGACTATATTAAAGATGGTGTGCTGATTGTTGAAGTTCTCTAAGTGACCATTCGGCCAAAAGAGATGATTTTCCATTCTCCAAAGCTGCCATTTATTTCCTTCACATTGCTGGGTACATTGTGGCTATTCGGTTCATGATGTTCACACCTTATGGTCATTCAAAACCGTCCATTCACACTTCAAAATGACTGTTCAAGTTGCTAATTAATGATGGTAATTTTTTAGCAAGAGTTGCTTCATTATTGACCTTATTAAACTCCATTGGCCGAATGTAGCTGCTGCCAATTTTCCAAGTTCGTTGAAGCTCTTCCTTGGTCTATATTCAGCCGAACATTGATTCAAGACCATTCATGGATCTTAGCTCAAAATTAGTTCAATGTTTACTTAGTTTTTAAGTATTGAACTTGACTATTCGGCTACTAGTCACTTAAGCTATAAATAGTTCTTGAATTTCTTGTAAAAGGACTTTTTGCCAAATTTCTGAATGAAACATAATTTTAGTGAGAAATTCACTCTCTTTATTCTCCAAAGCTCAAATTGACTTATCTTCAACGAGTGGCGTCAATCTGACTTTGTTCGAACTTATCACCCATTGGTGTGGCGTTCTTCATACCGTAGGTTCCTATTTTGCTAAATAGAGGGTCTCGGTTTTTATCCTATTTCCATTTCTTTCTTTGAAACCTTAAGCCCGGGTCCTTATTTGATAATAAGGGTTCGATCTTGTTTCATCAAATTACCCAGCAAACAACAACCCATTAAACTCCTTTGTTCCTAAAGCCATCCAACTTCAAACACCAAGACTTGAATTTGATTCAATTCCGACACTACCTAATTTCGATCGGGAAAGATTACGACTCGTCTTTACATCCGAAACGAGCTCGTATCAGCTTGTCTTTGCTGCACATTAAATTCGGCAAGCATGCACCCATTAAATCTGTCCATTAAATGGCCACATGAAAAAGCACCAGCAGCTCCTTTAATGCCGTCCAAGGAAGGAGGTACCAACATGAATTAATTCAGCAAATTAAATCCATTGTGGGCACATTAAATTCGGCAGCAAAGAATTAAACCTTCTTTAATTTTTGTCCCCATTTCCATGCACCTGTACACATTTAAATTAGCCATTAACTCAAGTTTAAGACAAAATAAAATTTGGTCAACAAGGCATATTAAATTCGTCAACCACACAAGGACACGTTAATTCTGCTCATAAATTCGGCTGACTTAAACATGATAAATCAGCAGCCAAGACACAACAATTAGCTGTAATAAAAAATACACATTAATTCGTCAATTAAATTGTCTTAGGCTGGAACATATTAAATGATGTAATGAGCTAACTAAGACATATTAAATTCCTGTACTAAATAAAACACAATCAATTAAACTCAAGAAATATTAAAGATGTTCAGATTTAAACTAATTAATTTACTAACACTTATTTGAGCTAAATTAAATAACTAAATTAACTTATTCAATTTATTCAATTTATTCCAGCAAATGAGTTTGTAAAATTAAAATAAACTCAATATGAGCAAAACGATCCCATTGAACTGGAAACGAACTAAACAGAGCTCAGTGAGATGCAATTGAGCTAATTTAGCTCGCATGGGTGTGCAAGAAATACTTATGGAGCTGATCGAAAAATGTGCCCGGGGCGTGGTTTATACGGCCACGCCTCGGGCACACTTTTGGACCAGCTCCCTAAGCATTGCTTGCAAACCTATGCGAGCTGAATTAGTTCAATTCCTTTTCGTTGAGCTCCGTTTAGCTCGTTTCCAGCTCACTCAAGCTCAAGTCAGCTCATTCGAGCTCAATTCAGCTCAATCTTAACCCAATGAGCTTATTTTTAGCTTGCTTTTTTTTTGCTGAAATAAACCATTTAATTTGTCTTTAGTTGAATTAGTTGTTTATTTTCAGTTAATTAATTTGTTAAAATCTGGACAAATAATTAATTAAGTGTTTTAATTACATCTAAATTAAATACTTAATTAATTATGATGTTTTAAATATGTCTGAAATTGTTAATATGTATGGCCAAATTTAATGTGAAAATTATTGAGTTCATATGCTGCTAATTTAATGTGTTTGAAATGCATTTAACTTGCTGATTTAATTTGCTGCAGGTTCATGAACGGATTGGTGCAATGTATGGGAGTGTGCATGCACAATTGAGGTTCAATGGATGGCATTTAAAAGAGCACATGCATTTGGGACGTTCATGCAAGAGGGAGTTGCTGAAAGTTCATGTATTTGAAGATTCATGGATCATATTTATGGGGGAAAATACATGGGACGTTTCATGCATGAATCATGCATTTTCAAGATGACCATTCAAGTATTTTAGGCACATTAATGCCTCATTCAGCCAAGGGAGATGTAGGATCATTAAAGAGCTGCACATTCATGGAATTATGGAGATTCTTCAAGGCTAAGGATGCATGAATGCATCAAGTAAAGCATCATGATGGTTCGGCCAATTCATGTACCATCTTCAAGCATGAACTGGATTTTAATGCTATTTGTGTGAACATGTTAAATACCTGTGTGAACAGAATTTAAGTTAGTGTGAACAACATAGATGCCGAATATCAATAGGCATTTTAGGCTTATAAATAGCTTACTTGTTTATTGTAAAAGGTTACAGAATTTGATCAATTAAACTTAATAGAACTTTTGTTCTTGTGAGGTTACCTCCTCTCTTCTTTCGTTCGAGTCTCGAAGCGACTTATCTAGCTTGCTAGTGGTGTCAATCCGAACTCCATTGAACTTATCACCGAATCGGTGTGGCGTTCAACCATCTTCCTATACCTTTGGTTCTTACCTCCATATAGGTAACGGGTCAAGGTCCGCTTCTATCCTTCATCAAAATTCACCTTAAGCAATATAAGACTCGGGGCAATACATTTTAGTATTGAATCATTCTTAAAGTTTGAGTTCTTTATCCATTTCCATTTATTTATCATCTTTGTAACTTAATTCTTTGTTAAACCGAACCTATCTTTCATCAAACCAAAACCCATCCTTTGAACCCATTTTGCCTACCTTCCACTTATAAAACATTCAAACTCCATCTATCTACAAATTTGAACGAGCTTCTCGTCGACGATCGGGCATCTTAAGTGAACCCAACTCAATTAATCGAGCCGGATCACATCATTTCGTATCAGAGCTACTAAAACGAGGAGTGCCGACGTTCGTAATAAGGCCGCAAGTAGGTTCGAAACATGAAAAAAAATCAAAAAAAAATTTGAGTTGTAATTTAATTTTTTCCCTTGTATTTAGCTTACTATTGTATTGGAGTAACAAAAAAAATCAAAAAAAAATTCAAAAAAATTTGATTGAAAAAAAAATTCAAAAAAAAGTGAAAAAAAAATCGAGCAAAAAAAAAAGGTGAGCAAAAAAAATCAAGTTAAAAAAAAAGTGAAAAGTCTTGCGAGTTTTTATTTTTTTTTCTCTCTTATTTGCTCCGATCATTAAGTTTCCCTTCCTACCATTATTTACCCATCCCAACGACACACTTAGCCTTGATTTTATTTTGTTTAGCCTACCCTACACCCACATCATTCCTTTGTAACCTATTTTGAAATCGACCCTCAAGCAGTAAATTAAGTCTATCGAGACGAATTACGAATTGTGAGACGAGGTCGAGAGGTAAAAGGCACGTGTGTTTTACATCAAAGAAAAAGCCTAGAAGAGTGTAAACACGAGTGTGAGTGAAAATCATTATTTCTTTGTGAGAGATTGGTGAGGATTTTGAATTGGTGAGGTTCATTTACTATTTATTCTATCTTTTGATTTTCGAACATTTTCTTGAATCATGTCTCAAGAAGAATTCTCTACCGATGAATTTCAATACTTGGTGAACGAGATGGGCCGAATATTGGAGGAAAAACTAAGCCCATTAAAAAGACGTTTGGACCGAGTGGAGGAAAAAGTCAGACGGAAGCAAACTCCACCGAGTCGAGAAATAGAGTTAAGTTCATCACGACGACATTATTCGAGAAGAGACACATATCAAGACTCCTATTCAACAAGGCTTTCGAGACCGCGAGAAGAAAACTTCGAGTCAAAAATCACTCGAGATGAGCGAGAAAGGACGAGCTATTCCTCATATGCTTCAAAGAAGTCCTTTCCAAAGGATTGTTCTCGAAGAAATGGACGAGAAGCTTATGAAAATATTTTCTCTTTCTTTGAGCCAAATGATTATCTCTTTGATTCTTTCGTGTCATCTGCACATTGTAGTGAAAAAGAAAAAGAAATCAAAATAGTGAGTGAAAAAGAAAATGAAGAAAAGAAAATTGAAAAAGAGAGTGAGATTGAAGAAAGAAACGAGAGTGTAAAAGAAACGAGTGTCATGGAAAAAGAGAGAGGGTTTGAAAAAGAGAAGAGTGAAAAAGGAGAAAGCAATCGAGCAAAAGTGAGGAATGTTCTAACTAACCCATTTGCAAGTTTGCCGTGTAAATTTTCTTCTTTCCAGGTTTCCAAGGAATTGATTGACAAGTTTCGACTTCAATACCTTTCGAAGGAGAGAGGGTTCACCTTGGTTGAAAAAGGTAACATTCTCAACGATCTTAGTTCGCCTAAGCCAAAAGAGGAGCAAGGTATGAATGTTGAAAATTTTAAAGCACCTCTGCCTTATTCGATTGTTGATGGAAACCTTGTTGATGATTTGTCCTTTAAAAATGATCTGAATTTTGATGTGGTTACTTGCCATTCTTTGATTGATAATATCATATTTGTGTGGAATGATGGCAAGAAGAATAACGTTTTTGGAAATTGTGATGCTGATGAGTTTGTTATTGAAATAATAAATATTCGGCATTTGCAAGATAAGAAAACATATAAGCCTTTCCATCTGCTTGATTTGAGTAAAAATGTGCACTCATTGATCTTTTATGAGAAACTACTTTGTCTAAACAAGAATGTACGTATGAGATTTGAGATGCATGAATGCTTGAAAACATGCATGTCTTTGATTTGTTTGTTTGATACGAGGATGACATGTACAATGGTTAGTGCACTTAAAGTTGAAGATGGTGTCTCAAATCTGCCTTGTTGTATAAATTTTGCATGTTTGAAAAAGCCTTTGCTGTTTTTAACAAAGAATGACCAAAACCGTGTGTTTAAGCCCGGAGCAAGTTATCTTAAGTTGTTGATAAATAAAGGTGAGTACTCTAATTTTGTTTGGAATAAATATGTTGAATCTTCTCATCTTTTCCGAATTTTATCGCTATGTGTGAATAGATGTGTGAACCATTTGTGCTTGCTTGATGTTATGACTTTAAATTTGAAAACGAAGTTGTTAAACTATGACAAGTTGCAAACGCTAAATCGAAGCTTTGGCTCTACATCATTGTTCAAAGTTTTTAAGTCATGGATTTTTGTTGTCCAAAATTATAATTCCCGAATGCTTCTTGTTTTTGGTATATCTCCAACGAAGAAATTCTTAACTCATTGCGGAAAGGTAAAATCAACTTTCACTTTTGATCCCGGCATTGGTTCATTTGTTCAATTTTTGCATAAGATCTTAAGAAGACCTTTGAACTTATAAACCATGGTGTCACTAATCTATTTAATTTTTGTGTAGGTGACACTTCGAAGTGGTTCCCTCCTAAAGAGGGAGGGTATAAACATAAATTGTTTCCTACTCAAGGCATGTCTGATTTGCAGGTTTTTGGGAGCAACTATGCCAATTCCATCGACAAAAGGGCTGGTGACGATGTAAATTTTTTTCGAGAAAATGGCCCAATTTGGGGACAAATCGCTTTAAAGAGGGAGGGGATGATACGGCCACGCCTCAGGCACACTTTTGGACCAGGTCCCTAAGCATTGCTTGCAAACCTATGCGAGCTGAATTAGTTCAATTCCTTTTCGTTGAGCTCCGTTTAGCTCGTTTCCAGCTCACTCAAGCTCAAGTTAGCTCATTCGAGCTCAATTCAGCTCAATCTTAACCCAATGAGCTTATTTTTAGCTTGCATTTTTTTTGCTGAAATAAACCATTTAATTTGTCTTTAGTTGAATTAGTTGTTTATTTTCAGTTAATTAATTTGTTAAAATCTGGACAAATAATTAATTAAGTGTTTTAATTACATCTAAATTAAATACTTAATTAATTATGATGTTTTAAATATGTCTGAAATTGTTAATATGTATGGCCAAATTTAATGTGAAAATTATTGAGTTCATATGCTGCTAATTTAATGTGTTTGAAATGCATTTAACTTGTTGATTTAATTTGCTGCAGGTTCATGAACGGATTGGTGCAATGTATGGGAGTGTGCATGCACAATTGAGGTTCAATGGATGGCATTTAAAAGAGCACATGCATTTGGGACGTTCATGCAAGAGGGAGTTGCTGAAAGTTCATGTATTTGAAGATTCATGGATCATATTTATGGGGGAAAATACATGGGACGTTTCATGCATGAATCATGCATTTTCAAGATGACCATTCAAGTATTTTAGGCACATTAATGCCTCATTCAGCCAAGGGAGATGTAGGATCATTAAAGAGCTGCACATTCATGGAATTATGGAGATTCTTCAAGGCTAAGGATGCATGAATGCATCAAGTGAAGCATCATGATGGTTAGGCCAATTCATGTACCATCTTCAAGCATGAACTGGATTTTAATGCTATTTGTGTGAACATGTTAAATACCTGTGTGAACAGAATTTAAGTTAGTGTGAACAACATAGATGCCGAATATCAATAGG